>NC_143063.1:37023409-37326439 GCF_052426305.1 Pelodiscus sinensis
CTGTAAACTGAGAATACTTGCAAATAGGCTTATTTCTTTCTGACATACAATGTCGACTAGGTGCAACTCACCAACTATCCCATTTGTTGTAGGTTCACCCATCTTATCTAATCTGTAACAGCAAGTCAGTATGGAAATTAATAAATTAGTCATAAATACTGAGAAGGACCTAAGTTTGAAAGTGGAAGCAGATAAGAAATCTAGTCTGTCACAGGGCAGTGTGTGGCCTACTTCTAGTACACATTCACTGACAGAACAATAAAAATAACAGTAGGTGTATGTTAGAGATCAGATTAAGTAAACAGGGTTTGAATAAATGGTTTGTTCTGATTTCTGAAAGACACTAAAAGGATTAAGTGATTTTTTTTCCTGTCCAATAATCTTGCACATTTTTAACCACTTCTACTTTCAAAGAAAGAATAATACTATTTCATGCAGTCTCTCATCAACTGTAAGCTCCTCCATCCTTCTAATGAGAGCTAAGTAAACAATATGCAGTAATTTATTAAATGAACTCTTTTTTTTCTACTTATGGTCTATCCCTAAACAGATCACAATTTCCTCAGATACGTTTATTATTTGATTGTAAAAACTCATTACGGCTTGCCTGCAAGTATTCACTATAGGTGAAATTTATCCTTCTACAGCAGCCTCATACAAGTCTTGTTTCACATAAGGCCCCTCAAAATCCACAAGAGATAGCTCAAATGGGAGTTATGTGGTAGACAGGCTGCAGAGCAGCACATGAGTGAATTTTATCCTTTTAGAGCTGTAATTCATCATATAACTGACATGGTATCATTCCAGTTTCTTGACAGGATCAGAGCCAGAGATGGTTGTGGGAAAATATCAGTTTTGCCACAATGCTTTTTTTCTTGTCAGGGAACATGAAAGAAAACACTTCAGACTCAGTTGCTATGTTTAAATGTTATGTAAACCTTGAGGGGTACATTTTTAGAGGTAGTCCCAGCAGTTGAACAGTGGGCACAATTCATTTGATACCCAGGCATTTTACAGGGGCACCATGAGCCATCAGAAAGAGTTTGCAGGTCTTAGACAAGTGGAAAATATTTACTTAGATATCTATGTTGCTTAGTAAAGCAAGGTGTCTTAAGCTTTCAAGATACAAGCTGATTGTGAAAGCAACCTTCACTAATATAAGCTTATGCAGGGATAAAGCAATGCTGACAACCTCTCCAAACCTTTAAATAGCCATTTCCAAGCTGGCAGGTCTAAATTGTAGTAAAACAAAGTAATCACAGAAAGAATTCTTTGCAAATTAAAACAATTTACTGCTGTCACTCTGTGTGCTGAAGCTTCAACAAATAAAAGTGCAGCATCTGAAACCATTTTTCTTATTTGCTTGAATAGCAAATATCTCTTTGCTATAAAAGTAAGCAAATGTTCTTTGTGAATAAAAGAAATGTTGGGAAACAAAGCTAATTTAAAAAACAACAACACTGCCCCCAGCAATCTCATTATATTGAAAAAACAGTTTGTATATAACGTGTTATTGTAGTTCACTTAGACAACAAGTAGAGTTGGTAATTTATTCTTTGAAAGTAATGTATCTAGTGAACTTAACTCTTCTCTGATCAAGAATTCCTTGTGAATAAGATTTTTTTAATCATTATTTCTAACTGTTCAAGGAATAGTTTGTAGAAGCAAATCAGTTGTTGGTCTCAATGAATACTCCCACTTCATTTATTTTTGCCATGACTCACCTAATTTATACAATAGTGTTTCTTAAAATTGTCTATTCACAAGCCCTCTGTGGATATTTGTAGCTGTTCCATGAACCTGTGAAGGTACTATTCATACCTGTGCAAAAGCTCAGCAGAAGGTCCATGTGTCACATAAGAGATCAAAAAGTTTACGTAGAACTTATTAGGAACATTTAATTTGTGCTGGCTCTAGGATCCCCTGTGAATTAAAGGTTTTCAGAATGGGCAGGGGAGCATATCTGGTGCATATAGCTGCATGGATATGTATTCAAAGTGACATCCTAGCACTTGGAACCTGACTCAGACCTTCACTAAGATGAGAAGGAATTCTCACCAATATCAGAGAAGTGAAATCACAAGACTATTGGAGAAGAGTATAAAATGTTGGTGTAACCACCTTTTTCTTTTTCCATGATGTTCAGCAACAAACAAATGGAAACACCTTGTTGCTGTAATTACAGCAGCTGTTTGTACTTGCTCTGAGTTGATATAGATACGTTCTCAGACATGGTGGCAGTATGGAGCCTGACGTGACTACACAAAAGGAGCTGCTATTTCAGCACAGTAGAAGGAGTTCTGGAAGTCATAAACTCAGCTCACTAGCTGTTTTGAAGCTGGTGTGGAAAGCTTCATTAAGGGCAGATATTCCTGTCTGTGCACACATATGCCCTTAATTAGAAGTTGCACATTCCTGACTAATCAGTTGTGAGTTCTCTCTAGGGATGTGTCTAGACTACATGCCTCCGTCGACGGAGGCATGTAGATTAGCCAGATCGGCAGAGGGAAATGAAGCCGCGATTGAAATAATCGCGGCTTCATTTAAATTTAAATGGCTGCCCCGCTCTGCCGATCAGCTGTTTGTCGGCAGATCGGGGCAGTCTGGACGCGACGCGCCGACAAAGAAGCCTTTCTTGATCGGCACAGGTATGCCTCGTGAAACCAGGTTTACCTGTGCCGATCAAGAAAGGCTTCTTTGTCGGCGCGTCGCGTCCAGACTGCCCCGATCTGCCGACAAACAGCTGATCGGCAGAGCGGGGCAGCCATTTAAATTTAAATGAAGCCGCGATTATTTCAATCGCGGCTTCATTTCCCTCTGCCGATCTGGCTAATCTACATGCCTCCGTCGATGGAGGCATGTAGTTTAGACGTACCCTAGGATACAAAACTTCAGCCATGCTGAGCATCAGTCAGATCCAGCTCAGCCCTGTACGGAGGAGATAGAGCTGTTGAGGGGAATCCAGACTGTATCTATGGGTTGGATTTCAGTCCAATTTCCTGTAACTTCACAGAAGTCAGTGTGATTGAGACTTGGAAAACAGGAGGAACCGCGGAACCATACAGGAGGAACCATACAGGAGGAACCGCGGACTAGAGGCCCAATGTCACTAGGAGGTCTATCACATCAATGAACCAAAGACAAAGTGTGAACCTACCTGCTACAATCATTGTCAAGGATTTTTCTTATTTGAAGCTCAATAGCACAGATGTTGAAAGAGTTGGTTATATAGGACAACTAAATGTTCTATTTAATTGTCAATAGAATACGGAGGGTGAACCTACATGAAAGCAAAAGACTTCTGATTGTCAGACGTCTCAAGTCCTATATTTATTGTGTAAGATCGCATTTCTCAAACTGTGGGTCCCGACCCTCCGGGGGATCGCGAGCAACTTAGGGGGGGGGGGGGGGGTCGCAGTATCACAAAGTTTGAGAACCCCTGGTGTAAGGTATAATAAATATATATTTTGGCCCTGTGTTATAGTTGTTATTCAAAGGAAAATAATGAATTTCTCATTGGTGTCATTAATCTATCAAGGATGCATAGTAATTCTGTTCTGTAATGGTTTATCTTTGGAGTGTTATAGATGAAAAGGAAACTGAAACTATTAATTGTGTGTAACTATCTGAAGACTTTTACTGAATTCCTTGGAAGAGAAAGAAAGTGAATCATGTTATCGCTTCCACTTTTAGTATTGAGAGGGTTCCTATAGGAAATCCAGCTGTAGTTTCACACAAGCACATGGATTTGCAATCTGTGCAAATGCTTTGTCAGAAATAGGAATTCTGTGCACGGAATTGGTAAGTAAATTGTCTTCCTTCCCTTCTGCATAGGTTACATTAGGTTGGGGGGACAAGAAATACACACAAAGCAAATGAACAAATATGCAAAAAGTCCTCTTCAAATGTTGAGCCAGAGTCATAGTCTGAGTTCCATAATGATGTGTGGTGGCCAGGGGTCGCTGTGGACTGGGTATAGCAGTGCAAGCCTCTCTTTCACAAAACCCTTCTCTTCAGGAGATTGTGGGTGTGCCACTACTTGAAGTATCAGTGCATCTTGTGCTCGAACATGACCATTACTTTAACACCATAGCTGCTACCCATCCCGAGGATGGGCAATTCTTTCTGCCCCACTCATCTAATACGTCAATCTATGTGGCATAACAGGGTGAAATCCTGGCTCTAATGAGACAAGTGTAAGTTTTGCCAATGACTTCACTAGAGCCAGGATTTCACCCATGGTTTAATAAACCAGGAACATGGATGTAACCATGAAAGTCTATGGTGCTATTCCTGAGATGGTTGTTTTTGGAGATGGAGGACAGGTCTTATAGATACTGTTATAGAAGACACATGACCATAGCTATAGGAAAACTCACCTTCTAACAAAGCTATTAGGGCATGTAGATATCACCGTACCTATGTTTTCCAGGCACTGCTCCTCTGCCCTATTCCAAGAGGATCAATAGCATCTGACTAGAAGGAGGTTTTAGTAAGAAGGGTTGTCTGTGGATAAAGATTTCCATCCAAATGATCAGCTCTCATCATTTCTTCCACCCGCGGCCTGCATATTGCTATTTTAATTAACAAGGTAGCGCCTTCTTGTGCATATTTTGTATCCTTTGTGATTTACATAGATAGTGGGGGCTCAATTTTTCTTGTTTTGTTTTTAAATAATATATTTTAAAAGAACGCTAAAATGTTTTTTAAATCTATAAAAGCACCCTCCATCATTTTAAAAAAACGAACTTTTACTAAAACTTAAAAAAATATCCCATGAGCTTTGATTCCAGTGAGACAGAAGTGAGTTAGTGATTAATTGCAAAAGCTGGAGACAAAGAACCTCTGTGGGCTTCTTCAAAGAAGAATATAGAAAATTACTATCCAGAAGACAATAAGGCCTGGTCTACACAACATGGAAAGGTCGAAGTAAGAAACACAGCTCCAGCTACATAAATTACATAGCTGGAGTCAATGTATCTTAAATCCCTGTCCACACAGCGGGAGATTAACAGGAATAAACACCCCCCTCGGCTTCCTTTACTCCTCATGAGGAGAAGGAGTACCAGCGCTCATTGAGGCGTCCTTTAAGTTTGATTTAGCAGGCTTATACTGGACCTACTAAATCGAACCTCGAAAGATCGATTGCAGCAGCATCAATCTTCCATGTAGCGTACATGTGTCCTAACTGAGCTGGACTGAGAATAGGAAGAAGAAAACTGGAGATGTGAAATCCCAAACTGATCTCAGCTGTTCAAGCATTCGGGGTGTACTGAGTAAATGAATTAGAATAATATGCAGGAAATGAAAGGATAATATCAAAATGTCTGCTACCACGGAATGTGTTTAATAGAGAGAAATCGTATATGAGAGCTGGCTCTGATCCCACTCAAGCCAATGTTTTAAAGTACATGAATTTTTCTAGAGCTTCTAGGTTCAAATAATTAAGGAATAGCAATACAATGTATCAGTTACCTATTTAGAAGCCATACTCATGGACAGGAATCAACATGTGCTAACAAAGAGAGAGATACCTATGTACATGAGTATAGTTCACTGGTTCCTGACTTAATCTGATCTAATCTAAAATAAAAATTTATATTTTTGAGTAAACTTTAGCAAAAGAAACGTCTTCTTTGGCTAAGAAAAGGACGAAGTATTTTGTAAGCTCTATTATGCTTTAAAGTGGCGTAAACTGGGCATTTTCCCAATTTTACTGTTGCTGTTGATCTTGGTAGTGTCAGGATGACTCTTTTTCTTTTAGCTAATCCTTTTTGCATTCTTGACTGCTCTCAAAATAAATTATTTGTCTGACAACTCACCTTGCCAGGAAGATGACAAACAAAGAGGAGGAGGAGGAGGAGTGGAGACGTTTTATGACATGGCCTTCAGCTCTCTCTCTCTCTTTTTTTAAAGGATCTTTTCTGAACTTTATGTCTGCCTGGGTTAGAAATATGTTTTAATTCGGCTACTGAGATGTGGTGCAAGCAGCAATGACAGGGTATGTCTACACTTGCCCCTAGTTCGAACTAGGGGGCAAGTGTAGACATAGCCACAGTGAATATTCATTCAATTTAGTAAAACTAGTTTCCACTGCCACTACTTCCCTTGTGATTTTAGACTCTTTTTATCTGGCAAGATATACAGCAGTTTTAGGATAAGTGGCAGTACAGAACTGCATTTTCATGAAAGCATATGTGACAAAGATTCTCTAAGCTGGTAACTCTGCTAGTTAGGGTTGGTAGAACAGTAATCATTAAGACATACGCTGGAAGAATGTAGGCATTTTAGTTGTCTTGTGAATTACAGTTATGACTGGGTCAGGAGCAGCTTATTAGATGATAGATGCAAGCCAATTGCACCAACTTTTCTTTGGCTGAATGTTCTGAACAACCTGCTAACATGGTAACATCAGTTGTAGTGAGAGGAAGGAGAGGCGCTTCCTTCTGCCTTCAACTTGAACATCCTTCTCAAATGGCAACATGGCTGAAAGTCTTGAATGTTTGTTGCTATGGAGATCAGAGCTATGGAAAGCACTGTAGTGAGATTTGGGAGGGGGAAGGTGGAACAGCTGTAGCTAAAATTCTACACCAGTTTGAAGAAGGAGATTAAAAGATGACACTGATGGAGTCTGACCCTTCTTCAGATACTGCCAAAACACCCATTTTGAACCCTTTTGATAAGCATGCTTGCAAAAGAGTGATGCTTTTTTTTTTTCATTTAGGCATCCACATCTTTATGCACACATAAGAAAATGATTTAAGGGTGAACAATGTTGTAGGAGATGCTAGTTGAAACATTAGTTTCATATCACTGAACAAGACTGTCCTTGGCATGTCCTTTAGCTTGTGAAATCACTTGAATGACAATGTCACTTGAATAACTGTTATGCTGCACTGTGTGCCATTTTAAGCTGACGGGGTTGGATCTGCATGGTTGATTTTCGTTTTGGAGGGGAAACAAAATCTATTTACAAACAGCTAATATTTTCTTTCACATTCAGGACATCTTTGGTCTTACTTTGGGCAACTGGCCAGGTAGTAGGGTTGCCGATTTTGGTTGGACATATTCCTGGAGGTTTCATCAAATGACAACTTTAATTAAAGTGTAATCTTTAATTCTTGGAGACTCCAGGACAGTTCTGGAGGGGTTGCAACCTTACCAGTCACTAGTCAGCAGCTGAAAGTTCTGCTTCAGTAGCATTCATACAAATTGTCCTATGTGTGCTCAGACTTTGCTGCTGTGGGAAGCCATAGTGCAGTGTATTGTTAGTGGAGTTTGGAGGCAGGAGTCCCAAATGTTGGTCTGTCTCTGCCACTGACTAATTACAGCCTCAGGCAAGCCATTTTTTGTTACATGCCTCTCCTTATTCTTCTCTGAAATGGAGAGAATAAAACTACCCCACTCTTTAATGACCTTTGAGATTTATGGATGGCTAATAAAATTACAAAGAATTAGCATTAAATGTTTTTTATTTATTGTAGCCTCAAATCCATCTTTTCCCTGGATTATTTTCTATTATTCATATGGCTTCACTCTCTCTCTATTATCTTAACTGAATTCTTCACCTTAGTTCTGTCTTTTTTTTTCTTTTGGTCTTTTTCTAGCAGCACAACTTTCCAAAGAGGCTTAAATTTAAAGTACACCTTCATAGAAAACTCTATTCCTGAGTTAAAATCACATAGCCCTTGGTATATCATTGTGATTCACACTCTCGGACTGCTCTACCTTCTTTCTGAGCACATCTTAGTTTAGGGACAAGGGCTTTATTTTATACTCTGTAGATAGTGGATTGAAAGTTTGTGCTACTTCAGGACAAAAAAAGCAGTTATGATACCAAAGATACACTGTCCGGATTTTATTGTATGTTCAGCTGCAGAGAATAACATCCGCAAATACTCCTTGTCTTTTTATGGGATGATGCAAAACTATAGCTGGGTTATAAATAAATTTAATTAAAAATTTTACGTAAAGAGAATAATTTAATTCAGTATAATAACAATGTAGTCAAAATCTAATATATAAAGGAGAATGTTTGTAAGTTTGTGCGCTAATAGCTTGGACACTATAAGAGGTACCGCAACCAAACTTTACATGGGATAACCTTTCATCCAGGAGAAGGTTTTAAGGTACTTTTGGACCCGATCGGGCCTGAGCTCAAGCTGTAAAAATTAAAAAGTAACCCGGTGCACTGCAGGGGCCGTCCCGCCCACTCTAGGTCCCGTGTCTGCTGCTTGCAGCCCCCAGTGCCATCCAGGACTCGCCCCCTCCCACCTGCGAGGTTACATATGTGACCCTCTTTCTCCCACCCCCCCCCCCCCGTGCCAGCATACAGTGCTCCAATCCCCCACGTGCACAATGGCACGGGCACCTGCCCTGCCCCCGTGGCACCTGCAGCCCCGGGTGCGAGCTGGGGCGCCCCTCCTGCATGTAACCTCCCCTCCACCCGGGGTCACACCTCCCCCTCTCCGAGGATGATGCAGACCTATATTTTAATCCCTATAGAAATCAGTGCGACTTTTCTACCATTCAAAAAAAGATAACGGACTACTGTTTTTCTACGTTTTGCTCCTCCGGTTTTCCAAGCAACGCTGGGTAATTCCAGCTAGTAGGAAATAAAAATAAAATGTGAACATAAAACAAAAAGAAAATTCTCTTCTCCTCAGTCTGATATTTTTCAGAAGTTCTTGACCTTTTAAATTCCATTCTAATTTTCCTTTCCTTGTGTCTCTGCTGTAGGTAAAAAGAGTGAATAGCATTTCCTCTTCAACTGCAGGAAAATATTAATATTTTGTGTAAACAAAATGTTCTAGGCTACATCTACACGGTAGCCTGCTTCTGTAAAAGCTTATGCAAATGAAGCACAGAGTGAAATATCACTGTGCTTCCTTTGCATAATTAATTAGCAGCCGCTTTTGCGCAAGAGGCTTTTGCGCAAAAAGGAGCTGTGTAAACAGCTCCTTTTTGTGCAAAACCCCCCTCTTATGCAAGAGCTGTTCTTCCTCATTTTTTCAGGAAGAACGGCTCTAGCACAAGAGGGGGTTTTTGTACAAAAGGGAGCCATCTACACAGATCCTTTTTGCGCAAAAGTCTCTTGCGTGCTTCATTTGCATAAGCTTTTGTGGAAGAAGGCTACAGTGTGGACATAGCCTATAGCGATTCCTATTTAGGAGCTAGGCTTCCTTTTATTTGAGAATAAGCGGGTGCATGCACCTGTAAAAACCTTTCTCCCGTGTGCAATGAATTCTCATCACAGTGACCTCTTCTATTTCCTACAATCATTCCTCACTCCCAAGGGCAGCGATTTCCAAATATAGGTCGTGACAAAGCATTGGGTCACTTTGCTATAGGGTAACCATGCTATGACCTGGAAGTGGCCAGCAACAGGTCCAGTTCCTAAGTAGGGAAGTGGAGGGGGCTCTGAGAATCTAAATGTTACCCCTGCCCTGAGCACTAGTTTTCTACTCCCATTGACCAGTTCCTGGCCAATGGAAGCCAGGGAGGGCAGCGCCTACTGGCGAGAACAGCACACAGAGCTGCTTGCACACCTATGTTTCGGAGCTGAACCTGCTGCTGGCTGCTTCTGGGACACAGCATTGTCTGTGGTGCAAGGACAAGCAGAAAACCTGCCTTAGCACCCTTGCAGTACTGCTGATGATGTGTCGCTGGAAGTAAGTCGAAGCCTCAATCCCCTCCTTCAGTCCTGGTCCATAGCCTGCATTCTAGGCAAAAGATAGAACTATGTTGGTTGCAAGTATCAAGAACTTTCTTCAACTGGACTGTAAGAAGAAAGTTTGATAGCCACTGACCTATGGTATGGGGAAGGAAGGCTGTTAGTGTAGGATCTAATTCCTGGTTGCTTTGGGAACTGATTCTAATGCACTATAAATGTAGAAATGCCACTGGGTTGATGTTTCTATTTAGAGTGTAAGTAGCTGGATTGGTAGGATCATTATTGGGCAGTTTCTCAATTCAAGATGCAGCTTCCATGACCAGGATTTTGGGAGAGAATCCCCAGTGGTGCTAAATAGTCACTCGGATGACAATAACAACACCAGAGGAGAACAAGATCTTCTCCTGTGTATGGTGCTGATTGCCCAAAAAATCCACTGAAAAATCTGACACTCCTCAGCATTTTGTGGAAAATGCTCAGCACCATATAAGATGGGGCCTAACTGATTTCATTTTGTGGATGAGTGCTATCTGGGTGAGTGCTACTTTTCTGTCTAACATTGAAAAGTGGTATATTGACCAGCAGTGATTTCTTTACTATCCCTAAGAAATAACTAGTGTATTTAAGCTCTGCAATGAGTGTTACATTTTAAGGTAAATCCAACTGTATATTACATTTTTATTTATCTATCTGGACATTTATGTACTACCTAATCACTGTACTGTCAAAATACCTCCAATGTTGTCTGTCAGAAATGTCATTCTGAGTAGATGAATCTCCTTACAAAGCCCTGATTTTGTTATTAGGCTTTATAGACACTTAACTGACTCAGTGTTTGCATTAGTCAATATCTCTTCTGGATGAAATGTCTCTTTTGAATCTCATGCGATGTTAGGATGTGAACCTATTTGTGTTCTGAATCTATTTGACTTATCAAGAAATACCACTCTGCAAGTTAGAGATCTGTCACCTCTTGGACATTGGCTGGAAGAACCTGATGGGAAACTCTTCAGCTGTATGGTTCCTTGGATTTGTACTAATGCTTGTATATATATGGGTATCAGAATTAGAGTAATTAATCCTCTCATCCTGATAATGCTACTACCAATTTTGTGCTAATAAGTGCTGGTAAAAAAAGAATCAATACTGTTTTAAATGGTAAACTGGTTTTCAAATACACAAAATTTTGCTTGACAAATGTCTGTGTTCTCGGGGGGTGGAGGGTTGCCTTTTAGTCATCTCTTTCATTGAATTCATATATTTGTAGCTAAAACAGCAAACTTCCATGATAAAAAAATCTGTTTTTTTAAGGAAAAATATTTTTTTTAATTGATACTTTCTGGGTGTGGGAAACATTTTCTAACCACCCTTATCTTCATTGATTATAGTAGAGTAATTACTGATTTAGTCTAGCTTCAGTGAGAGGAGAATCAGATCTCCCATTGCCCAGCTAAATGAGTGCTTTAATTGCTTTCTGAATCTAAGCTATAACCAATACCACTGTCAAAATAACAGGGAGATATTTGGAAAAAGGAGAGTGGTTGTTTAAGAATCCAAGGGTAAAACTTTTTAGAAGTGCTCACAGATACTGGCAGACAAAGCTTTATAGTCATTCAGTTCATGCCTTTTCTTGTTATACTTCCAAAAAAATTAGAAATTATAAAGTGAAACCCTGGTCTAAGTGGCAAAAACTCCCATTGACCTCAATGAGACCAAGCTTTCAGTCACTGTTAATTGGAGAACAATGAGAGATGAGGGTGGATAGGAGTGGGACAGGAAAGCTGCCACTTTTCTTGCATAATTTTCTGTGTGCAGATCAGCTACAAGCTGTAAATAACTTTTCCATCACAGTCAAATACAGTCAAAGTGTAGCAAGTTCTTAACACAGAGGTGTATTGCATCCTAGCAAGATTGAATCATGAATCTTGAGCTGTATGCTTCTCTCAGAGTTTTATATACAATACATCACTTACTTTAACACCGAAATTGCTAAAAATTGTGATTCAGCATTTTCATTCTAATTGTGTTATTCTTCTGTATTCATGCATCATAGACAATGAAGTAGAATCGGAATAAACGGCTTTGTCAACTCAACAAACCTTAAGTAAGTTTAATGCTCACAACTGCCATTGGTATTCAATATCACTACATATTTTACCTTGAATAATCACTGATGGACATTGATTTTGTCTTTGCTCTTCACAGCACAGCGAAATTAATGTGAAAGTCAGAGTCAAATGAGTCCCAGCGGTGTCCTCCACTCTGCCGAGAAGCACATTTCAGATACCGAAGAGCAGGCAACGGTTCAGACCTACGGTATCTTGTATTGCAACAATTAATGGGTATGAATAGTTCTCACCGGGGGATTCCAGTTACCTTTGTATTAACTTTAGAGGTTAGACTCCTGCAACTCTTCAATGAGATTAATGTATGGTAGTTTATGAACTGATTAATTCTTGTCTTTAAATTCAATTACATACTATAGATTCTCTTATCTTCCTTTTTAAACAATGGTTCTCAGAGGCATTTGTGTGTTGTAATAAAGTGCTAACAAGGGGCTCATAATGATTATGAAGTTTGGTGTCAGAAACATATTGTACAGTAAACAGTCTGGCATTCTATTGTAAACAGAGAAGCAGTTGTTTCCAGATATTTTTTTCCTCCTGAATCTAATAGCTTGGGTGTCTGTTAGCTTCAGTTATATCATTAACTTCTTTATCGAGGTAAATGTTTGGTGAATTTTAGCTGTAAGAATAGTGTAGCTAGAATTTTATGATTGTTTTAAGGCAGCATGGGCATGACAGCTATCCTGAATTATCTAGTACTGATTATAGATAGAACATTGTTTAAAAATATGCAATTGTAGATGACAGCTAGTTGGTAGAGCTTACAGCATGCATGTTCATTATTGGACAAATTCTTATTTTTCTCCTGATTTACTCTAGAGGGAGAGTGTGATAGATTGGAGTTACAGCAACAGAAAAAAGGTTCCCTGAGCATAGGCTAGACTGCGTCAGGAGAACCTGGGATCAGCTGTCCCTGCACCACTCCTTTTAACCACTTTGTAAATAGGTTCCCCAACACTGTTGCCAGATATGATAAAATAAGCAGGGATAAGTACAACCCTAGCCACCTTCCCTCCTCAACAGTCCATGGCTTTTGTGATTCTCAGAGAGTAGTATACTTTCAAGTCAGGTTCTCAATATGCTATCTACTCCACTGCAGAAAACATGCAGGAAATAACTATCCTAAAAATTAACATATTTGGGTCACAATCCGCATCTCCAAATTTCAGCTGCTATTGCTGACATCCTGTCTTATTTTGCAGAGTGGATGATATCTATTTGTCATTTAACTAAAGTCTGTTGTCTGCAGAAGAGGAGAATGCATGCTTCACACAGCAGTATGCATACTCCATGGAGTTCCATTAATGTGTCATTCATTGTACTTCAGTTGTCAAACTTTTCAATAAGTAAATGATTGGAAAGTTAGTGATATGTGCAAAGAACATTTTTTTCAATTAGTGATGCCCATTAAGGGAATGAGTAGAAAGAGTGGATATTTTCCCCTTCCCCTGAATTAGCAGGTATACACCTGGCATGTAGACGATTCATCATTATTTAATAATTCAACAGAAAATAAATCTGACATCAAAGATAATTAGAGAATGCTACTATCTGCTTTCATCTTAATTAGGACTGAAGGAGATTTGGCATTGTGTACAGGACTGGTAAAGTTTGTTTATGTTGAAACAGGTATCGAGATAGAGTTATAGCAAAGTCATTTCATGAATGGCTATAGCTGCTGGCATAGTAGGGCTTGTTCATTGCTCCAGGAAAGGTATCCAACAGTTATGATTTTAAAATCTAAATGCAATGTGCTGGAACAAGAATGGTGAACAGGTTTGTTTCGCTATTGCTATAATGACTTCTTGCCTGGCATACATAAACATGTATACCAGCCAAGTTTATTAGAACAAGTTAATTTTCTATTTCCATTCTATAATAATACCTACTTTTGCCAGAGCAGAAACATTTGGATATATTTTCTTATGGCTGGATTTGCTAGAGATAGTTAAAGTTGTTATGTATTCTAAACATTAACATTCACAATGAATTTGAAAGTTCTCTTAACAAGCACTTTATGAAACCCATTGTGTGTGTGTGTGTGTGTGTGTGTGTGTGTGTGTGTGTGTGTGTGTGTGTGTGTGTGTGTGTGTGTGTTTAGGCCATGCTAACTCTAAATTTTGGGCCAGATCTTCAACTCACTCTGTCCCCTGCATGCCTTTCTTAATTTTCAAGGTAGGGATTCTGCTTGCATAGCAGAAATTGTATAAAAGCCCTGCAATTGTCTACATATTACCCTCACCTACTTTTTCTTCACAACTTAATGGCTATTCAGGTGTCATGTACAAAGAGAGCTGTGCTCCATGAGTCTGGATCTAATAGAAAGGAGCCTTAATACCTGTAGAAGTTAGGGCATCCCCAGAGCTACTTTAGCTAGACAAATTAGTCCCTAGCCATTGCAAGGATTGGGGAGTAAATAGGGAGAGATAGAGCTGGTGAAAAGCAGGCTATGAAAAGCAAGCCTCTCTTTCTTTTACTATGTTGAGATGAGTTCTGAAATACCTGGGGACCTAGCTCAGTATATGGTCATTCATTGGTTTTCCCATGTGCTAATTAATCTTTCAGATTTGGGATCTAAGTCTGGGTGTAGAAAGCAAGATCAATCAACAAGTATTTCTAAAGTTCATATTATTGTAATATCTAGGGAAGGGGTGGCTAACCTGTGGCTCTTCTGAAGTTAATATGCGGCTCCTTGCTCAGGCACCAACTCTGGGGCTGCTGCTACAGGTGCCAAATTTCCAGTGCTCAACTCCTGGCTCTACCTCCTCCTCCAAGTATATTGCGCCCTTGCTCCTTCCCTCCACCACAGAGCCTCCTGAGTGCCATGAAACAGCTTATTGCAGTGGGCAGGAGGTGTGGGGAAGGAAGAAGAGGCATTGATCGGTGGGGCTGATGATGGGCAAAAGATACTGGAGATGGGAGAGGAGGCACCTGATGGGGACTGCTCACGAATTACTGAAGCTCTTTGGCAATGTACATTGGTAAACGGTGGCTCCTTCTCAGGCTCAGGCTGGCCACTTCTTATCTAGGGATTGTATTTGGATTATAGAAAATGGTGGGATCTGTCCATCACAGATACTTTTTTTCTGCCCTACACTTTGTTGTCATTGTCTAAGTACTGAGTGCTGAACTGGGTTCTTTCTGCTCTGGTTCTTTGGACAGTACTTTATTAAAGTTTTCAATGTTTTCAAAAAGAGGAACCCACAGTTAGTCTCCTACATCTGTATTTCACCCTTCAATTTTCAGAAGCGCAGAATAAGGATTTAGGAGACTAACTAAAGGGTACTAATTTTGAAAATGTTGGTCCTGCTCTTAAAGTGTGAGCTGAAGATGACAGGGCTGGGGCTTGTCATCATCTCCCCTGGGTGTGACTGGAAAAGACTTGAGCCTACTATGCTGCAGGCTGTTCCTTTGGCTCCTTCGCATTTATTCTTGCACTCTGTTAGTTGCACTCTGGGAGGCAATCATATTTGCCTGCAGAGTTCTGAAAAGAGTGCAAGTCTTTCAGATGCCCTGGGTCTACTTTATTAAGGGATGTATGGTGCAGCCTGAAATGAAGCTAGCAGTGAATGTGGCGAGAATGCTGGTTTTGAATTACTGTGTTATATGCTCTCTTCCGCTCAGGCATCTTAGGTGATAGGCTGCTGCTTTATCTATCACCTGCAGCTTTCTCATGAACTTTTGTTCAGACCCAGACCAACTAAATTACAATATTTCACCCTGGAGGTGACAAAGGTATGAGCCACTGTGACCTGAGAAGATTAGACAGTCTTCTGCTAGCTGGAGATGGAAGAATTTGCTTTTGGTGACTTTAATATTACAGACTCAATCATGTGTCTAATATAAACCAGGCTGTTCACCATCTTAACTATCATCAGATGGGCACCCTGAAAAGAGGGCAGATGTGCAGAAGTTCTTTAAAGCAGCTCCCTTTTCCAGCTACCATAATTTCAGTCCTTGGTTCGGTTAGTTTTTCATTCAGCTGTTTTTTTTTCCTAGGGCTCTGAACTTATGCATTCTGTGAAACAACACTATCCCAGCTGACTGAGAAAAGTACAGAGCTGCTGTCATGGGTGTCTTGCTGCCATTGCTTTATCCTTTCACAGTATCTTTTAATGATTCTACATAGATGTTAAGTAAAAGCAGTGAAAGGATTGAGCTTTGTTGGTTCTGCAGGTCATTTTTCTCATTACATTATCTGACGTGATATCCAGAGACAGTATACAATCCTAATATAATTAGTGTACATATTAATTGAAAGAAAGAGTTCAATTTAATCATAACTGCAAAACCAGATAAATCTCAAAACACAAAGGAGTATTTTTATTAATGTGCTGCAGTAATTAGATGTCCTTCTTTAGTTACAAGGAGCAGAAAAAATTACACTAAGGCAAAGTTGTGTAGACATATTAACAAGTGACAGATTGTACAATTCCAATGGAACTCTTATTGTGCACTTTTAAAACATTATCTTTTGAAGATATGAACTTCCACGTATCAAATGACCTCCTCAAAACTAGAAGTAGAATTTCCAAAATACCACAAGAAATTCAGTTCTCAACAGATATTAATATCCTATAAACAATATTAGATCTCAATTTAGCAGAATACTTATGATTGGGCAACAAAATGGCAAATGAAATTTAATGTGGATAAGTGTAAAGTAATACACATCGGGAAAAATAACCCCAACTATACGTACAGTATGATGGGGGCTAATTTGGCTACGACAAATCAGGAAAGAGATCTTGGAGTTATCGTGGACAGTTCTCTGAAAACTTCCACACAGAGTGCAGCGGCGGTCAAAAAGGCAAATAGGATGCTAGGAATTATTAGGAAAGGGATAGAAAATAAGACCCAGAATATCTTACTGCCCCTGTATAAAACTATGGTATGCCCACATCTTGAATACTGTGTACAGATGTGGTCTCCTCACCTCAAAAAAGATATTTTGGCCTTGGAAAGGGTTCAGAAAAGGGCAACTAAAATGATTAGGGGTTTGGAACGGGTCCCATATGAGGAGAGGTTAAAGCGACTGGGACTTTTCAGTTTAGAAAAGAGGAGACTGAGCGGGGATATGATAGAGGTCTATAAAATCATGAGTGGTGTGGAGAGGGCTGATAAAGAAAAGTTATTTATTAGTTCCCATAATAGAAGAACTAGAGGACACCAAATGAAATTAATGGGTAGCAGGTTTAAAACTAATAAAAGAAAGTTCTTCTTCACACAGCGTGTAGTCAACCTGTGGAACTCCTTGCCAGAGGAGGCTGTGAAGGCTAGGACTATAATAGAGTTTAAAGAGAAGCTAGATAATTTCATGGAGGTTAGGTCCTTAAATGCTATTAGCCAGGGGATAAAATGGTGTCCTTTGCCTTTGTTTGTCAGAGGCTGGAGAGGGATGGCAGGAGACAAATCGCTTGATCATTGTCTTCGGTCCACCCTCTCTGGGGCACCTGGTGCTGGCCACTGTCGGTAGACAGGATACTGGGCTAGATGGACCTTTGGTCTGACCCAGTATGGCTGTTCTTATGTTCTTATGTCTCTGACTTTAAGTATCTGAGTCATCCCATTGCTTAATGTTAAGCATAGTTTAAGTACCTGACCAAATCAGTGCTAAAGAGAGGTTTTCATAGTCTGGATAAAGCTCAGGTAAGATTTCAAAGTTTAGGATCCTATCCAATTGAAGTTAGAATCAAGCTTGATCAATCATTTAAAATGTGTGTCTCGCTGCTAGAGAAACATCAGGATGGTCAAAGTGCATCTTGAGAAAGATAGTTAAATATGCAACATTTTTTAGATGTAGATACAGTTTTTTAGCCTGTTCATTTCATGGCTATCCTTTATATCCCATTAGATAAAATCCCTATAAGTTGTCCCTGTAAGTTGTCACTTATTTTAAGAATCTACTACTGTGTGTTATTTAATGTCATCTGGCTCTCAGATGAGGCACAGAAACATCTCAGATGCTTTTTCCTTCTTAGCTTGTAAAATGAAATAAAAGCTAACGAGAGCTGCATAATTGGCTATTTTGTTTAAACGGCTCTATATAGCACTTTGCCCCTTTGGCATGGATTTTCATAACGTAAAGCTCAAGATCCAAGTACATTGCAGACCTGCTTTTGAGCATATAGTTATCACACTTGTGTGAGCAAATTGCACATATGCATGTGTAATAGAAGGAGATGATATGTACAGAAGATAATGAAAACATCTACAGGGATCTCAAATCTGGGCCTTGGTTCGGACTAACTCCAATCTAGCATTGATAAATGCCATCTTCTGGAACTCTGAAATGTTTGCTTTTGGGAGACAATATATCTTCTGGAGGTAGCCATTTACATATGTGTTTTTCTCCAGTCTAATACATTATTCTCAAAGGCAAATGAGGCAGAAGAAAATGCATAGTCAGTGAATTTCAATATGACAAAACAATCTTTGATTCTATTATGGTAGTGCTATTTAGAAATGAGATTAATTCACATGTACTCGTGCAATGTATAAACACACTGAACATGTATACATTTTGAAGTCAAGTATTTTCTCACCAGTTCAGCCACAGGCGGTAACTCCATACAGCCTCTGTACTGTGTAATAATCTAACAAAGGCCTCATTACTATGATCTGTTATGTTGCCTGCCAGGCATTACAGTTGATCATTTACTGCATAGATTTGTTAGGCTGCTCCATTGTACGGTCCTTTCTTTTCTTGTGCAGCCTGACCCGCAGGCTGGAAGCAGGGTGTCTGAACAACACAAAGAAAAATGAAAAGAAAAAAAAGAGAGAAAGGACTGTGGAGGCTCACAGATGAGGACATGAATGAAAAATTCATAAGAGAAATCTTGACTGCTTAAGAGTGCATGCGTCTCTTACCCCATTTCTTTTAATATCCATAAGAGCTATTAAATGTTTATAGTTCATTCATGAATGCTTGTACAACCTGCAAGATGACATGGGTGTCTAAGTAATCTCACCATCTAAGTCACTGAGGGCACATCTACCCAGCACAGCTAAAACCATAATAAGATAAAAAAAAACCATGAGGTACGTCAATTGAGTAGCTTAAGTTGAAATAGCATATTTCAGCTTTTGGCGCTGTCTACACAGCAGGAAGTCAGAGGAAGAACACTCTTCCTCTGACTTCCCTTACTCCTCATAAAATGAGGGTTACAGGAGCTGGAGTGAGAAGTCCTCCAGCTCGACATGATTTCAATATTATATTGAAATAACTGCTTGTAGTGTAGACATGGACTATGTTATTCTGAAATAACATTGCTGTGTAGACATAGCAATAGAGATATAATTTCACTTAGAGTATGTCTACACTTGCACCCTAGTTCGAAGTAGGGATGCAAATGTAGGCACTTGAAATAGTCAATGAAGCGGGTATTTAAATATCCTGTGCTTCATTAGCATGATCTCACAGAAACGTTACTCCAATCAACAGTTGTTTCGAAAGTGAAAGTGCGCGCTGGGACGCTTTAGTTTGAACCAAACCCCGTGGTTCGAACTAATGTTTCTCTTTATTTTTTGAGTGCCTACATTTGCAAAAAATGAGGAGTAACGTTAGTCGAACCAAGGGGTTAGGTTCGAACTAACGCATCCTGGCGCACACTTGCACTTTCGAAACAGTTGTTGATCAGAGTAATGCACCGGCGAGATCATACTAATGAAGCACGGGATATTTAAATCCCTACTTCATTGACTATTTCGAGCGCCTATATTTGCATTCCAAGTTTGAACTAGGGTGCAAGTGTAGACATACCCTTAGACTATGAGATACTCAAGGTTGGAAAGATTCAGGGATTTACATAAGGCACATCTAACTTGGCTATAGTGCATACATATTTCATATGCTGCTTCTATAGTAGGCACCTTACTGCTCAACACAAACACACGTAGTTCTCCTCTTTATTATCTAACTATCCTTTTTCAAATGTTAGATATTCTCCTTGCACATTTTGCTATAAGTTTGCATGTGTTTGGGGTGGGTTTCCTTTGATACATGGAAATTGCTGATAACAGCGGTAGAGCAATGATACCGTGAATCTGATTGTACAGTCCTTCTTCATGTTGGTGAGCGTGTACTCCAAGAATATATTTACATTTGGATAACAATCATTTTGTATCTTCCGTTATGCTCATTTGTTATTAGCCTTAGGCACCGGTGCTAATCATGGTTTACAACCCCCATGCACTTACGCATTGTAAGTGTGCAATGATACTATTTATGACAAGGAGGGATCACTAATACTACAAAAATGAACCTTACATGTCCCCTGTTTCTGACAATAATGGGTCAGATTGTGATCCCCTTATTAATACTGGTTATTCACATGAGTAGTCCCAAGTGCCTGGTTTTCTCTTCTCATTGGATCTATATGTCTCTTTTTTCTCTAGAAAGAATCATATGTACTCACACCAAAACTCTTCATTTGACACTTATTGCAAATTACAGACCTTCCTTTTCCTTCTTTTTACTTCTTTTTTCCTTCCTTTACACTTCCCTTCTCTCCTGTGCAGATTCCTTCCTCTTTTCCTTCTCCTCCCCAGCTTTCAATACTCTGTCACATCACATGCTCTCCACAGTTCTAGAGACAAAGATTAAAAACCTAAAGCTCAGGCAACATGACAAAAATCCTCCCCGTTCTCTCTCAATAAGCTAATACCCTCTATACCTGACAGTGGCTTGAGGAAGCTCCTGGAGTACATGTTCTGCACAGGTAAAGCATATGCTCCTATATGTAAGGGGAAGCCTTTCTTTTATGTGCTTTCAAGTAGTGTGCTGTGTGTTAGCAGCAAGTCGTAGAGTGAAGATTCTCTATGATTTGAAAGGCTAAAACAGAAAAAGAACGATCTGATTTCCCATCAGTGAGAAAGAGCTGCTGAAAAAGCCAGGATGGAAAACTATCTCTGAAATGATTTTTCCATTTCTGCCTTCCTAAAAAGACTACTTAGTCTTAGCTTATGATTGCTTGCCAGTACCGGCTGATTTTCTGAAATGGAGGATAAGAGATGCTGACAGCTGTGCCCTGTATGGAGACTGCCAAACTGCAGTACATCTTGTCAGGCTGCCATGTGGCTTTAGGCCAAGCAAGATATCGATGACACATATAATGAGATACTAAAAGAACTTGCATGTACCATAGATTCTAAGGAGAACTGGCGGAGCAACAGGGATAGCCTTATGTTTCTCAGCATAGTGTAGTACTAGAAGATGGCAAGCGAAAAGTATCATCATTATACTACTCATATGGATCTGAAGGGAAACAACAGGCATGACATGTAGCTCCTTAGATATAATGAAAGGAACAAAGGGTATGTCTACACTACAAAGTTAATTCGAACTAACGGACGTTAGTTCGAATTAACTTTGATAGGCACTACACTAGCGCTCCGCTAGTTCGAACTTAATTTGAACTAGCGGAGTGCTTAGTTCGAACTAGGTAAACCTCATTGTACGAGGACTAAGCCTAGTTTGAACTAGTGGGAGGCTACCCCTCCCCAGCTTTCCCTGGTGGCCACTCTGGCCAACACCAGGGAAACTCTACTGCCCCCCCTCCCGGCCCCAGACCCCTTAAAGGGGCACGGGCTGGCTACGATGCCCATGACAGGTGCAAGCCTGCCAGCACCCAGCCAGCAGATCCTGCACCTGGCACGGATCGAGCCAGCCACCCAATGCCCCCCAGCCCTCCCCCTCTTCCCGGGACCAGGCTGGCGGCTCCTGGGAGCTTGCCCGGGACCGCAAGAGGCGGGCACCCGCCTGGTCCAGTGCAGACATCGTGGACCTCGTCCACGACCTCCGCACTAGGCACAGGAAAGCGGCCGTCTAGGTCTAGGGGAGGAGAGCTGCCAGCCTGGCCACTCAGGAGCAGGTTGGCAAGAAAATCAAGGTGGTCCACGGAGACCCCCGACCCTGAGCCCTGAGCTTACAATGGCCGTACTGGGTAAGACCAAAGGTCCATCTAGCCCAGTAGCCTGTCTGCCGACAGCGGCCAACCCTAGGGACCCTGGAGGGGATGGACCGAAGACAGTGACCAAGCCATTTGTCTCGTGCCATCCCTCTCCAGCCTTCCACAAACTTTGGGCAGGGACACCACTCCTACCCCCTGGCTAATACCACTCCATGGACCCAACCTCCATCACTTTATCTCACTTCTCTTTAAACTCTGTTCTAGTTGTAGCCTTCACAGCCTCCTGCAGCAAGGAGTTCCACTGGTTGACTATTTGCTTTGTGAAGAACAACTTTCTGTTATTAGTTTGAAGCCTGCTACCCATTCCTTTCCTTTGGTGTCCTCTAGTCCTTCTATTATGGGAACTAATGAAGAACTTTTCTGTATGCACCCTCTCCACCCCACTCATGCTTTTATAGACCTCTATCATATCCCCCCTCCATCTCCTCTTTTCTAAGCTGAAAAGTCCCAGTCTCTTTAGCTTCTCTTCATATGGGACCTGTTCCAAACCCCTCATCATTGTAGTTGCCCTCCCCTCTCCCACCCTCTCTCTTCCCCTCTCCCACCTCCTTTTCCCAGTCTCCCCCAGTTTTGTTAAATAAAGAGAGATTCTATTTTTGAACACAATTATCCTTTATTTTGTACATCAGGAAGGGGGGCTAGGGAGGAGTAAGTGGAAGAAGGTGAGGGAGGAATGGGGTACGAGCCCCCGATGGGGAGGACTGGGCTGGCTCTGCGGGCTTCTCGGGGTGGAAGTTCTCCTGCAGCCCCCCAATTAGCCCCTCTGCCCAGATGGCAGCCTGTGGCCATCAGCCGGCTGCACTTGCCGAGTGCTGTGATGTTTCGCGTGTGGGCACTCAGGGCACTCCAAGCCAGGACTGCTTTGCAAGCGGGGAACCCTGAGAATTGTCTGTCCGGGGTGGGTGTTGGGTCCCTTTAAGCACAGCCCTCGGCTAGCCTGAGACAGCAGCTCCATGCTCTAAGTCCTCATCTGATGCCCTCCCGGCACTGCTTCTGGCCATCCTTAACCTCTGTTCAGGGTCCACTCAGTGTGGACATGCTAGTTCGAATTAGCAAAACGCTAATTCGAACTAGTTTTTAAGTCTAGCTGCGCTAATTCGAATTAGCTTAGTTCGAATTAACTAATTCAAACTAAGTTAGTTCGAATTAGCACTGTAGTGTAGACATACTCAAAGAGTTACCTGTGTCACCACACTATAGTGGCACTTCACAGAGAGATGAGACTGAAAGAAAACAGCAACAGAAAAGGAGAATTGGGGAGGGAACCAAGTTAAAGGCTTTGAAGGAAAAGGGAAGCTTTAGAAAGGCAGAAAAAGTTGATGATAGAGAAGGGGGATAAAGAAAATAAGAGGGGTTTTCATAAATATGCCTGTTGGGAAAGAAATTTTAGAGTGAAAAGAGACCCTCTGAGGAAATAATGAGGGTGATGGAATTAACTATTCTAAAATAGCAAAACGATTGCACTTTTTAAAAATGGGGGATGGTTGGAAAGTGGAAGGGAGGGAGAGAGATGCCATTTGCATCCCTTTGTGTCCTGATTGTCTGGCTTCACAACTCACTCTTCACTGGTTCTCCTGATGACCATTACATACTGTGAACTGATTCCTTTATATGAAGCTATGTTATAGTTTTCAAAAGTTTCTTTTTTCAACTTGTGTTTTTAAGTGGCTTTTCCTGGGTGCAAATACAGCATGTATTTTAAAAAAAAAAAACCTAGAAAGCCTAGGGTTGCCAGATACTTTCACAAAAAATACCAAATATGGCAGGGAAAAATTGGTTGAGGAAGAAGAAAAAAAAGGACTAAACTTGTTGAGCAACAACAACAAAAAACTCACAAAAAGAAAAGAGTCACTGCGCCTTTAAATGCCCATGCTCCTGACTTCCTCCCCACCCCCTCCCCCTCCAGACGCGGCAGGGGAAGAATGTCCCAAGTGGCTTTCTGTCTGAGAAAAACAGAAAATACTGGACATTTTACATGTCCTGTATTTTCTGGTTTTTTTACCAGACAGAGACCGCAAATACCAGACTATCCAGGCCAATGCCAGATACCTAGCAACCCTATGAAAGACCCAGTAAGTCTAACTTAGATTGCTAGGAAAATAATGAAACAAGTATTATGGGAAGGGAGGGGTGTGGGAGTATTTGGGGAGAACAGGCCCATGACAACACCGGCTAATGTTCTGTTGACACTAGTCGAGTAAATTACCTATGGCTGTGCATCCCTCTTTAGTAAAGCATCTGAGCACACACTTAAACCTCTAATATAAACTTAAGTGCCATTACTATAAAACAAAGACTTTAATAATAATGATTTGATGAAAGGGAATGGATGCACTCCCCAAAATACAAATATAGCCTATCTCCAGGGTCACTTTTCTCTTCTGGATCCAAAATTCCTACCACTCCTCAGGGAAGGCTTTTGGACTTTTATTCCTGTTCACATTGTTTGGCCTGGAATCAAGAACATCTTGGGGAAGGATGCGTACTCAGGCCAAACAAAGGCTTGTTTGGGAGGGAGGACAGGAACCCACTATAGTTATTTCACTAAAGGCAGCGTTGGTGCCCCTGCTGTTTTCTCCCTGAAGAAGAAGCTCAAATGGGGCCCAATCAAAAGATTTTAGAAGCTTTGACTTCAACTGCTTTTGGATCAGGCTCATGAAGAAGACATGTCCGATCCCGTGTCACATGATGCCATATCTTCCCAATAGAATTCAGATTGCCTGTGGTGAGCACCCTTTTCTAGGTAGCATTGGTGAGATTTCTCATAGAATATCAAGTCTTCATGGCACCCAGTCAGAAAGCTGCTGACAAACTGGAAAGATTTCAAGGAGGAGCAACAAAAACCTGTTAAGAGGGACTAATTTTTAATGGAAGATTAGGAAGGCTAACTATGCGTGGCTTGGCTGAAGAATGACGAAGGGGGATACTGATAATTATCTGCAAGTATTAGAAGGGTATAAACATCAAAGAGGGAGAGGAATTGTTTTGCATGGTCCATGGGGATATAACTAGAGCTAATGAGATGAAATGTAGCAAAGGAATATTTAGGCTGAATATCAAGGAATTCATCAAAGTATGACTTAGACTGTAGAATTCTTTACCAAGGAATGTACAAGAATCCTCTCCCTTGGGTTGGATGGGAGGAGGTTTGGGCATGAATATTAACCAGCTTCTTCAAAATTAAACACGGAAACTTTTGACAATATTCAAGAACCTCTGTAACCAAACTGCGTCTTAGAATTTAGATGGGAATCAGTTTAAAAATATTTTAAAATTAAAATAAATGAATGTACCTCTGCTGATAAACTGCTGTAATAATAACAATGATGGCTACTTAATACTGACAAGTGACATATTTAAATGTATCATACTGAAATATACTTTAATCCCCTGATGAATTGGGTTAACTTCATTTGGGTGTAATGGCACTGAAGTCAATGGGGCTACCTCAGTTGCATTTGGCCCATTGCTCCAATGTGAAATGCAGTTGAAAAGACATGTTTAAAAATATCAACTGAATTTATGGCTAATACAAATGCAGGCAATCAATTATTTCATAATATACTGACATCAGAATTTAGCTCTAACCATCTGCAAAAGTACATTGGAAAACCTGTAATATGCCAAGTTTTGTTACTTGGAATAGAGAAAAAATGATTTGCACTAGGCAAGACTGAAACTACAAACACAACATGAACAAGAATCTTGGTGTCTGCATGGGAGAGTAGACATTTTAATCTGGTCACCCTAGCGTGGTAATAAGCTAGCTTGATAAAGTGTCAGATGTCAGCTTCCATGCTCTGTTCCTCATTGAACAGTACAGTTGTACATTTGACAGAACAAACTAGTACCTCCAATTGAGATGGCAGTGTGGGAAGCATGACTGAACAGGTTTTGTGAGCTGAGGAGAAGGACATCAGACTTATCAGAATTGAACCAATGAGAATTAAAGGGCATCCCTAAATGAAGCACTTACAGTTAATAACCTGCTCAGAAAACACAATTCTTATGTCCGGCTGCCATGGACAACTAAACTTGCTTATCTTTTTCATAGCAATGAATATCTAGATTTAAATGCTTCAAAATAGATTCTAATGGCAGTACACATTCACATAAAATACAGGATCCAAAACACAGCTCAGAAGCAACCACATAGAAAGTGATGTAGTGCTGCCTTTTCCCAGGCTAATCAAAGTACTAGTGACCCTACCTCTCCAAGCTATCTCTTCTCTGCAACCTTACACATCTATATTTTACTATCTTTTATTATAAATTTCCCAGAGCAATTTTTATCCTCTACAATGGAAGAAGCTGGTGTCATGTGGGGATATAGTACTCTGTGATCATTTAGTTAACATGCGCATGCAAGGTGGCCAAATTAAGATTGCACAGGCAACTGGAATTCTGGCATTCCCCAACTTTTAAGTGCTTGACTATGTGACCTTAACATTACTTTAAGTAGTTTCTTTGCACATTATATATTAATACTAACAATGTGTATAGCGTAGATCAGTAATAAATGCAATTATTCATCTAGGTGGATGGATAGATAGATACATAAAACACTACCTTTCATGTATAATGATTTTCAAGAGGGCAATGAAAATAAATAATATATTCAGGTTAAGTTACAAGGGGAAGGAAAAAGGAAGAAAGTAACTTGGGGTATGTTTACACTCCATGCTTATTTCAGAATAAACTATTTCCCAGAGCAGTGTGAGTCGCTTGCCCCTGCCCTCAGGCAACAGGATACCCATGTGCAACCCACATCCCTCTCAACAAGTGGGTCGCCATCACCCTCTGGAAGCTCGCCATGCTAGACAGTCACCACTCCATCAGGAACCTGTTCGGCATGGGGAGACCAACCGTTGGCGCTGTAGTCATGCAGGTATGTGTCGCTTACAATGTTATTAGGAAGCTGGCGAACTGCTGGAATGGGGTTCCCTAGGGTGGTGGGGGAAGCTCCCTCCCCAGTAGGTTTTCCAGTCCTGGTTTCACAAAGCCCTACTGGGGGATGGGGTTAGTTAGGGTTGGGCATGGTTCATGAGGGAGCGGGGTGCAGGGACTGATAAACACCTCCTCCCTCCAGCAGTGCCCACTCCAGTGTCTCTCAGCCCACTTCTGGGGGAGGAGGTGTTTATCAGTCCCTGCACTCTGGAGTCCTCCCTCCCAGGGAATCCCTAATTCCACCTACCCCCAACTGGCCTCAGACACCCACTCCTAGTCTTCATCTAGCCCCTGCCACAGGGGCAAACTGCAGTCTGAAATGGCCACTCATCATTGGTAAAGGGGTGTGGACCTGCTGCCTTTTCCTATCATGGTTGCCCCCCTGCAGCCTTAATAGCCTCAGGCCTTGCTTCAGGCCCTGAAGCCTGGAAGTGAGGGCAGGCCAAAGCTCCTCAGTCCTGCCAGCCTGCCTGCCTTCCCCCAGCACCTCTCTGTCTTGGGAAATCTCCTTAGCAGCCAGGTCCTTCCTTCTCCCCAGCTAGAACAAGTCTCTCCCTTTCTCGCTCTGGGAGCCCTTATTGATATAGCCCCCAGCAGGGCCCTAATTGGCAGTATCTGACTCAGCTGCAAGCTTTGCTCTCAGCCCTCTCCCAGGGCTGGGTTTTATCTTTAAAGGGTCAGTGCTGGGCAGATGCACTGTCTCAGGGAGGTTCCGCTGCCTCCTCACCTTCCTAGACCTCAGCAAGCAGAATGTCCCACAGGTGGTGGTGATGTGCTGTGTCCTGCACAATATTTGTGAGAACAAGGGGGAGACATTCCTGCTAAGGTGGTGGGGGAGCTAGGGCAGAGGCCTATCGGCTGACCAGGGTCTTTGAACAGCTACACACAGCTACACACAGGTCTCAGGTCTGACAAAGGTGATGAGCTTCGAACAAGGCCATCTGTGGCCTACTCATCTGACCTCTTCCTGAAGGGGAGCCTCACTATTCCCATGTCCCAGGAACAAGCAGACATGGGGAGGTGCCAGCCAGGCTGGGAGTCTGTAGGTGGGAGGATGGTGATGGGACAGCTTGGCTTCCTTCTGTGCCATGCATACACCGGGACTGGCAGTGGTGGCATCCCACTGGGAGAGGACTTCTATCCCTGCCCACTGAAGAGTGCGAGGTGAGAGGGTTGGGGGCAGGTGTGTGTGAGTGGAAGACACCGCTTGCCAGGGATGGTCACCTCCATTTCCTTCCCCTTCCAACAGGCTCCCCTTGCAGGGACTTAGTGTCCTCCAACTTGCTGTGCTTGCCCTGGAGCAGATGCTGCCCCGAGACTGCAGGACTGACCATGTGCCATGTGCTGCACTGCTCTGTGTGTGGGCCCCTGACCCCGTTCTCCTTAGTGGTGGCTTGTGGTGGGAATGTGTCCCACCACAGAGATGGGAGTAAGGCAGGCCTGTCCAGAAACCCTGTGAGCAGGATCACAAGGATCCTCTGTGAGAGCCTCATTGGGACTGTGTGCTCTGGACTGGTGCTTCACATGCACCCACGTGCACAGACTGTTGCATGATGCTCAGACTGAGAAGGCTGAGCGAAGAGCGTGCAGCCTCTCACCACTCGCTACCACCCCTCGTGTGTGTCTAGGGAAAGTAATGGAGCTCAGCTGATGGGCCTTCCCCAGCGTTGTCCAATCTCCAGGCGACGTCCTGGGAGAGTGGTACTGGCTACAAGGACAGGGTGAGATACTGGCTGGCAGGCATTGTGGAATCTGTGGCCTGGTCCTGCTCCTCCTCCTCCTCGGCTGTAGGCCTGCCCTCCCGGAGGGTGACAATGGACATCTCCCTCCCAGAGTCCACAACAAACGAGGGAAGGGACTGACCCCTCCTCTCTGGATGTGGTGGAGCTGGTCACAGTACTGGCAGGTCTGTGGTGCTGTCCCTGAAGGGGAGTCGCGCTCCCTGGCCTTAGTGAAGGCCTGCCTGAGCTCCTTCACCTTCATCTGCACCTGCTCCTGGGTGTGGCTGTGTCCCCTCTAGCTCAGGCTCTCGGCCATCCATCCGTAGACATCGGCATTCCTGCATCTGGTGCAGGGATCCCGGTTATTTATCTGGTCTCCCCAGATCTCTATAAGAGCCAGGATCTCTGCACCAGTTTAGGATGGGGCCCAAATCCTCTGATCTGGGCAGGGGCTTGGGAGCTGGCTGGAGCTGTGTTCACAGCTGTGGGGGGGCTCAGACTGAGCACTGTGGTCTGCCATGGCAGCAGGGTAGGCAGAGCAGGGTGCTGCTGTGTGGCACAGTGCAAGATGGGCTGCTGTGTGCCACACACTGTTTCCTCTTTGGCTGCAGCTTTAAAGCCTGCAGGGGAAGGGGAATTATAGAATCCTGATGAGTGGACACAGTGGCCAGCAGGGCACCCGTGGAAAGACCTGTAGGCCACTTATTTCAAAATAACCACAAGTGTCCCACCTATCCACGCCGTATTTTGAAATAGGTGTTATTCCTCATACAATGAGGGCTATAAACTCCAGAATAAATCATTTCAAAATAACGGGTTTGCTGTGTAGACACTCACCTAGTTATTTCAAAATAATGCTGCTGTGTAGATGTGCCCTAGCTGAGTACAATTTAATCAACATACCTTCCTAATAACCTGATTTTTGCAAGTCTGTACAGAACCGTGAATCCCACTGAAAACTGGGCTGACTTGGAAGGCAGAGTCTCACTTCCTGAGCACCGGTATCACTTCTTGGATACCCTGCTTATTTTGTAAGAACTGCCAAGATCACTTTGTCAAGTGAGATGGCTGCAACATATGGAAATAGGAGTAAATATTTCTGCACAGACATATGTTAGCTAAGATGATTGGACCCTGTAGCATCAGCAAAAGCTGATTTATCATACTGTTGTTAAATGCTTGCTAGCATACTGCAATTAATATGCTTTTTTATTATTGTTTCCTGTTGTAAACTCCCAGGAGAGGCATGGACTTTGGCGAGAATGGTCAGGATATGGCACACAGAGGACAAACAAAACTTTTGAAAGAGAACTACATATGGATTATATGTGGACTATATTTTATTAAGCATATGTAAACAAGGAATCCCTCTTTTGAGATGCAGATCTGACAAATAGATCTCTCACAGCAGATGGAGATATATGTTGCATTCTGTTTATATTGTGAAAGAGGGGATATTTACTACTATTTAAATTCTTTCCTTTTTGTTCAAAACACATATCAGAATTGAGCCCTTGGCATGCTCAAAATTAGGACAGCTCCAATGACACTGTAAGGACGCACAGTTTAAAAATCCAAATTTCTAACTCTATACACAGCAAGTGGCAAAATGGAGTTACAATCTGTCACTCAGAGCCAGTGCCAGATTTATGCACTAGCAAAGTAAGTTTGGGGCCTCAGATTAAGAGGGGCCATTAAATAAAAATAATTACTAGTTTTTAGTTGTATCCTCACCTATGCATCAGTATATATGCAAGTATAAAACTTTATTATTTCTAATTTTATTATTTTTTCTGTTACAATACACATTTTTTGGTAATGATATAGGGCCTCTTAAACCTGACATAATTTAGGGCCTCAGCATGTTTTAATCCAGCCCTGCTCAGAGAAATCAGTGCAGGTAGCTGCTTGTGGCAAGATCATTAAAGAAATCCACCTGAGTAAGAGCAGAGTCTCATTATGTGGATATCGCTGTGAATAGGGAACATGTGCCAGAAATGTTATCTTCCACAAAGAGCTTATAAGGTAGGTAATATGGCCTAAATGAAAATCTGAGTCATATTAAATCATAGCATTGAAAAAGTGGTAAACTTCAATTTGATTTGCCACTGTGTTACCTAAATATTAAATTTCACTAGCAGCCATTTCAAAAAGTTTAGCTGATGAAAAGAACTTAAATGTTCCATACCGCAGACTGAAACACCCAGCTACACTGAAAGCAAAGCAGGTCCAGCTCTCTCTTTTAGGGTACATCTACACTGCAGCGCTATTTTGGAATAACGTCTGTCATCCCGAAATACTTTTGAAATAATGGACTTCTTCTTCTGGCTTCCTGTAAACCTTGTTGCACAAGGACGAAGGAAGATGCTGGAAAAGCAATTTATTTTGAAATTAGCATGTGGGAGAGGATATTTTGAACTACCCATTCAGTTCAGACACAATCAAGAGAGTGGCTTACACTGTCTTACATATTCTTACACCATAAGATATATTGTTTTTCATTTAAAAAAACCAACAAGGAGTCTGGTGGCTTCTTAGGCTATGTGTACACAGCAGTGTTATTTCAGAATGACGATGCTTATTCTGAAATAATGTAGTCGCATCTACACAGCAAGCCCATTATTTTGAAATTATTTCAAAATAACGGGCTTCTTACTCTGACTTCTATAAACCTCATTGTATGAGGTTTAAGGGAAGTCGGGGGAAGAGTGCTCTATTTTGAAATAACTGCTGTGTAGACGGTGCCAAAAGTCAAAATAAGCTATTTGACTTAAGTATTAGTGTTCAAGTTGCATAGATTATTTTGAGTTTAGCCCTGCTGTGTAGACGTGCCCATAAAGACTAACAATTTTATTATGGCATAAGCTGTCGTGAGTTGCAACTCACTTTGCCAGATGCATGACGTGAAAGAAAAAGAGAGAGCTAGTAGGGATACAGAGATGGGAGTGATACATCAGAGTTAAGTCAATCAGGGTGGATGTGGATAAGAGGGTGAGAATACCTAAAGTGGAAAATTACATATTGTAATGAAAGAGCCATTACCAGTTCCTATTTAGACCCATTCTGGTTATATCAAATTTGCACATGAATTCCAGCTCAGCAGGTTCACATTGTGGCCTGTTTTTTTGTTGTTGGTGGTGGTGTTTTTTTTGCAAGAGAATGGTAACTGCATGTCCAGGGAAGCTACAATATTCTCCTACTGGTTTTTGTATGTTTCCATTCTTGATGTCTGATTTATGTCCATTTATTCTGTGGCATAGAGATAGTCCAATTTGTTCAATGTACATGACAAAGGGGCACTGCTGACACATATCACATTAGGAGATGTGTAGATGAATGAGCTTTTGATAGTATGACTGATGCGGTTAGGTCCTATTATAGTGTCACTAGAGTAGATGTGTGGATAGAGTTGGCAACAGAATTTGCTGAAGGGATTGGTTCCTGGGTTTCAGTTGTGGGATGTGTGGTTGGTGATGTATATTTATTTCAAGTGAGGGGGCTGTCTGTGAGCAAGGACTGGCCTATCTCCCAAGGGTTGTGAGAGTGTGGGATCATCACCTAGGATAGGCTATAGATCTTGATGATGTGATGGAGAGGTTTTAGCTGGGGGATGCAGCCAGTGTTCTGTTGCTCTGTTGCTTTCTTTGTTGGGTCTGTCCTGTAGTTGGTGACTTCTGGCTCTGTCCATCTGTTTCTTCCCCAGGTGGGTAGTGTTGTTTTAAGAATACTTGATAGAGATCCTGTAGGTGTTCTTCTATTTTCTCCCATGATGTGTGAGTTATATACACTCTGATTTGCTTATTCATCAGAAATAATGTATCTAAATAGCTCTAGGTCTACATGTTAAGTTCATGCTTAAAGGGGGCAGGGAGACAGTATACCTTGATAGGTAGGTAGAACGGAAGAGAGTCTAAGTACGTTCAAAAGAATTGAAATATGTAAAGTATCTGGAAGGAGTCTTATTTGTTGCAAGTTACTTTAACTCTACCTCTCTTTGTATTTCTTACGGTATGTCTATACTACAGAGCTTTTAGTGTTACAATTGGGGGTTGTATATAACACACACCATCATGTCGCTAACTGTCAAACATTGTTTATTGGCACTTTTGCCAACAAAAAACTTCCACCTCTATGAGTAGTTTTTGCTTTGTTGCAGTAGAGTGCTCCTGCTGGCAAAGCACTGTTTACACTAGTACTTGTTACGGAAAAGCTTTTTGTCACTTGGGGATGCTGGGGTGGTTAAATCCCCATAAACAAAAAAAGCTTTGTTGCTCATTTGCCAGTGTAGACAAAGCCTTAGACTCTTAACCTCTGAAATGAGCCCTGAGTATCAGTAGTTTACTGTATGGGGCTTTAGGGAGAGACCTTAGAAAAAGAAATCTTGTAACTCCGGTCATCTGAAGAAGTGGGCTGTGCCCACGAAAGCTCATGATACCATCTACATATTTTGTTAGTCTATAAAGTGCTACCAGACCATTTGTAGTTTTTTATAGACATTAAAGATTTTTAAAATGGCTACATTTTTAAATTATAATGTTTGCCCAAGATACTGCACAAACATCCCCTCTACACTATTGTTGTGTGGTGTACTGTGGTACAAATGGCCACTGTTCTTCCTCCTTACCTCCCCTGCCACCCTGGGAAGTGGCTGCATTTCACAGGTGATGACAGTTTATTGTCTGTGAAGTGCTTTGTGTGGCACCTTTCCTCTCAGAAGGTCCCAAAGTGTGACTTGGTATGTGAAGCGTCAGCATGAATTAAATGGTTACAGCCAGGCTCTAAACCCCTGACAAATAGGGGTTTATAACTGAAACAATGACAACCCCTTCACTGTAGCGATGGAAACATATGATAGAGTAGGAAGATGGAATGTGAAATTTATCATTTTTCTATAAAACAGCAGGAAGGGCTAGATAATCTACAGAACTATTTTTAAACATTTAGCACACACATTTTTCAGAGTGCTTTCTTCCTAATAGCATTCTCAGTGGGGAAAAGGAATATTTTTCATCACGGGGCTGCTTTAAGTATAAATGGAATATGACTGTTTATAAGTAAAAGCGTCCGTATCTTCCGATTTTAAGTGCAATGAATGGAATTGATAAACATCAAATGAAAATAAGGGTCTCATCTTCTTTTTGTGAGGGAGCCAAAACCGTACAGTAGATTCTATATGAGGTAAAAGGCTTTAGCTGTCAGAGATTTCTGACATCCTAGAATTCCTATCACATTTCCCAAGGTTAAATGCATCGCCTCAAGGCAGCTGCTCAGAATGTTAAAAGGGGCACCATAGGACATCCATGCTCTTTGTAATGTTAATAAACCTTGATTTTGATATCAGATGCAACCTTGGGAAAACCTGCCCATTTCAGACTTAAAATCGAGCAATGTTTAGTGAAAGTTAGTGTAAAGAAAGTATTAGTTTGGTAGGGGGGGATGGGCTAGTTTGAGTGGCATGTGAAAGCAGCACATATGCTCCTTTCTCTTCCTTGACAATTCTTTCTTTCATTGATGAAGATCAAAAGGAATCGCCCAAGTGCTAATTAAGATGAATGCCATATTAAAATGCAGTCAAATTTCCTATATTTGGAGCTTTTCTTGTAAGATTAATTGTCATTAGGGTTATGTCATCACTGCGGGGAAAGGCTTGCCATGTTACTCGTGAGATGGCCACATAATCCTGTCCTCCAAATATGTCATCAAGATCTACTTGAAAACAGGGAAGAAGCAGGTAACCAAAACCCACTTTCTTTTCCATGTTTACTTTTTTTCTGCTTTTGAAACGTATATTATTTTTAGCCTCACTTTTACAAAGTGAGAAAAAAGTGAGAGAAAGAGAATAAAAATATAAATAAAGAAATATTCAAAAAAAATGTGAAGCTTTTAATTGAAAAGGGAGAAAAGTGAAACATATCAAACAAAACTAAACCTTTTCCTTTCAAACATTTTCATACGCACACACACACAAAATAAAATTTCAAGCAGTTCTGCTTATGAGGAAGAAAGCAGGTTTAAAGAAAGAAAGTTTACAAGAGCAGAGAGAGTTAATGTGGTTTTTCTAACACTGAACTGGTGTTCTGTAGTAAAATCCCATAATTACTTAACTAAACTAATAAGAAATGGATAATGCAGCAACTCTGTTCCCTCTGTGCCATGTCATGAACTTCAAAAAACTAGCTACTTTAGCTCCAACTCCAGCAGTGAGTAAGACTTCTTGTATAATTAATAGCTTCATTGGTTGTATCCATTAGGAATGTGTGTGATGGCTCCAGGTGCATAATAACAGTGTGTGTCCAAACAATTACTTTGTCATGCATAATGGCATGCCAACTTAAAATCAATATCAGGCCAGGCAGAATTTCACATCTGGCTATCAGCTCAAACAGAAGGGGATGGATAGCTGGCAAAGAAGAATTACTGTATTTGGGGCATTTTTGTTAAAACAAATCCCTCACATAGAACAATAAGTTTGTTTCTAGCATCTACTATCATGTTTGTAATTCTAGACAAAATAGTTATAGACCTTTTCATTAGAACAGTGGCTCTCGCCTTTTTCATAGCAGAACTGGAGCTAGGCAGATACTTCCTCCCATTCCTTCTCCCATGGACATTTTTGACTGTGATGAAAAGTGTAAATTTTCCATGGGAAGCAGATGGTTTCCATGAAATTTTTCATTTTGTCGAAAAACTGATTTTCCACCATAAGGTAATTTTGAGAGTCTTTTTGGCCATCCCTAACATCCTCACTTGTTCAACTCCCATTTAGCAATAGGGGAAGGGCAGGATGGTCATAGTGCCCTGACAACTTTTTGCTAATCTCCCAAGGTCACAATGATGATTAGCTTCACAAACAAGGAATTTAGGATGAAGGATCCCCCTCCTTTACATTTCCTTGTGGGAAAGGGAGGCAACTGGACCAGATAGGCAAGTTAGTCTAACTTCAAATATTGTGTAACACAGGAAGAATGAGCTGCTCCCATTAAATCTGTGTAGCAGTTTCAGCTTATACTTATTCAGCCAGTAAACTCTCTCTCTCTCTCTCTTTGCCCTGGTCTACACTAGGGAGTTATTTTGAAATAGTAAGCAGAGCATCCATACTACCAAGCCCACTATTTCAAAATAACAGGTGGGTTATTTCAAAATCTGTACTCCCATTTTCCTTAGGGAATAAGCTTGTTTCAAAATAGTTATTTAGGGAGTTATTATTTCAAATTTAGTTATTTCAAAATAATTTCCTAGTGTAGAGATGCCTTCTGCCTCTCTCTCTCTCTCTGCTAGTCTTACAGAGGTCATATTTTCACAAGGATGAAGCGCTCCTGAACACCTAAACACATTTCTTCCAGATCAAGCAGACTCACTTGATTTCTCAGTTATTACTCCGAAATGGTTTTAGAGAGCAAGACCACACACAAACACTTACACATTCAGATGTAAAGATTCACCTTAGGTGTGTACCTGTGGATTTTGGGCTGGTTATTCCTTTTTAATCTAGTTTTTCTGCCTCAATATTCTCAGAAGGAGACAAAGAATGTAACAAATAATTCTACTCTTCAGATACATTGGCACTTTCTACCACAAGATTAGAGCTTGTCTATATGAAAGACAGTGCTCTCTCAATCCTAGATTATGGAATGAATTCCCATGATAAGTAAGGTACATCACAAGCCACCTCACATTATGCTCCTAGGCTGTGTCCAGAGTCAGGGGTTTTTTCGAAAAAAGTAGCCTTTTTTCGAAAAAACTTCCCCTGCGTCCAGACTCAAGCCACGTTCTTTCGAAATTAATTCGAAAGAACGCGGCTTTTCTTTCGATGGCGGTAAACCTCATTTCACGAGGAAGAACGCCTTCTTTCGAAAGTTCCTCTTTCGAAAGAAGGCGTTCTTCAATGTAAATAGGGCTTCTTCAAAAGAGAGCATCCAGACTCACTGGATGCTTTCTTTCGAAAAAGCAAGCCGCTTTTTCGAAATTTCTCCGTGCAGTCTAGACGCTCTCTTTCGAAAGAGGCTCTTTCGAAAGATGCTTTCGAAAGAGCCTCTTTCGAAAGAAGCCTGCAGTCTAGACATAGCCCTAGAGCAAGGCTCACTTCTTTAACCTTGCTTCTCTAAAACAAGCACATAGCAGTACTTACATTTAAAACAAAAATACCAAGAATATATTATATTGCATGCACACTTCTCCACATTTCTCCTCCTGAGGAGCGAATGAGAGAGAGAGAATGAACCAGATGTTAGTCATGTCACTTACTATGTGACTAGAAGTTGCTCAGATATTATGGAGATGAGGGCAGTATGAGAACCTGAATAAAACAGAGAACTTACCAAATTTAAAGACAAGAAAATACTGAACTCAAATCATTTGCTGGGGTGAGTCAGCAATGCCCACATTTTGATACACATATCTGAGGAATTTCAATGTATAGAAGTAGAGTGGAACCTCCAAGTATAAAATTACTTTTTACGAATTTTTTTTTTTTTTCTAGTAAGTTTTGTTAGGGGGATAGAAAACCAATCTTCATGTTATCTTTGTTTGACAGCCTAATACATTTCTCAAATCACCACTGATCGTCTAAAAGTGAGCCAGAATATGGCCAGCTAGCTCAGGCATGGATTTTGCAAGAAACAGCATGCAAATGCAGGAGTGAGCTCTAACAGATTCTTTGCAACTGTTCAGGCAGATTGCTTCTTTAGGTCTCATTTTTTATCCTTCCTCCTGTTGAGTAGTAGGCATGGAGTAGTTCCAATGGGACTATTCTGAGGGTGTTAGAATCTGGCCCTTAGCTTATAGATAAGTCCCATTGTAATGGTGTTTCAAAAATAACTGCATAACACCAACTGTATAGGAAAATAATTTCTCAGCCTTTCCAAAAGCTTTGAGGTGATGAAGTGTATCATGGACCCCACACACACAACATGGTGAAAAGAGGTTAAATATACAGCCGGTCCCCAAGTTAAGAATGTGTTACGGACCAAACGCTTGGCCGTAACTCAGAATGGTCATAACTCGGAACCCATTGAGTTACATTGCGACCGCGCTGTTCATAAGCACAGGTCGCATTCATAACTCGGAGCCTGCATTTAGGACTGCTTTGGTCGTAAGTGCGGATGGTTGTAAGTCGAGGTGGCCGTAAATTGGGAACCAGCTGTACTGGGGCTGAGCTAATCTGGCTCCTTTTTTGATATCCACAGTGCTTACAGCTCCCCCGAGTGTTTAAAGAACAACAAAGTATCAACATAATAGGCTCACTCAAATACTCACTTCTTCATCTTCAACTAAAATACTGAAAAATCAAAATCTTTTTTTTATTTCCCCTCCTTCTTTTCAAAGCAAAGTTTTATTTGAGGAATAACTTTAGAAATCATCGCCCTATGAAATACTATTCTGCCTCTTGGAATAAAGCGCTCTGGCAGATATGTTCAGAACTACCGCACACATCACAAATACAAAGTAGCAATCATTCTATACAATTGAACTTTATTTGACCATCACAAAAAAATGGTATAAAGTACCCATATAACAGACCTGGATATTTTTCTTCCTTCCAACCTGCATACTTCAGCTCAGATATGTCCCCAGCCATAATTTTAAACCACTCATCATACCCTGTCCCCCGTTATCAGCCACAGTTCATTCTGAGCTTCCCTTGTGCACCAAATAGCTTTACGTAAAGCTGGATTGCAAAATTTATGGTTATTCTACTTCAGACACTTGAATTTCCCACCTGGACTATAAACTCCTTTAACAACTTTAAATCTTCATGATGTTCTCTCTGTCTTAATCTCTAAGGGCTAGATTGTCATTGATACAGCATTCCCATGGAGTGGGGTAATAGCTTTTCCCCATGCAGGGTACAAACTTGGCATCTTAGGGACATGAAGCAATAGGCAGACACTGCATGTTCATCTGCTCCCTTCCCAGATCACTTGGGTGGTCAGAGCAAGAGAATGGATCTATTCTTGTCTCCACCTCCCATTCTAATTGTTACGGGAGAAATGTTGTAATCTGCAATTGGCATGGGACAGAAGGGAACTTTTGTGAGTAAAACTACCATTTAATAGACCTATCAGCAATAGAAATATTGTTAAGTTACAATTTCAAAGAACTGTTTCATGTATCCTTTCGTGTGTCTAACGACACCATTCACTAATCTTATTTAAAGGACACTACCTCTCCCACCCCAAACAACTGAGTTAGAGAGCCTAATTTAAAACAATACAGTTTACAGACTCTTGTGTTGCTAGAGAGTGCAGCAAACTTCTTTGTATAGACTCAGCATTCTGGGCAACTCAGGCTATAGATCAAGACAGTTGTTGTCAACCTAGAATGATCCAACTGCATATAAACAATAAGAAATTGGTCGGTACATATAGGTTGGTGAATGAGACCCATGTCAGTAATAAAAGCTATCCAGATTTCAGAGATGATAGCACTGAAAACCAGCCCTTTCTTCCCGTCATTTACATTTGCCTGGCTTTCAGTCATTGGCCTAGCCTCATCAACCCAATTCTGACCAAAGGGTTACTCACCCTCTAAGAAGCACAGACAATTCTGAGTCAAAAAGCCTTTTTGCTTTTTATATACCCCCAATTCCCCTTCACAATTTCAGAGGTATTGTATGTGCAGTGTGCTCATGTAACCCTTGGAAAGAGGACTCAGAAGACACTATCAAGTTGTAATGAGTTTTAGGAGCCCAGAGTCCATTTTTCAGTTCAATACTTGAGACTATGTGCCTTCATCACCTCCCCCTGAATGGCCATAAATCCATCTCAGATGTCACCAAAAAAAGAAGCACATGTATTAAAATATCTATTCATCTGTGTATTAGCTGCCCTTCCATGTTACAACAGCACTTCTAGACAAGTACCTCTTTGGAATTTGAGGAATTGTGTTGTAATGTGTTAGGCAAACATTTCATCTTTGCCTTTTATTGGCCCATTTCCAATTTTGAAGTTTCCACGTAGGGTTTAGTCACTTGGTAAATGGCTCTGTGGTCTCCTGTCACAGAATGCCTTCAGCATCTATCCATTTATCTTTCTTTGAATTGCTTTTCACTGTTTTTTCTGAGTTCTTGTACTCTTTTTGCTTTTTTCCAATATTTGGTTGGTCACAGCTTTCAGGAATGTTCCTTTCAGTGCTTTTCAATCTTCTAAGAGATGCCACATAGTTTGGCTTATCCAATTCTTGCTCTATGTTTATATTCAGTGGTGGCCACTGCAACTTGAATTCCATTGTCTCTGAGCACTGCCTATTTTTCTTCAGGTCCTGTCTATATCCGACTTTTCTCTCCTTTTGGCAGGGCATCAAATTTGTTCCTGAGTGCAAGCTGGAATTTCTTGCAATACTCTTTTGTTTTCAGTTTTTTACTGTTGATTTTCTTTACATTGCTTTCTGTTTTAAGTTTATCTTTCTCATTTAATATAAATTTAGCAATCCAAAGATTATGGTTGCTGCTGACATCTGTTGCTCCATATGCCCTTACTTCTTGGACCGATTACCTGAATCTCAGACTAATGCCGATGTAGTCGATTGGGTTTTTCATTTTGCCATCTGGTGAATATCATGTATCTTTATGTATCAAATTCAAATGCAATTTCGATGCTAACACAAAGCTGCAAGAACAGGAGATCTACAAAGATGTTAGAAAAGTAGACATCTTTGAAAATAAGTGCGTATGAAGATTCTGTTCATTAGCTGGAAAGACTTTGTTACCAATAGAAAGAAATCTGAGTAATCATCAACCAGCTGCTCCATTTCCACAAGAATCAGAAGTAAGCACTAGACATGTTTAGGCCATGTGATTGTATGGCAACACAAGACTCCTTCATGAAGCTATGAAGTACTGAGAAAACAAGGACATCCAAGAAAAACCTGAAGAAGAACCAGTATTGTCAATATCAGATGGTCAAAACCAATGAGATTATATAAAAATAATGGATCTTGGGTTCTTTCTATTTGGCATCTCTTTTTTGAGTCTTTAGAGTATACTGGGGTCATATTTTGAAGCTTTCTCCACAGCCACAAGGGCCAGAAATATTTTTCTTTAAGAATGAAGGTTAAATTCATCACATATCTACTCAAGGAGTTAGGGTTTTAAGGACAGCATTAACTACCATGAGGCACATGACAAAATCATGAGATTTGATTAGCACTGATTAGCAGGGAGGGCAAAAGTGTCAATCTCAGCACCATAGAGCCAACAAAATGGTGTGGAAAGGATGTAACGTAATGATGTTTCTAGGTAGGAGTGAATCAGCTGAGGGGATCAAGAAAAATACCTACCTTGAGAGGCATTTTGGCAAGTGACTAACTCTGACATCCCTAACACTCTAAACATGACCTACAATACATTTCACCTATAATTTCATATGAATAAATTTAAAAAATAATTCCTGCAACCCTGCTCCATTTATTGTAACTTTAGCACGATATATCATAGATCTTATTACAAGAGAAACCACTTATTTGTTCCTTAGGGCTAGGGCATGGCTCTGATATAGAGATGAAATAGAATAACTTAGACTGGCTTGAATATTTAAGGGACAATTCCTGTACATAAGAACATAAGAACAGCCATACTGGGTCAGACCAAAGGTCCATCTAGGCCAGTATCCTGTCTGCCGACAGTGGCCAGTACCAGGTGCCCTAGAGGGGGTGGACCGAAGACAATGATCAAGCGATTTGTCTCCTGCCATCCTTCTCCAGCCTCTGACAAACAGAGGCCAGGGACACCATTTCTATCCCCTGGCTAATAGCCTTTTATGGACTTAACCTCCATGAAATTATCTAGCTTCTCTTTAAACTCTGTTATAGTCCTAGCTTTCACAGCCTCCTCTGGCAAGGAGTTCCTCAGGTTGACTACACGCTGTGTGAAGAAGAACTTTCTTTTATTAGTTTTAAACCTGCTACCCATTGTCCTCTGGTTCTTCTATTATGGGAACTAATAAATAACTTTTCTTTATTCGCCCTCTCCACACCACTCACGATTTTATATACCTCTATCATATCCCCCCTCAGTCTCCTCTTTTCTAAACTGAAAAGTCCCAGTTGTTTTAACCTCTCTTCATATGGGACCCATTCCAAACCCCTAATCATTTTAGTTGCCCTTTCCTGAACCCTTTCCAAGGCCAAAATATTTTTTTTGAGGTGAGGAGACCATATCTGTACACAGTATTCAAGATGTGGGCGTACCATAGTTTTATACAGGGGCAGTAAGATATTCTGGGTCTTATTTTCTATCCCTTTCTTAATAATTCCTAGCATCCTATCTGCTTTTTTGACCGCTGCTACACTTCGGCTGTGTCTACACTGGGCCACTTATTCTGGAAAATCACCCGCTTTTCCGGAATAAGCTGCGAGCTGTCTACACTGGCCCTTGAATTTCCGGAAAAGCAACGATGCTCTACTGTACAAAATCAGCTGCTATTCTGGAAAAACTATTCTGCTCCCGCTCTGGCATAAGTCCTTATTCCAGAACACTGTTAACCCTCTCATAAAAAGGATGCCTCCCAGTTGTATGCTACAAGCTCATGGCCCAGAATATGCTAAATGAAAAAGCTCCAAGTTCCATGCAATTGCAAGTTGAACCGATGACAATGTAACCGGTGCTAACTGAAAGCTAATTATGTTAACAATGAATTAGCCATGAGGTGTTCTGAGTCATGAAAGGAAAGACTAGGGCAGCAGCACTGATTGTTTATGATGAAATCACTAGGAAGATCCAGAGCAATATAAAAACTATGGGTATGTCTACACTATGCAGCTTTTCCTGACAAGGATGTGTTGACACAGCCTTGTCACTAAAAGTAAGTGTATGTAAACGTTGTTTGTCGGCCCTTTTGCCAACAAAATACTTCCACCCTTAATGAGGGATTTTTGCTTTGTCATCAGGAAAGCACTTCTGCTGACAAAGAAGCACTCACTGTAGCAAAACTTTGTTGTTCAAGGTGGGAGGGGGCAGGCTGAACAAGAGGGGAGAAGGGGGCCTGGGTTTAAGTATCCTGAATGACAAAAGTTTTGTCTATCAAGTGCAAATGTAGACATAGCCTAATAAACCTCTCTGTGCAATTGCTGTGGCTCAGTTTCTCACTTAACATCAGAAGTTTGGCTGTAAGGCAGGCCAGGAAATATCAGGGTGGAGTGGTTGTGATTTGCTTGTGAAAAAGCAAACTCTTATTGTTCTCTTATGAATTATGTTAAGATTACTAAAAAGCTAGGATAGATTTGTGGCCTGTGAAATCAGATCATTTATCTGTCCCTCACCCACCATCCATAATCTGGCCTATTACAATTTCTCCTTATTTTAGTTGCATTTCAGAATTTCAAAATTCTTAATTCTCTCTTGTTTATAACAGTTCCCCTTTTACTTTTTTCTTCTTTTTCCATCTGTACTGAAACCAATTCTTCCACTTCTTTATCTCTCTGATTCTCTGTCTCGGTTACCTTCCTGCTTTGCTTCTGACAAAAATGGGGAGTAATAGGTCCTATTGAAAAGAGAAATTATTTTTGTTGTAGTACTCATTGTTCCAGTTAAGGGCAAAGATCTTTTTTCATGAGAAAACAAATTCATAATTGATTCACACCTAGTATTCTAGAAAAAGCAAAAGCACTGATAATACAAATTAAACCATATATAACATAAATTTTACAAGTCCCAGGATTTCATAACTGGGTGTTTATATATACTTGGTAAGGTCCAGCTGGCCTCTAACTTTCTTTACCTTAATGCTTATCATAAAACTTAATATCTTAATGACTAGTTTTGAAATTAAGCAAGGTCCCTTGGGGTTAACAGAAAAATGATAAAACAGCAAATTAGCTCTAGCAAATTGGTCACCATTTCCCTCTTCCTTAATAGGAACACACCCCTTTTGTTGTTGTTGTTGTTGTTGTTATATTTTTCTTTTCTGACAGTTCACATGAATAAGGTGACAGCCACCTTAAAAATAATATCAGATTTTGAAAGCAATCAGAATCTCATTTTGGAATTTCAGTCTTTGACATTGGAAACAAACATCCAAGACAATTGTTAGTATTCTGCATTGTGCAGATAAAGACTTATGTTGGTAGCCAATTCTTCTGAGAGACATGCTTGATAAGATTATAAATTAGCTTCTACAGAGAAAGTGAACTTAAAGACAGATTTAATTGTTTGCCAATAAAAATCTCTTGTTGGATGGAGATTTCAGGGCCCGTTTTCACAGCTGTTACTTTCAATGCCTTGTTTTAACCATTTCTTTTTTTGTTTGTTTAATGAATTTCATTTTTAACACAAAAATTGGCTTTTTTATTACTTTCATGACATTCCTCTTTATGGAAACGATTCTCCTTATTCCCTTTTGCTATACAATAACACAAAAATGTTATGTTCTTGTTCCCAAGAAGACTAATAACTTATTGGGCTGCATTAGTAGGAGCATAGCCAGCTGATTGAGGGAAGTGGTTATTTTCCTTTATTTAGCCCCGATAAGGCCATATCCAGTTTTGAGCCCTCCGCTACAGAAAGAATGTGACAAATTGGAGACAGTCCAGCAGAGGAAAACAAAAAGGATTATGGAATGGGGGCACATACCTTATGAAAAGAGTCTGGAGGAACTAGTCTGAAAAAAAAGAAAAGTTAAGGGGGATTCAATAGCAGCCTTCAACTACCTGCAGGAGGTTTCCAAAGAGGATGTAGCAAGCCTGTTTTCAGTGATGGCAAATGACAGAAGAAGGAGCACTGGTCTCAAGTTGCAGTGAGGGAGGTCTAACTTAGATATTAAGAAAAACAATTTCACTAGCAAGGTAGTGAAGCACTGTAACGGATTACCTAAGAAGGTGTTCGACTCTCCACTGTTAGAGGTTGTTAGGGCCCAACTTGACAAAGCCCTGGATGCAATTATTTATTTGGGGTTGCTTCTGTTTTGAGCAGGACGTTGGACTAAATCAGGGGTCTCCAAACTTTTCAGCCCGAGGGCCGCATTAACTATCAAACAGCAGTTTGGGGGCCGACTACACACTTGAGGTCCAAATAAAAAACAATCAAAACATGGATGTTGTTTTTAATTATTTATTTAATATTATTTTATTCAGTTATTATTTAATAACACATTCATACACTACACATGAACACCTGTATTAGTGTGAATGGTGAAATTGTTTCCTGGATGCCAAAATAGCAGACATTTCTGGCTTTAGATTTGTTGTCCCTAACATCAACAGTGACCTGAGATTATCATCGGACAAGTTTGTTCTCAAATTGTTCTTCACGTATTTCATTCTTGAAAATGTTTGTTCACACAGGTATGTTGTTCCAAAGATTGAAGGTACCTTGATGCAAAAGTTTTGACATTAGGAAAGTCTTCCTTGGGCAAAAACTGGTAAAAACCCACCAGTCCTATTTTGAACTTGTCCCTAAGGAGGTCATTTGCTTGCAACTCAATGACTTCCAGCTGCAGTTCATCTGGGCAACTGGCCACATCTGCTTCAAATGGGTTTTGAAACAATCTCACTTCTTCTGCCTTTGAATCCAAAAAGGTCTCCACGGGCCGGATGAGAGGGCCTCGCGGGCCGCATCCGGCCCCCGGGCCGTAGTTTGGAGACCCCTGGACTAAATGACCTCCTGAAGTCTCTTTCAACCCTAATCTTTTTGATTCTGTATAGCTTTGGTGCAATTCCAAAATGTTTTCTAACGTGTTTATGAGCAGCGAAAATTAGCATGTCTAAGATCCTGATTTGTACATTGAAACTAAATAGCTAAAATGTTTGTTGTATGTGTAAGCAGGGGCTGAACTGTTGCTTGCTGCCAGCCAGCTAAAAGGAGGGGTGGGTGTGTCCACTACAGTTGTTTAGCTCTGCAAGATAATTAACTGTTAAATGTTGACATGTAAATACTGCTCAGAAGAGAATCTGAGGTGTGGCTATGTAAATCCCATTCAGCCAGTGCTGATGGAAGGTCAGTGTTGGAATGGAATGTGGAGAAGTGTATATAATTTGGGACTGTTGTGGGGGTAACTAATCATGCTACCCCTAAATGTGGGAACTGTAAAACATGCCACCAGTGCTTGCAGGAGAGACACCACCATCATGGTAAGAGGTCTCGGAAGAACAAGCCTCCCCCCTTCCAGAGTTGAGTGAACTGAGTTGGGGGGAAGGATTAGAAGGTTTGAGTCAGCCTGCTTCACACCTGCCAGGTGTGAGCTATAAGATTGGCCCAGCCTGCACCTTTCCCCCTTTGTTTTAATGACAGACCTAAAGCAGACTCCCTGAGGAGTCTTTTCTTTTGCTAGTCCAGTGAAAGCTGGATTAATTTGCTAGTCCAGCTAGTGGCTAAAGAGTTGAAATCACTGAGAGCTGAAATCACTGGTTTGGCTGAGTGCCAGACCTATTGCAGCCAGTGAAATGGCGGCAACCAGCGGCATGGTGTGGAGCGGCAGCTGGCGAGGAGCGGCGACCAGTGGCGTGGCGTGGAGTGGCAGTAGATGAGGAGCGGCGACCAGCGGTGTGGTGTGGAGCGGCGGTAGGCGAGGAGCAGCGGCAGGTGCCCAGCGGAGTGTCCAGAGGTGTGGAACAAGACAGCTGGTGGAGCGTGGCGGAGTTTCGTATAAGGTGCTCCCTATCTATCTCCCGACCCCCATTTCTACCCAGGTTGGGAGGTGAAACCCTGCGGGTGAACTTTGGGACTCTGGGTGGCACGGACCAGGGACAGAGACCTTTGGGGTTTCGTACTTTTTGGACTTCGGGCGATTCTTGGCTGGGGTGGGGGCTTGGCTCATGTTTGGGGTTATGAACTCTGTTTGTGGTGTTTTCCCCCAAGTTAATGCCGTATGACTTCTCTTTCTGTTTCATTAAATGTTTCTTTCCTACACTCAGACTCAGTCAGTGCTTGTGAGTGGGGAAGCATTGCCTCTCAGAGGCGACCAGGGGTGCGTGAATTTCCCAGATTACTGGGTGGAGGCTCGAGCCAGTTCTATGTGTGATGGCCCCAAGATATTGAACCCAACCCTGGTAATTGCCAGGCCTACCCGGCAGAAGGGTTACATATGTAAATGCATAATGCCAGTACAAGGTGAGCAAAAACTCATGGCATGTAGATCCTTGATGCACTATTGTATAGTGGGTTAAATAAAAGTAAAAGCAGATTCTAAATGATGACCTAAGATTTAAATGAAACCAAATCAGAAATAGGAGATTGGTGGGGGAGTTTTGAAAATGTTTAGAGGTTATTGTTTGGACAAATTCAGTTAGGTATCCAAACTTGTGGGCTGTGTCTACACTGGGCCACTTATTCCGGAAAATCAGCTGCTTTTCCGGAATAAGCTGCGAGCTGTCTACACTGGCCCTTGAATTTCCGGGAAAGCAACGATGCTCTACTGTACAAAATCAGCCGCTATTCCGGAAAAACTATTCTGCTCCCGCTCGGGCATAAGTCCTTATTCCGGAACACTGTTCCGGAAAAGGGCCAGTGTAGACAGCCCAGTAGTCTTTTCCGGAAAAAAGCGCCAATCGCGAAAATGGCGATCGGGGCTCTTTTCCGGAAAAGCGTGTCTACATTGGCCACAGATGCTTTTCCAGAAAAAGGGCTTTTCCGGAAAAGCAGCCTGCCAATGTAGACGCTCCTTTTCTAGAAAAACTGAAAACGGAATAGTATTCCGTTTTAAGCATTTCCGGAAATTCATGCCAGTGTAGACACAACCTCAATGTTTATTTGTACTATTTAGGCTTTTAAAGTCACTAATTGGGCTCTCTTTCTCCCTGGCCTTTACTAAGTTCTTTGACCACAGAATAAGAAATGACAAAAAAATGGCCTCCATATATACTCGCAATATTACTACAAATGTAGGCATTAGCTATTACATATGAATTGCCCGTACCAATTCTGAATCTAGATGTAGAAGTGTCAAGTATTCTATTACCTGCATGCACCAAGCTTTCATTCAAGATTTTGTGTATATGCAAGATAAATCTGGACTGAGATAGTTCAAGCACTTGAGTCCATAATGAAGTTGCTCCTTACTGGTTAGAAGAACAGACAGAAACAGTTGTTCTTAGTAGCTGTACGTTTCTCACTGAATATTGGACAGAGGTAAAGCTCTTACTAACTAATTGCTTTCCAGAAATCACAAAGTATCTTCAATCATAAACAGAATCCTTTTAATGAAGAAATATTTTTTTTCTTTCTGAATAGGTAGCTAGATTCTCAAAGAGGACAGTTGAGCAAAGTATATTGTGCAGTATTTCTCATCACTGAGATAATCTTTTGAGCCTTATTCAAAGCCCCTTAAAATCAGTGAACAGAGTCCTGTTGATTTCAACGTGCTTTGGATTAGGTCTGTAAAAAACACCTTAGTAATCAGTGCCTTCATTTGTAAATAAAAAGTAATTCCCATGAATAAGCCACTAACTAATATGGAGAATAATGGTAACCTCCATTTTTGTAGGTTCACAGTGAATAGCAAGGTAGACTTATGCTAAAGCTTTAGCCTGATTCCCTTCACCCCATCATTGCATCCTTGCAATTTTTTTTTTACAGCTGTTAACTTTTTGTTTCTAACAGACATCACTCTTGGCATTGAAGGTCTTTAGGACATGTATTTCTGCTGACATGCCAGTGCAGAATTTATTTATGCATTGACTGAGTATGGTACTGCCCAAAAGGTGCATGACCTCCGTCCCCTGTAAGTCATTTCCTGAGTAGACCAATATCGGTGGAGTGCAAACACTGACCCATGTAAATCAGGGTCTATAAAATTAGAAAGATGCTGAACTAGAGTATATAGAAAAAGATAACATTCCCTGCTTGTGAATAACAATCTTGAGTCCTTTCTTTTTCAACCATGATAAATTTGGGTTGGATATATTTTGCCTCTTTGTAATGTGCATGAGCACTTACTACTGCACAGAGAAATTAACATCAGTACGTGTATCATGTGGCAACAAGACTAGACTCCTAGCAAGGTTAAACAAAGGGTGAGAACACTCTTAGAACTTTCATATGGTAATTGTCATTATATAACTCACTTATTTGGAGGATATGTAAATTAGTGAGTATATCTGTAGTACCTTGCTTTGTAGTGACCGTGTAGGCCAGGGAAAACAAAAAAGCAGATATAAACATTTTAAACAATTCCTTTAATTTTTTTAAAAGAAGATACATTTGGAACTGTATCTAAAAGTAATTTTATCTGAGAGTCTAAATGTTTAGGGTATTGCAGTAATTTCTGGGTGAGTTTTGGTTTTCATTCATTTCTCAAATAGTAGAATTTGCAAATAAGCTAGATAGGTACTTTATTTGTTTACAGCTGCCTTTGATCCAGAGGTAGAAGATCTTAACAAATTTTTTAATATGTTCATCAATGTTTACATTAAAAAAGTCATTGTTTTTCAATTGGCTAAACTTTGAACTACTATCCTAGGGCAAAGTGAAAAGTTTATTTGAGAATTCGTTGTTTCTGATTTCCACTCAAAATCATAACTACTCTCCATTCCAGGTTCACTCAAATATGTGTCCATCTCACTTGAAAGTTCATTGAGCTTTATTATGATTTATGCAGAGTTTAGCCAAATTCCAAGTTTATCACAAATGGACAAAACCCCAGAACCATGCCCAAGTCCAATCCTCTTTAAAAAAAAAAAAAAAAGCAACAATAGAGAATGGATGAATTTGGCCTCATTTAATGTCTGCATGCTTTTTTCTCAGACATAATTAGCACTAGTTTTTCAAAAGCTGAGAGAACAGTGGTCCGGTTTACCTCCAAAATGGCAATTATCTGTAGACAGCAGATAGTAACTAGTTAACACCTAAACAAGGCCCTCACTCTGCAAATGTTTAAGCATGTATATACTTTTACCAACTACAATAGTGCTACTCACAGGAGTAAACTTACATGCTTGTATGTGTGCAGGATCATGGCCTCTATTTGCAACTGGAAGAATTCCTTCTTGTTACTCACTAGTTTATACACAGTTGAAAATTTCATTTTCCACACCCTGGTGGCTTCCATTTGTGGTGGGTAGGTGTGACATGTCTGTTTTGTGCTCACCAGGATAACAGGTGAGTCCACACAAATTGTGTTGTAACTTTTGCCATGTCATCTCTAGATACTCGGGATTTTAGCATTCAATGGAAAACAACAATAAATTCATGAAGCTTTACTGCTTCTGCCAAATTTGACATCTTTCAGAGCATAACACTCTGAAAAGCTTGAACAATCCCTGCCAGCTGCATGATTTAGCTGCTATAAAATCCCTCTGAATCAAACCCATTTAGAAATAAAAAAAAGAACCTGCCTTAGAATTTCACTGCTCTGTTGGATACCCTCTCAAAGATCAATCACCTGTCCTCATTCTGTATTCCTGCTGTATTTTCTAGTCTAATCTTTTCAGCAGCTTACCTATTTCATTAAGGCTGGAATTTTAAAAGACTAGTGATTGCAGGTGGAAGCAGGGAGAGGAGCTGGGAGGAAGGAGAGTGTGAAATCTGGTCAGCGCATTCCTATGTCCATTGTACTATGTTATTGGAAAGGACCATCTCTTTTCATTAGCGCCTCTGTGGTGCCCAGTCAGTTGAGTATATGAAGTTCCATGGTTTTCCATTTTAATATAGCTGCATTCTTCCCTGTATCTAGATCTCCTCAACACAGAAAAGCAGGTTAGAGCTCCTAGCCCCAGTCCCAGCATATGTTCAGGCAACCTCAGGTTTAATTGAGAATTGGCACAAAGAGTAGCATGCCCCTCCCATCTCAGTCCTGTCCCCAGCATATCCTGGAAATGATGGCAAAGTAGCTGGTCACCACGGCTTTATACCAGTTATCACTCCCTCACACCAGGAAACTTTTCATCTGGCCAGATCTGACCAGTAACCACTTACTTTACATTGCGCATTGTTGTAATTACCTGCTAGTTCATATGGACTCAATTGTAATTGGCCATGGAATGTGTGCACAAGGGGGATTAAGAGTTCATTAGGGGGTAGTGGATGGCCCCAGTATCATCTGTATACTCTCCTGTGTGTCTTTCATCTGTTACATGGCAGTCGCATACTCTTCCCTTCAAGTATTGAAACCTTCCTTCCATTGTTTTGCTATTGAGTCCATACGTTTTGCCTTCTATGGGTGTTAAAGCTGCTTGAATCCGCACTCTCTGCTCTCTCTGAAAGCATACAATTGGGGATATGATACTGCACAGTGCTGTCAGGTCCTGTTTCCTTAGATCTGTATCTTCTGCGTTGGCCTGACATGCTCAGTCTGAAAGCCCCGTGGCCATGCATTGCAGCTCAAGCACAAGTGTGCTAGGGCTCAGTTCTATTTTGGAGTAAGGTTTGTGTTAATGGTTTATGGTCCCTCCTGGCTTCATGCCTCCCCCTCCTCTATCCAACCATTTGAGCAGGAGGAGGAATAGCAGCCTTGTGAAGCCCACTCTTTCTCCTTCACTGTGACTTGCAAAGCCAATAACTCACAAAGAGGGGTAAGGAAATTAATTACAGCTCTTGCTCCCTTGTGCAGAAGACAAGAGACAATTGTGCCCCTAGAAACCTTCCATTAAGTCCTTTTAATCTCCACCCTGCCCATAAAGGATAGATGCAACTGCCTTCAAATTTCCTGATAACAAAGTTGCTTAAGAAAAAAGTCTCATTTTAAGTCTTTTACGCTGCCTCCCATCTAAGTTTTCTCCAAAAATCATCTCTCTGGCATGATAACTATTAATGGGCAAACCTTGAAAGGTTCAGTGGTTCAACTCAGATAAGCATAGAAAAGCTTGGATGCTTATCTGAAATTATCCCAATGCTTTGGTCTAAAGAACTGGAAATCTCACAAGAGAAGGCTTTCTCCAGGGATTTTGCATTCCTCTGAGTCCCCAGTGAGCAGGATGTAATACAAAAGAGCGGCCTCTCTGACAGTGCTTCATTTCTCCTCCTGGCCTCAGCTGACAGCAGAAAATGCAGAGGTAGATGAAGGTGAAGACAAAGTTAACTGAACTGTGACAAGTTCTGGCCTAGATTCTGTTTGATTTTTAGACGCGGTCCTGATCAATTCTTCGTTTATCTGAAGTTGTTTGCCTGCCTCTGGTGGGTGTGCACAGCATTCCAGAAAAGGTCTAAAATGGAGGTAGCGTTTTTATTCATTTCCCTTTTGTTTTCTCGTTTCTGCCTTTCCTTTTGGATATAATCATGGTTTCATGATTCTGAAGGTGTTAGCAAGCCAGCATCTGAATACTGATGATAGTGCTTTGGTTCTGTGTAAAAATGACCTCTGATGGATTGTTTTTCCAGATGTACAGGGAAGAAGCGATCCATAGGCTACATTGTGAATTGCCCTTATTTGTGTGGTCGGGGGGGAGCATGTGTATGGACAGTCTTTGAGTACGAGGGCACAGAACTTTTTGTCCATGTGTCCCCAAAGAATCTTTATTGTTCTAAATTCTCTTTTGTGGCAGAGATCATAGAGGAAGGAATTACGTCTCACTTTTCAGTGTGTGGCAGGTTTGGGTAGACCACACCATCTTGTCCCCTGGCAATATGGGACAAAAGGCCTGGTCTACACTAGGGAATTCAGTCAGTATAACCACATTTCTCAGGGGTGTGCAAAATCCAAGTTAACACCCAGTGTAGACAGAGCTAGGTCAATAGGAGGACTCACCAGACCCTGGTCAAGGTGGAGGAATGGGCACAGCTGTGCCCCAGACAGAGCAGAACCTCAGATGGAAAGGGTGGATCTAGGGAGGTGCTTCCCCCAGGCAGCCCCAGCACTGCCCAGAATACACCATGCCTACACCAAGCAGCCCTCAGTGTTTCCCAGAGTGGGCCGTGTGGGATTCCGGCAATGATGAAAAGGTCAGGGACTTTGGCCACCTCTGCTGCTGCAGTATTGCCAGTGGTGGCAACCAGGAGCCTTGGGCCCTTTTGAATCACTGTGGGCCAGGGCAGTTGCCACCTTTTCCTCCCCACTTTTGCCTCCACCCGATACCATGGCTTTGGGTGGTGGAGTATCTAAGCCAACTGGAGAAGCCCTTTCATCAGCCCACATAACATATTCAGTGAAGCATTACAGCAGGGCTGTTGCAGCATTTTAAGTGTAGACAAGCCCTTAATAGTGCACCCACACAGCCCGTCTTTCTCTTCATGATCCCTTCACCTCTGAGGAGTAGGGAGAGCATTTTAATGTGTGGTTTAATGGGTCGTATTTTCTTTACTGTGTTTCCTATTGAAGTTTTTTATCATCCATTACCTCACTTCAAAAAGACAACTTCTTTGTGAAACTCACTGTGTGAGCTTGTGTTGACCATCACTCCAATGTGTATAGATCTCTTTGCTGTAGTTCCTTTAATTGCCTTTACAGTTCCTCATGATGCCCTTTTTTAGGATTCAATGACTGGATTCTCTTTCATGAACCCTCCAGGACTAGAAGTCCATGTTCTTCAAAGTCTTATAGAATACAAAACACATTTTGTTCTACAGAAGGGGACTTCTGGTTAAAAATCAAAAACTGAATGCTATTATAAATATCTAATAGTTTCCTGTTTGGGTTTGGGGTATTTTTGTCAACCCTACAATATATCTGTCAAATGTCTCTATCTTCACAAAGTCATTCGTTCTTCACAGGATCGCAGAAACCAGGAACAGAAAAAATCTAGTATGTCATCAAATCCATCTCAATCTGTCTTCCAGGGAATATGGGTCTGTCTTATCTTTCTCATGCACAATGTTGATTATGGAAAGGGGGTAGGAAGCAAACCAAAAAGGCAGTGTTGTTTATTCTCCCACAAAACTTTCTGGAAAGAGAGAAAGCTGAGAATGGAGTCAAAAAGTAGTTTACATGTAAATATTTTAGACCTTTATTAGACAGCACTAAGGATTTGGGGTGGGTCAATTTTTGGATACCTAAGCTGTGACTTTTTAAAGGGATGTGAGGGTGGGTACTCAACAGTTTGCATAAAATGCAGCCCTCCCTCCCCTTAAGGTATTCCAAGCACCCAAAACATCACTTTTGGAAATTTAGGCATTTGTTTTTGTAGAAGATGCTGTTCGATGTTAAACTTCTTCCCTAAAGCATTTTTGCGTCAATTTTTTAAAAGTTAAGCTGAATAAAAATTAATGTTTCAAATTCTGTGATGATGTATCACCACTAATTTTGGTGATGTTATGCCAGCTGAAAATTTGGTCATCTTGAAAAGACACTTGTGCATTCTACAACTGTAATAAAAGAGTAATTAAACAATATAGAATTATGTGTTATATTTGAACCATGAATAGGGAATTATTAGATATTATTCTATTGGTTCACTTGGTGAAACATTTATAAAGAAATTCACTTATAGGACAGCCTATTAAAATGATATATTATGACTGCAAATATATGACCAACGATTCAGTAAGTTAATTAAAGTTCCTTTGTTCTAATAGCTCATATAATGAGAAAAAAGTTGGCTATATTGTAAGAATAGTAAAAAAAAATGTCACCAGGTAGCTGGAGTTTGTTCCATATATTCAGATATAAGATTTAATAATTTTGAAAATGTTCCAGAAGGTAGGTAGGTAAGTAGGTAGGTGTGTGTGTGTGTGTGAGAGAGAGAGAGAGAGAGAGAATTAGACTCCTGAAGTCCTCTGACTGTGATGCAGGCTGCTAGCAGTAGTTACCCAAATTATTTATCATCACCCATTTAGAATATTTGATTACAAATTTACATAGGAAAGGCAACAGCCTATAATGAGAGTATAAATCACCTTGGAATAGTGCCTTGACTGGAATGAAAGTGAAATACCCCCTTGTATTCAACCTGAGCGTGCTAATGGTGGTGCATATTTATTCCTAGGCCCTGTAATTAAAAACAGTTTGAAGAACTAATGTTCCAGCAAGCTGAATAATGTCTGGATAGAAAAGTATGGATAAAAATACCATCTTCCTCATTTTCATGATGAAGTGTTTCATTTTTACTTATTCCTAAGATTTGTTTTATGATTATGTGTTTTCTAAATTTGACTGTCCTCTTTCTATTTGGACAGTTCTGAGAAACTAATTTAATGTTGCACTGTGGTTTTATTCTTTATTAAATGTAAATTTGTACTTTTGACAGTACAAGTTATTTTCTTCCATAAGCCATAATGGAAAAGGAACTAGATAGATTAGATCAATGATTACAACAAAGTTTAGGAAGTGTACAATAAATATTCATACTCCTTGTTAAATAAAATGTTTTTTAAAATATCAACTTAGATTTATTTTATATAAATCATTTAAACTGAAAGAGCAAATGAGAATTGTTTAACTTCCATGTGCATCTGGATTTGGTTGTATTCCACTCACAAATAATACAGTATTAAGATATCATGTAGACTCTCCCCCAAATGCATGGCTAACACAAGTCTCCTTCTTAGTGCTTAAAGGGGCTTCTCTCTTTCCTCACCTGGGTTGGGTCCTGATTTCTTTTTTTGTGAAATCTAGTGCCTTGGCCCAAGGTGATGCCTCTCTGTGCTTGAGACACCAGGGTGGGCTGTTTCTTGGGAAAATATATAATGCTACCTATGTTTGCCAGGAGTACAGTACACAGCCAGCATAAGAATTAGTACATAAACAATAATACAATCCATTAACAAAAACCCCACAGAAACAACACACCCAAAGTGACAGTTATAGCGAAGGGAAGACTTTATAGGAAGCAGTGGAAAAGGGATCCAGAAAGTTTAGGATTAACCATTCAGTACTAGTTTCCTATCTCCTAACACTTACAACTTTTCCCAGACTCCAGGTTCCCCCTTGGCACCTTCCAAGGCAGTCTGTATGCTGAGGGTTAGTCTAGTGACAAGTTCTGCAGCTCGGGGAATACTGACCGCTTTAAAGAAAGGGGTCCTCTGAGGTGGTCTGCTCTTGCTGGTTGGGCAAAGTCCTCTCCTGGCTGCCTGCTCTCGAGCTCTGTGGAGGTCTTGGCTGTCTCTCAGTAGCTGGTGCCTATTTGAGTCTGAGCCCAGCTGCAATTGCCTGACCTATGCTGTAGGTCCCAAAGCAGTTCAAAGGGTTGGTGTGTAAGGAGGGGAAGTTATCAGAGACTCTGTGCCTGTTCTGCTTTCCTCTGAGTTGCCAGACTCCAAGGTCCAATGGTAATGATATAGCGGTATCTGAATCAGGCTGTCCCTGAGTAGTTGAGCAGCTCTGGCTCAGCATTAGCCCAGCAAATTACTTGTCTTGATCACCTTATGCAGAAGCCTCCCTATTGGCCTCAGCAGAAGGTTTCCAGTTCATTCGGTTCCCACCCCGCTTTCTAGTGCTCTGGTATCTATTACTGTAGTCCAAAGAGTAGAACCCCTTAGAATCTTGGTGCAGAATTCCAGGAGCTAGCAAATTCCAGCTGAGGAGTTACAAAGGATATATTAAAAAATACCTGAAATATTCATACACAGCAATTGTTAATGCCAACAAAATATTCTTTTGACTTTGTGCAATTCTTAAGGCTGTCCAGAACACCAAGCCCCTAGCCAGGAATGTGCTTAAATGAACCACAACTTGGAGCCAAGTGCTTCTCTAGGGCTAAAGCATGAAATTGTCTTCTTAATTATATCTACCAATGTGATGTTATGTAACCTCATGAATTGCACACCAGTTTTTATGAATGGCATTTTATAAATGAAGTAGTGTTAATGACTTGTGGATTAATTTGTTAGTAGCCTCTTGAAAATTGCCTTTGAATCTGTTATTATACCTTCTTTTTAGTACATTGTAACTAAAGTAACCCCATTTTGTAACTGAAGCCCCATTTTAAACTTTGCACTGCCTTAACTGTGTTTAAAGTTAGGTGTGTGTCTGTAATCTCATTTAAAAGTGTGTGTGTGTGTGTGTGTGTGTGTGTGTGTGTGTGTGTGTGTGTGTGTGTGTGTGTGTGTGTGTGTAATGGGATTAGACCCTGAAGCCAGCCCATCTCAGTGACCAGGTACCAGCACCACCTTCTTCCTCTTTCGAATGTCATGTTCAACGCTATAGTTCTTCGTCAAGTTAGACGTCCAAGTTCTCCACCAGTAAACTGTGTCACTGTTTAGATTGTAGATATCCACCAATGTGGATAATCCTCCAGTGAATTTTCGTGTTGGGCATTCTGCAACAATGTGATGCATAGTTTGTGAACTGCCACAATCACAAAGTGGAGATGGCAACAAATTCCACTTATTCATTAGATAACAGCACCTGCCCTGACCAGTCCTAAGCTGGTTTAGCAGACACCACAGTCTCAAAGATCAAAGCCTTTCTGCTCAGTGTTGGGATCCGACACAAGATGTTTGTTTGCTGCCATTCAGCTCGCCATAGTTCCTTGACATTGGCCATGACTTCCTTAGCTCGCTGCCAGGGAGGCTTACGGGATTTTAGACATGATGTTGGTGGCTGATCAAGCACCACCTTGATGGCCAAAAAACAATGTGGGTGAGCCCTGAAAAAGAACCCATTCAAGAAAGAGACAAAAGCTCCCTGAGAAAAGGATCAAAGTTGCATCTGCTGTCAACTGATGACTCATGGTCATACAGTGCCCTGAGGGCAATGGGATAGGACAGGATCTATGAAATAAAACATATAAAAAGATGAGGTACAAAACTATAGGACTGGTTCTTTCGGTTTTATTATCATCCTCCAGGAGCATTGGTACACACTGACATGAGCCGACTCCCCTCCTTATCTCTAGACCACCTGGCCAGTGGACTAGCATGTGCTACTGAGGCTGGTAATTATAGCTCATACGTAGAACCGTGCATGTAATGAGTGTGTGTATGTGTGGTGGGTAATTTTAGTAACTACGGACAGTAAATGAATTCTGCCTTCACAATAAAAGGACTCCATATTGCCTTATCCCCAGAACAAGATTCCGGTTCTATTTCTTTAAGTACAATAATTCAGCAGCTAACTCTTTTCGTGCTAGTGCTGGTGGGTTCCGATAACCACACAGATAAATGGCACAGTGAAAGAATATTTTGCTAGGGGTGGCCAGAAAGAGAAAGGTTGCAGGTAATCTACATTTCCTGTTGTGACGGCGCGTTGGGGTCCCCCGTCTCCTGCACCCCGAAATGGCACAAACAGACCGCACCAGCCGGTGGAATAGAGGAAGTTTATTGCCTCTCCAGGATACAGCACAGCACAGATGTAGTCTGGTCACAGAGCTGGGCTAGGATGCCTCAGGCCCCCTTGAGTTGGGGGGAGACTGGGCCCCTAAACTCCAGCTCCTCTCCCTAGGCTGTCTCCTCCATCCTCACAGACAGCCAGCAACCAACTAACTAACTTCCAGCCCTGCCCCCCAGCCAGGGCAGCATTCCACCTTCCTTTGTTCCTCTCCATGGGGGGTGTCTGGCCATACTGGTTTGCATAGTGACTCATCCTGTTTTGCTGGGTCGTGGTCCCCACGACAGCCAGTGGGGGTTACCCCAGAGCCAGCAGCATAGAAACCAGCCAGGTACCCCCACTACGTCACACCTGTTTAGGTCCCGGGGCAGTCCAACTGAAAGTTAGGGCTCTTCAGGGCTAGTGTCTGATATGCCCTTTCCAGTCTCTGTCTTTTCAAGCAAATAGGCATGTGTGGGTGTCCAAGCCAGCCCCAATTATTGTCTCTTATTGCAAGACATTTCTACTGGCTCCCTGACTAATTGCTGCTGCTTCTCCATAAGTCTAGATAGACCTACGCTCAGCTGCATCGTCTGACAATCATATGTGCTGTCACGTGCTGACTGGATCCTGCAGAGCATAGTGACATCCTGATTCAGGACCCTTCCCCTTTTTTTTAGTCAGGGTCATGAGGGGAGGCATAGTCTCTGATTTGCAGATCCATTGCATTTCTCATCTGGTGCACTTGGACACCAAAACTGCACACTTTAAGTGTTTGATATATAAAGATTCAAGTCTACTGTTCCTTATGCTAGTGTGAATGAAGACTAATTCCAATGAAGTCATTCTGCAAGACTCAGATTTCTGTTACTGCACTTTTATACCACAGAATTCAGGAGGTTTACTCTTCTTTTACACCAGTGTATATAAGGGCATGTCTAGACTTGCTTTCAAGAATCGTGTAAGCCTCATTTTTTTTAGGAAGAATGGTTCTTTTGAAAAAGGGTTTTTTTCTCAAAAGAACCGTATCTAGACTACTCTCTTTTTTGAAAGAATCCCTTATTTTATAGAGGGAAAAGAGATCTTTTGGAAAAGGCTTTATTTACCGCAAGATCAGCGTCTAGACTGGCACTTTCTTCCGACAAAGCTCCATGTGGAAAAAAAGCGGCAGCCATTTTTATGCTAATGAAGCGGGGGAGATTTAAATCCCCGCTTCATTAGCAATTGTGATATGTCTAATTTACATCCCTTGTACGAAAAAGGGATGTAGTCTAGATGTAGCCGAAGGGTATAGTAGAATTGGCTTGGACACATTTTTCTTTACTCATATTGTGATCGTTATTTAAGTGTGGAAAAAAAAGGAGATGAGGCAAGGGGAGACTTTTAAACTTTCATGACTCCTCTCCACATAGCTTTCTGAGGAAATGAATAGAATAGTATATATAACCAAATAGACAAATATAGATATGACTGAGAAGTGTGAAATTCCCCTGCACCCTATTAATTAATCTTACTGAGGTGTCACCTCTAAAATCCAATGCTAACATTTGAATGTCAATATTAATTATTTCAGTGCTGATCATTTTGGCAGATACAACAGGGCAGGGGTGGCAATGAATCCCACAGGGGATTGGAATTGTGAGTGGCTTCAGGTATTAAGCACTATTAAGGACTGAGCTTCCTAAACAGAAAGTCTAGGTAGACTGCTATGAAGCTCTTGCTATGCACAGCTACTTAGGACAAATCTCTTGCAAATACTTAAGCTGACCACCACTCAGGACATAAAACACAGAGGCTACATCTACACTGGCCCCTTCTTCGGAAGGGGCATGCTAATTTTGAACTTGGGAATAGGGAAATCCGCGGGGGATTTAAATATCCCCCGCGTGATTTAAATAAACATGGCCGCCGCTTTTTTTCCGGCTTGGGGAAAAGCCAGAAAAAAGCGTCTAGACTGGCGCGATCCTCCGGAATAAAGCCCTTTTCCAGAGGATCTCTTATTCCTACTTCGAAGTATCTCTCCCATTGATCTTCCATGTTGAGGACAGTGCTGAAGCTCAGCTGAAGATACATCGACTTCAGCTATGTTTCATAGAATCATAGAAGACTAGAACTGGAAAGGTCTTTGAAAGGTCACCGAGTCCAGTCCCCTGCCCTCATGGCAGGACCCAGCACCATCTAGACCAGTGGTTCCCAAACTTTTCAGCATCACACCCCCTTTTTGATTTTTGAAAAACCCTCATGCCCTCCCCAACAGCAAAACTTGTTGAGCAAGAAGAAAAAAAAAGGAACTGACTGGGGCAGCAAAACTTGATGGGGGGGGGGAACTGGGTTGCCTCGCACCCCCCCCCCCCGGAATTTCTTTACAGGCCCCTAGGGGGGCACCCCCCCCCAGTTTGGGAACCCATGATCTAGACCATCCCTGATAGATGTCTATCTAACTTGCTCTTAAATCTCTGGAGATGGAGACTCCACAACCTCCCCAGGCAACTTATTCCAGTGTTTAACCACCCTGACAGTTAGGAAGTTTTTCCTAATGTCCAACCTAAACCTCCCTGGCTGCAGTTTAAACCCATTGCTTCTTGTCCTATCCTCACAGGCCAAGAAGAACAATTTTTCTCCCTCCTCACTGTGACACCCTTTTAGATACCTGAAAACCACTATCATGTCACCTCTCCATCTTCTCTTTTCCAAACTAAACAAGCCCAATTCTTTCAGTCTTCCTTCATAGTCATGTTCTCTAGACCTTTAATCATTCTTGTTGCTCTTCTCTGGACCTTCTACAATTTCTCCATAGCTTTCTTGAAATGTGGTGCCCAGAACTGGACACAATACTCCAATTGAGGCCTAATAAGCGCAAAGTAGAGCGGAAGAATGACTTCTCATGTCTTTGTTCACAACACTCCTGTTATTGCATCCCAGAATCATGTTTGCTTTTTTTGCAACAGCATCACAATGTTGATTCATAATTGGCTTGTGGTCCACTATGACCCCCCCCTGCCCGAACCAGGCCCTGGCGGATCGATTGCTGCCTCCTGCTGCTCCAGCCCCTGCGGCCGCCCCAGCTATCACTCTTCCTCCTACCCCTGCTCCCCCTCCCACTTCTTCCACCCTCCATACCCACTCCCCACCGAAGTTAAACTGACTGGTCTGTAGTTTCCTGGGTTGTTCTTAGTTCCCTTTTAATACATGGGCATGTTTCTATGTAGCTGGAATAGTGTACCATAAGCTGACCTTTTCCCTTAATATGGACCTGGCCAAAGAAAGCTGTAGCTAAAAAGGAAACCATGTTTTACTACTGATTGATGCTGTATGTGACAATAAGACGCTGAGTAAACAAAGCCTAAGGGTTTAGTTACCACAGAAAGGTCAAATTTGCCTCGTCATCTCTCTTTCTGAATGGCCCAACATTGGTAGTAGATCACTATGGATTGAGGGGAGTAGGAGTGAAGTGTCATGAAGCAGAGTTTAACATGGTTATGCAGTAGTATGGCAGAATAGGATCTTGGGGAGAGAAGAGTTATAGTTGATCACAAACTGAATATGATACGACAGCATGATTCCTTTGCAAAATGGCTAATACTCTAGGGCTACGTCTACACTTGCATTATTTTGCACAAATACTTTTAACGCAAGAGTTTTTGCGTTAAAGTATTTGCGCAAGAGAGCGTCTACACTGGCATATGTCTTTGCACAAGAGATGTGCTTTTGTGCAAAAGTATCCGTGCCAGTGTAGATGCTCTCTTATGCAAGAAAGCTCCGATGGCCATTTTAGCCATCGGGCTTTCTTGCTCAAGAAATTAACGTTGCCCTGTCTACTCTGGCCTCTTGCAGAGGGCTTATCCCTGAGCGGGAGCGTCAGAGTATTTGTGCAAGAAGCACTGATTTCCTATATTACAACGTCAGTGTTCTTGTGCAAGTACTCACGGCCAGTGTAGACAGGTGGCAAGATTTTGTGCAAAAGCAGCTGCTTTTGCGCAAAATCTTGCCAATGTAGACACAGCCCAAGGCTATGTCTAGACTGTCCCTCTTGCACAAGAAAATATGAAAATGAGGCGAAGCGATGAATGTTGCTGCACCTCATTTGCATACTTAATGAGCTCTCATTTTTGTGCAAAAAGACCCCTCTTGTGCAAGAGCCATTATGCCGCTATTTTTCAGGCAGAATGGCTCTTGCGCAAGAGGGGGGTTTTGCTCAAAAAGGAGCATTGTAGACAGCTCCTTGTGCAAAAATGGTGGCTTATTAAGTATGCAAATGAGGCACAGCAATATTCACCACTTTGCCTCCTTTGCATATGTTCTTGCTCAAGAGGGAACAGTCTAGACGTAGCCTAGGTTTAGTGAAAGGAGTGTCATGTATGACTTGGTGGATAATTATCTTGTTCTGCTCAGTAATGCTGATGCTTCAGCTAGAGATGTGTGTTCAATTGTGGATGCCAAATTTAAGAAAGGCATGAACAAGTTGGAGAAAGTCCAGAGTAAACAACACAAATGATTAAAAAAAAAGTTTGGGAATTTTAACCTATGAGAAAAGATGAACAAAACTGGGCATATTTAGTCTTGTGTAAAAAGAAGACTGTAAACAAGGTTTAAAAGGGCTTTCAAAAGAGGGTTTTTTTTCCTGACATTTGGCCCCATGTAGATGTAGATGGGGCCAAATGGCAGAAAAGCCTCTTCCAGAAAAAAACCTGAAGAAGGTATGCAAATGCGAGTGCTATTTGCATACTTCTTCCAAACCTCCTCACCCCACAGTGTAGCTAGACCCTGAGGGAGATCAGATACATCAAGTACATTGGGAGCCTGCATAAAGAGGATGGTGATCAACAGTTATCCATTTCCACCAAATGTAAAACAAGATATAGTGGGCTTTAATCTGCAGCAAGATAGAATTAGGAAAAACATTCAAACTATGAGGATAGTTAAGCACCAGAATAGGCTTTCAAGGAAGACTGTGGAATCCCCATCATGTGTTTTTAAGGACAGGTTAAACAAACTCCAGTCTGGGATGATCTAGTGCTGCCTTAGCACAGGCAGCTGAACTAGAGGACCTTTCAGTCCTACATTGCTATGAGTCTGTGGTATTTGGTCTACATGAATTTGACATCTCTGCCATGTATGACTTGCTCCAGTGTCCATTGAAATCAGTTGAAAGACTCTCATTGACAGCAATAAACTTTGGGTCAGATATTTATCCTGCAGACTTGAGAGCATTGTATTGCTACAGAGAAATATTTTTTAAAAATCACTACTAATGGGTCTTGTTTCAGTTTCAGTAATGACTTGCAGGTTTCTCTAGAATATACAAATGTTCTTTCCAATAAAACCCATCAGAGAAGTCTTGGGGGATTAATATAGGGTCACCACTGCACCATAGCCCTAATACTTTAATCAGATTTTTCTATGACTGAGTTGAACTTAGAAGTGCTTTGCAGTTGTAAGTACCAAAGCAACATATAAGTCCCCAAAGAGGGGGAATTATGCAATAATATATAAATAATTGATTATTTGTGGTTAAAACTCACAGTCCTTACAGAAAAAGTATTCATTATGCCCTCATTTATAATTCTATTTTTCTCATGTCTACAGTGCTGATCACAAGGCAAAAAAAAAAAACCAACCTATTGCCAGAGTATACAAAACGCCGGAGAAATTTCAGTCAATCAAATTAATCAGAAAATAGCAAAGGGATTCCATCAAGATGCACAGAAATGGCTAGCCTTGACTAGCTGCAAGTTTCATCAGTGCATACAATTTCAGGTCTGGTGGAACTGACTTGTGAGGTCCGGGTACTTTCCCACTTAGGGTATGTCTACACTACAAAGTTAATTTGAACTAACAGCCGTTAGTTCAAATTAACTTTAATAGCGGCTATACGTGCAAACCGCTAGTTCAAATTTAATTTGAACAAGAGGAGCGCTTAATTCGAACTAGGTAAACCTCATTCTATGAGGACTAATGCCTAATTCGAATTAATTAGTTTGAATTAAGGGCTGTATAGCCACTTAATTCGAACTAGTTGGAGGCTAGCCCTTCCCAGCTTGCCCTGGTGGCCACTCTGGGCCAAACCAAGGAAACTTTTCTGCCCCCATCCCAGCCCCAGAGCCCTTAAAGGGGCATGGTCTGGCTACAGTGCTAGTGCCAGTTGCAAGCCTGACAGCACCCAGCCAGCAGACTCTGCACCTGGCACAGCATGAGCCAGCCACCTGCTGCCACCCAGCCCTTCGCCTCTTCCCAGGACCAGGCTGGCAGCTCACAGGAGCTTGCCCAGGGCCACAAGAGGTGGGCGCCCGCCTGGTCTAGTGCAGAGATCGTGGACCTCATCGAGGTTTGGGGGCAGGCCTCCAACGTCCACAATCTCTGCACTAGGCACAGGAATGTGGCCATCTAGGGCAGGATAGCTGCCTGCTTGGCCACCAAAGGCCACATGCGAACCCAGGAGCAAGTTTGCATGAAAATCAAGTTGGTCCAGTGAGACCCCTGACCCGGAGCCCTGAGCTTAGAACATAAGAATGGCTATACTGGGTCAGACCAAAGGTCCATCTCGCCCAGTAGCCTATCTGCTGACAGCGGCCTGTACCAGGTACCCCGGAGAGGATGGACCAAAGACAATGACCAAGCGATTTGTCTCATGCCATCCATCTCCAGCCTTCCACAAACAGAGGCCAGGGACACCGTTCCTACCCCCTGGCTAATAGCACTCCATGGACCCAACCTCCATGAATTTATCTAACTTCTCTTTAAACTCTGTTATAGTTTTAGCCTTCACAGCCCCCTGTGGCAAGAAGTTCCACAGGATGACTATGTGCTGTGTGAAGAATAACTTCTGCTTATTAGTTTTAAACCTGCTGTCCATTCATTTCATTTGGTGTCCTCTAGTCCTTCTATTATGGGAACTAATGAAGAACTTTTCTTTATTCACCCTCTCTACAGCACTCATGCTTTTATAGACCTCTATCATATCCCCCGTCAGTCTCCTCTTTTCTAAGCTGAAAAGTTCCAGTCTCTTTAGCCTCTATTCATATGGGACCTGTTCCAAATCATTGTAGTTGCCCTTTTCTGAACCCTTTCCAAGGCCAAAATATCTTTTTAGAGGTGAGGAGGCAACATCTGTACACAGTACTGAAGATATGCCGTACCATAGTTTTATACTTCCCCTCCTCCTTCTTCCCCTGGCTTCCTCCTTCCAGCTCCCTCCTCCCAGGTTTCCCCCTCCCCTTTCCCACCCTCACTCTTCCCCTCTCCCACATCCTTTTCCCAGTCTCCCCAGAGGTTAATCCCCCCACCAATTTTGTTAAATAAAGAGAGTTTCTATTTTTGAACACACGTGTCCTTTATTTTTTACATCAGGAAGGGGGGCTAAGGAGGGGTAAGTGGAAGGAGGTGAGGGAGGAATGGGGCATGAGCCCTCAATGGAGAGGACTGGGGTGCCTCTGAGGGCTCCTCGGCGTGGAAGCTCTCCTGCAGGGCCTCCTGGATCCTGACAGCTCCCTGATTGACCCCCCCGGATGGCAGCCTGCGGCAAGTGCAGCCGGGCTGATGGCCAAGTCCTGTGATGTGCTGAGTATGGGCACTCAGGGCACTCCAAGACAGGACTGCTTTGCTGTCCCTCATTGAGGCAGACAAGCAAGTGGGGAACCCTGAGAATTGTCTGTCTGGGGTGGGGTCAGGTCCCTTTAAGCACAGCCCTCAGCTAGCCTGAGACAGCAGCTCCACACTCTAAGTCCTAACTTGATGCCCTACCGGCACTTGTTCCGGACAGCCTTAACTTCGGTTCAGGGTACACTCAATGTCGACATGCTATTTCGAATTAGCAAAACGCCAATTTGAATTAGTGTTTAGGTCTAAATGCACTAATTCAAATTAGCTTAGTTCAAATTAACTAATTTGAATTAAGTTAGTTCAAATTAGTGCTGTAGTGTAGACATACCCTTATTTATTATTGTAGTTTCAAATCAGCACTGATGCTATTTGGGTTCTAATTCTGGAATGTGAATCCACAGCAGGTTTGGCAGAATAATTCTCTAACAGTTGGGCCAAAAGACTTAGAACTAACCACTAATATATGCTTACTCACTTTTGTGATAGTATACCTTTGTACCTATCTATTACACTGACCTAGTACTGTAAGGCTGTGTCTACATTGGCATCCCTTTCCGGAAAAGGGACGCTAATGTAGACTTCGGAATTGCAAATTCTGGAATTGCCAGTCTAGACGTGATTCTCCAGAAAATAAGCCCCTTTGAAAGTAGGAATAAGAGATCCTCCGGAAAAGGGCTTATTTTCCGGAGAATCACGTCTAGACTGGCGCTTTTCTCTGGCTTATCCCCAAGCCGGAAAAAAGCGGCAGCCATGTAAATGCAAATGCCGCGGGGGATATTTAAATCCCCCGTGGATTTGCAATTCCGAAGTGTCTCATTAGCATTCCTTTTCTGGAAAGGGGTGCCAATGTAGACACAGCCTAATTGTGCATAATGTTTTATAGCAGCTAAAATATGTTGGGAAAAAGACTAAAATTCTAATCCCAAGGATCTTATCTAAGTCAATAGTGTATCACAGAACAATACATACAGTAAACTATCCTATAGAGGCAGTATTATGTAGCATATGGAATAACAGATTTATCATAGAAATTAGAGGTAAAAAAGTCTCCAATATGAATAGCTTATATATATATGTCTACAATCATAACTTCACAAGTTTGTCTAGTGTTCTGTAGCTTAAAACTTTCTAGAGACAAACGTTCCACATTTCCTTAGAGAGATTTTCACAGGCTAATGCAGCTCATTGTCATATTTTTTTTCCTGATATTAATACTGTATTTCTTTCATTTCATCCCATCGCTTCCATTTGTATTCCTGCATATCACTTTAAATAAAGCTTGTATGTCCTTTGTAATGCAAAGGTGTTGAAGAGGAGGTTCATGTTTTCAGATTTTTTATTTTTTTTTGATAGCGAGTGAGCATATGTTACTTGGAACGATCATCCAGTTAACAGGCATAGTATAAAAATAGGCAAGGATTTGGGAGTGAACAATGAAGGTGACTGATAGGTGAACAAAAGGAAGAAGGGGAGGGTGTACCACAGGTTTAAAATGAAGAGATTAAGCCCCATATGTCCAGAGGCTACAGGTAGTGTGATGTCATGGAAATGTTCAGGAAAAAGCTTTGCAGTTATAACTAACCGTCAGGTTATGCAATTTATTTTTGGCTTGTTTTTTCTTAGCAGAAGCAATTTTCCTTATTAGCCATCAGAGTAGGCATAGTCCATAAGCCACAATGTTGTTTGTTTGTAGAGGTGCTTGGAATTTCATCTGAGACATTTCATCAGTGTTCCCTGATTTCACAGCACTTTCTTATTATATGACTTTAAACCTCACTTTATGGATTTTTCTCCCTCTAATCAAAAAAGCAATAGGTACATTTTGTCTCTTTCGTAATGGGTCTTTTTACTCTAGTTACTTATGTCCTTTCCAGGAGCAGAGTGAATACCATATGATGTCAATATTCTCCCAACATAGTTATGCTGGAGTTTTACATCTGTGACCTTTTCCCCTGTAATTAATTGCAGCTGAAATTAGATTCAGTGTAAGCCCTGCTCCAATTATGGTGAAATCTGAATAAAATTGATTCACAATTGTCATCTGCTAAAATCCTTCTAGTTTTGCTTTCAATGACTACGGGGACATCCCTCACATCTCCACAGGACTGCTGTACTTAGGAAAAGTGAGAAGTTTTTAAGGACAAGCTCTGTAGAGAATAAAACAAATCATGATTCTGCCCTTGACCTCAACTCCTCAAAGGCATCACTTCCTCGCTTCTCTGTCTGTCTCTTTCCCCTTTCTTCCTTCAGCTATCTTGTCTATTCAGAAGGCAAGTTTTTTGGGGGCAGGGACAGTCTCCATTCAACTGTAATCTTAGCTGGAGCCTCTAGGTGCTGCTGCAATACGAATAATAATTCAGTAAGGGCTTGTCTATGTGGAGCTAAAATGTATACAGGTTGCACCTCTATAAATTAGAACTCTCTGGTCTGGCAACATCTGTGGTCTGGAAGGACCATGGCTGTTTCGGGATCAGAGAGTCCTGGGGTACTAAGGGAGGTGGGGGGAGCTGGGATCTAGTGTGATGCAGGGAGAGGGGAATGCACAGCTCAGCTGAGCTGGGGGGGCTCAGCTGGGCTGTGGAGGGAGCCAGGGCAGGGAGGGCCAGCAGCAGGGGGCCCAGAAATTACTTCCTCTGGTCTGGAAAAATCTTTCATCTTTTCAGTCAGGTCCCGAGGGTGCCAGACCAGGGAAGTCCAACCTGTACTATGGGGAGTGTGATTTCTAAAGCACACAAATATACAAGTCAGTAATCAGTCCATGTAAACACTGCTAGTACTAATAAATAGTTAAAAACAGTAGGTAATTGTTAGTCTGCACTGACTGAGTCTATATTAACTAATCAATATATTAGTGCCCTTTAGAAATCATGGCCCAATGGTGCTTATTACCCTCCATGTAGATAAGCCCCAGGATCATTGAGTAGGTTTCCATTATACTCTCTTTCCATATAACACTCAATGACACATGGTGCAGTTACTTTGGATTTGAAAGGGTGTCTTGTTTTAAACATCAGAAATACTACAAAACCATCTTGTCGTCCTCTGAGATATTTATCTGGGATTAAATTTTGTTTAGCTCAGATGGACATGGAGTCTGTTTTCTGAACTTTCATGCAGATTGGATTACTATAATTCTTTATTTGTGCATTATCCAACATCTTTTTTGCAGCAATGGCAGCTGGCTCATCTCAGATGGACAAAGATTGCTTTCTGGCACCCACAGGAGAAAATGCATCCTGTATACGCTGACATCATCCTCTTATTGGATTTTGGTTCCAATCCAAATTGGTCTTCAAATTAGACTTTAAATTCATAAGGGCCTGATAATGGAGCCACCCTGTCAAAACTTTTACCAAGCAGAGAGTCTCAGAAGGGTTAATGCAGATCTAGTTACACTAACTTTGTTGCCTTTCCCCGGATCTTTGGAGGATCACAATGCACAACTTCCCATTCCTACCCTTGACCCTCCTCCTTCACCTCTCCAGCTAATTTTCTGCTGCAGCTGTGGATCCCTGGCCCTATGGAGGAAACTTTGTGGGACTCAGCAATGAAATAGTGCTGAATCTGATGGCATGTCTTTACTACAAGCTAGATCAATGGGACAGTTATTGATCCATCGGGGGTTGATTTATTATGTCTAGTATAGACATGATAAATCAACTGCTGATCACTCTCCCATTGATCCCAATACTCTGCCAGAAAGAGAAGAGTAAGGGAAATCAACGGGAGATTTTTTTTTTGTCAATCTAGTATGGTGTAGACCCTACGGTAAGTAGATGTAAGCTATGCCAATTTGAATTACCTTAGTAACGTAACTCAAACTGTGCAGCTTAGATCAACCTGTGCTTATAACATAGACCTGCCTTCTGAGACTTCAACACCAATTAAGTGCCAAGTCATAGGATGTAGTAGAACAATCTTGTGGCACCAAATGGGATGGATACAGAGATTAATTAAAAGTTATATATTAAAAAGTGACACTTTAAGGAATGGGGAGGAATGTTCATCAGAAGGGAAACTGAGAGAAAATGACCCATTATTCTCAGTGTACCTCAGAGAAAGAGAAATTGGACCCAAGGTAGTAGATGGAAATGCATTTCATTTTTAGCCTCTTCAAGCACTTGGTATTTCTGAAGTGATTTATCTGGAAATATGTGTGAGTTATTTTGAGGTTGTTATGATTATATCATTTGATGAGATTTTTTTTTCTTTTTTTGCACTGTGGACTTTAAAGTGAGAGAGACAGCCTGGAGATAGCTTGTGATTTGTTTAATTAACTGGCTTTCTTTTTATGGATGGTTGCTTGCAAGGCTGCTCTTTCATTTGGTGATTGTTTTTGTTATTAATGATTTCAGACAGAGCTCTTCACGTATCAAGTGCAAGTTTCTGCTAAGCCAGTAGAGAAATCACATAAGCAGATTTTTATTATTATTTATTTCCTCCTGCTTGTTTTTTGTTTTCACTTTTCTCTGTGGTCCACTGTGATTGTTAGCACTTTGCATTAAAAAAAGAAGCATTTTTAAGAGTTCAAAGCTTTTCATTTGCAGTTTTGCAAAAGGGGTATTTGTTTTCCAAAGGTTCTCAGAAAAATTAAAGTGAAACAGGTCTGAAATTTGCATTTGGAATTTACATTAGTGTGGTATGTTAATTTGTAAGTGACTTTATTGGTTCCAAAATATGCTGGATGAACAGCCTTAATAGAAACCCAGCCTTTTATCCACAGGCTTTGTATAGCGTAGGAAATAGTGACACAATGGGCCTTAGTGTTGAGCTTTAACCCTGACTTCAAACATATTCCAACCTAGACCTATATGCAAGACAGGAAATTAGGTCCAAGTGAGGTAACAGCTTTGGGTGCTGGTCCATTCAGTTACAGTCACCAACTCCATTTTTATATTCATGTGAGAATGTATGACTACCCTACATTCATGTGAGAAATAGAATGATCTTGTGGTTAAGGTAGTGACTTGGCTTTAGGAGATCAGAGTTAATTTCCTGCCTCTGCCAGAAACAGCTGTGTGTTATGGAATAAATCACATATTCTCTCTGCGCTTCAAATCTCTGTATGTAAAACAGAGAACATAATACTTACTGCATCTCTCTTCTCTGTATAGACTGTAAGCTTGTCAAGGCAGGCACGGTTTTCTACCATGAATACAAACCGCACGTAGCAGAATGAGGCTCACTAGGGGCCACCAGAACACAAATGAAAAATATTTTCTGCTTCCAATGTTATCAGCCATGCCAAACTACCAATTATAATTGGCAACAGTTTAACTAGTTTACATTTTATTGAACAAACTGACTTGATGATTTACCTCCTTAAAGGCACCTTAATTATTTAAGGTTAAAAATGATACTGTTAGACACCGCTGTCTCTTTCCTGGCTTTCTGAGTTTCATTATTCATTCTCCTTTCATCAGTAGAATGTACAAGGGGCATGAATGAAAGGAGATTGTTTTGGGTAATGTATTTGCTACTGTAGTTCATCTTGGGAACAATCTGCATTTGTGTTTATTTCCTGCGGGGCAAATCCTGAGATCTTTACGAATACTTTTATGACTACATACGCCCCATTGAACTAAATTGAAGTATTGAGTTTTGCCTAAATAAAGCCCTCAGGATGTGTCTTTATAATGGTCATTGGGCCATATTCTCTTGTGTTAAGAATTTGCCCACTGCCTTTATTTATTTTGTTTCTAAGGATAAGTCTACACTATCAAGATTTGTCAACAACCTTTAGCTCAACACCCAGAAGTTGACAAAACAAAAATCGCCACACACTTGCTCCTTCTGTCAACATATGTCCGCATTGGGGGAACTTTCATCAACAGTGTGATCAACGCATTGTGGGCATATAACCACAGTGGATATGTATCCACAGTGCAGTGTTGTGGGAAGGCAGAACACATCTTAGGATTCGTTCTGAGTTCTCCCAACAGCCTCTTAAGCTGCTGAGAGTAACACCGTGAGTAGCTCTGTGGGCTCTCCCTGCTGAGGAATGTTAAAGCAGCATAGTAATCTGTCTCCCCCACAGTCTGCCTGCTGCTGTGTTCCTAGTGCAGGGTAGAACAGGAGCAATCCAATGATTTGCTCTTTGCTTGTTCTCCAGATAGAGCAGAACACTTAGGAGCTTTGAAAGGGGAGGCCACATGGCTGTAGGGCAACAGAAATAAAAACACCAAACAGCAGAATCAGAGCAGGCATTGTGGGATATTGGTAGAAGCCAGTTCTGTCAATAAAACATACAGCAGTATCTACACTGGCTCTTTGTCAACAATAAAGGGAAGGAAAAAAGAAAAAAAAACTCTCGTAGGAGTTTTTTGTCTCTGGATCTGTGTTATTTTTCTGGACAAAAGTTGCATTGCAGTGTGTAAGCTCTCCCTGTTTTGTCACTAAAAGGCCATTTTTGGTGACAAAACTTGGTAGTATAGATGTGCTCTAAGAATCACTTGTTTTTGTCCATTTTCAGTGTGTATGTGTCTGTTTCACCAAAATAACAAAGAATCTAAAAACAAACCCCACAAAAATCAGTGCATAGGGCGCATTGCAAGAGAACTGGAATAGACTGCTATTATTGTGTGTCATTTTGGGACGCGGTAAGGTAATAACATTCCAGCAAGAAACTCTTATTATTAAAATTTTGTTTTAAACCCATCAGAAATACAGAGGATCTTGTAAGAAGCATGATCACTCATTTCTTCTCCCATGGCTGAATCATGCATTATATCTTCAGATTCTGGCCTCAAAAATGCTCTTCAATGCATAGCATAAGGTTGCCCTAAGTACTCAGGGTCTCTCTTTGGAGCACATCATAAAATCTTTTCTGAGGAAGTGAAAGTTACTTGCAATTACAAGGATCCAGAGTCCCTTAAACAAATAAAGACCCCAGCAATAATTTGCAAAGACACTCAAAACATCTACTCCACAACAGATCACAGTGATTTGATGGGGAATTATTATGTAAAGGTGACTCTGATAAGGAGATAAGCACCCAGAATGGCTGTTACATCATTATGTAAGCATATGGGAGTCTGACATTCAAGTGTTGCTGGTAGAAATTAGAACTGAATTCTCTGAAATGATCTCTGAGAAAACAAGAACATACTGTGACAAGTGAAAGCAAATATTGAGAAGAGTTATGTTCTTGGAATAATTTAAGACAAAACCTTCCTGAGATAGAAGTTAGAGTAGAACTAAAGAAACATAATTCTTATATTTACACATCTGTGCTTTAAAGTGATAAAAGCACCATGGGGAAGGTTGCTGATTACGCTGTGTTAGATATTAAACAACAGCTTTTGAGATAGACTTTAATACCTTAGTCCATGGAAGACTAGTATCATTTAGAACAGTGAAATATTTTGCATTGTCTCTCATTTCCCAGTAGCAATGTGAGTTCCAGTGGAAATTCTGTTAGTGTGAAACTACTCTACCTAAATGATCTCACAGACTTACTCTTGGTAAACATCATCGCTTATTGATTCAGAGAGTTGCTGAGCACCCTCCACTCCCATGGTTTTGCCATGGGTGAAAGGTCTTGTATTTAATTCTGCAAGTGCTGAGATCTGTGATAATAGTGATGCCTGATAGGTAAGAGTTCCTTAGAAAGCCCAGTCCACTGAATGTGTAAATTTCACCCTAAGTGCAGTCATTTCAGCTTGTTCTAAGAATAAAATTATCATGGTAGGTCATGGTAATAGAAGGAAATGGCATCCTTGAAAAGCTTTGGGCGTATCTAGACTACACAGGTTTTATGAAAAAAAATGGCCTTTTTAAAAAAAAATTGTACCTGCATCTAGACTGCCATCATGTTCTTTCAAAATTAAATCGAAAGAACGTGATGGGTTTTTTGACCATAGTAAACCTGCTTTTATGAGGAAGAACACCTTTTTTCAAAAGAGCTTTTTCGAAAAAAGGCACATGTGGACGCGGGGGAGCCAGTTCTGTCAAAAGAAGAGGCCTCCAGGAAAAACCCTGGTGGACAATCTTTCCCCAATAAAGAGAACTCTCTAGTTCCTGTCTCCAGCCAGGAATTGAAGCCAGCATGCCAAAAGGCAAGAATTACGAAAGATGTAGGCATCATGTGCATGCCCTGACCAGCCAACACAAATGTCAGTAAATTGTCCCCAGTGGTCCACCAGGGCCTGCAGGACCATTGAGAAGTAGCCCTTCCTATTAATAAACTGGGTGGCCCAATGTGGTGGTACACAGATAGGGATGTGTGTCCCATCGACTGCTCCTCCACAATTCAGGAATCCAAGGGCAGTGAATCCGGCCTTGTCTCTGAGGTGTATAATTCTGTGCAGCAGCACAGAGTTGATGGCAGCCACCACCTGCAGAGGGAGACATTAGACAGACACACACACAAAACAGAGAATGAGAGGGTCCCTGAGCCTTTTGAAGGTGCCTTCCCCACTCACCCTCGCTTTTCCCCCTAAGAACCCAGGAGCCACTCCCCAGGAGGCCAACTCTCCAGCAGCAGGAATAGGTGAGGACAGGCCGCCTGCCCCCCCCCCCCCGGGTCTGGGCCTTGTCCCCACTCACCCTCCCCCCCACCCTTTTCCAATGGTCCACCATTTCCAAACCGCCCACCTCCCTCCCGGGACTATCCCCCAACAATGCCTGACCTCCATCAAGATGGCCCCAATGGTAAACCTGCCCACACCAAACCGGTGTCCCACCAAGCGGTAGCTGTCGGACATTGTGAGCTTCCACAGGGCACCAGCAACCCTCTTTTCCAGGTGGATGGTGGGCCACAAGTGGGTGTTCTGTCGTTGGAGGGCAGGGGCGAACCAGGTACACAGATCGAGGAATGTGGCCTTAAGCATTTCGAAGTTGCTGAGCCACTGCTTGTCATCTCACAGCTCCAACACGAGGCAGTTCCACCAGTCAGAGCTAGTGTCCAGCCTCCAAAAATGTCTCTCCAACATGAGGGTCAGGGGCAAGGCCAGTACTCCCAGATCTGAGGTGAGGGCCTCAAGACCAAGGTCTGACTGGTGCTGGGTCAGGACCATCCAGGCGGTGTGTTGCAACTGCTGTAGAAGCTGCAGCATGGCAGTGTGGGGCCATCAGATGGCCAGAGGCAGCTGTAGTGCAAACAAAAAATACAAAAAAAACAAAAAAACAAACCAAACAAAACCAAATACAAACCACACACACAAAAAAAACCCCTATGGCATCCAATATAGAAAGCTGAGCACAGCTAGACCTTTGCTGCCCTCAAAGATGATTGCAAACCAGCAGGAGTGGCCTGAGGCCAGCTGCGGCAGCTGGCACCCCCACCTGCAGGGCTGTCAATGGATTGACATCATCATCGGGCGCCCTAAGAGCTCCGCAACATCATCATCGGGCGGCAGCAGAGTCCACCTATAGTCACGGGCCACCCCTGCAAGTCAGCCTGCTGCAGAAGCACAGGAACGGCTGTCCAGGGGGTACCTTTCAGCACGTGTCTCTGCAGCAAGGGTCATGCCGCAGCACCAGGAAGTAAATGCTGCTCCCGTGCCCTGACAGAAGTGGTTCCAGGCGCCCTTTCTGTCGACAGAGCATCCAGGCAGTTAGAACGCTCTCTTTCAAAAAAAAACAGATTGTTTTTTGATCTGCGTTTGTAGTCCGGACACTCTCTTTCAAAAGACGTTTAAAAATTTTTTTTTTGAAAAATCGTCTTTTGAAAAAAGCGTGTAGTCTAGACATACCCTTTGGTCTAATCTGTTAAAATGCTGTAAGAGCAGCATCAACCTCTTATATACAGTTTGTTATTAGCCAGTGGGTCAGTGCAATGTACATATTAACAGGGTGATATGTTCTCACTCTCCTCCCTTGGATTATGCAGGTAATGGGCTTTCACATATTGTAGTATTAGGAACACTTGATGGCAGTCACATTCAAGGCAAGGGACAGCACAAGCATGAAGGAGTAGAAATGTACATTACCAGAACCAGTTCCATGAAGGGTGCCCAGCCACCTGGACAAACACAATGTTAGAAGGATTTTTTGGCCACTGCTGTAATTTTGATGACCAGGAGTATCAAAGAGCCTGGGAGAAACCTGAGACCAAACTAGGAGCCAGGTATTCTTGAAGGAGAATGGTGTTATGATTTTGGCAAGTTCCTTCAAAGGCTTCCCTCTTCTTACTCATCTACCATTCTTTGTCTTCTCTTCATTGTAGCTGGTTTTCATTAGTGATAATTTACTGGCAAAATGGGATGATGATATTCCATGTGATTCATGTGAAGAAGTTCCCTCAGCTTCCATTGACCTGGAAGGATGAACCGTGGCTGCTAGGAGCTGTAGGGGGCCGTGCCTGTGGACGCTTGACATAAACAAACTGTCTTGTGGCCCACCAGCAGTTTACTCTGACAGCCAACCCCTGACCAAGGGTCTTAATGTATATATTGATTAGGATGGAAGAAAGGATGGAGCTTTATAGGGCTCTGCGGGTGGATGAGCTGCTGACCAAGAATGAAACTGTAGACACTGGGGCTGTGTCCAGACTCAGGGTTTTTTTCGAAAAAAGTAGCCTTTTTTCGAAAAAACTTCACCTGCGTCCAGACTCAAGCCGCGTTCTTTCGAAATTAAATCGAAAGAACGTGGCTTTTCTTTCGATGGCGGTAAACCTAATTCTACGAGGAAGAACGCCTTCTTTCGAAAGTTCCTCTTTCGAAAGAAGGCGTTCTTGAATGTAAATAGAGCTTCCTCGAAAGAGAGCATCCAGACTCTCCGCGTGTAGTTCCGCGTGTAGTCTAGACGCGCTCTTTCGAAAGAGGCTTGCAGTCTAGACATAGCCTGGGTGATAATTAAGGAGACTGTGTCAATAGGTGGCTTTGTGAGCACCTAGCTCACTATTGCATTTATCAGGTGAATGATATACTGTCATCTCAAAAAGAGATGTTGAGAATCTGTGTTACCAAAAAGATTGAGATCTTACTGTCTTAGACACATGTTCCTTGTGAGTAGTGAAAGACTCTGAGTCAAAATACTGTTGCCTAATCTCTTTTTGGTGCTTGAAAAATCCCTGGTTGCCTGAATGGGTCAGCAATCTCTGGAGTGTTTTTTATTCGCCACGTGGTGCAGAGTTTCTAGCTTCTTGGGTCCAGAGAGCTTATCTCAGATCTCAGAGATCTTACCTGCTCTAAGTAGGCTGAGACTTCCTTCCTGAATGAGGTAGTCCTGTCTGATAATATGTGAAGGCACTCTAGTCTGCCAGTTAGTTCATACCATAGAAGATGGATATTTGCTATGGTTAGAGATGGCAGGAAATGTTCCCATAGAACGTTTCTTCCACTGAAAAATGCCAGTTTGTCAAAAGTGAAATATTTCACAGGAACACTACTTTGGGTACAATTTTATTCTGGGGAAAAAGAAATTTCATTGTTTTAAAATTTAATATTACATGATATAAATAAAACAAACTAAATTCAGAATGAAACGTTTCCATTTGATTGACACAAAATGTTTTAACAGAATGTTTATGTTGATTTCTCTCCCATCCCCAAGATTTTATATCACTGGAAATTTTAATGTTTTAATCATTTTGTTTTAGAACAGAAAATTTCAAAATTGTGAAATTTCCCAATGAATGGAAAATCTGGTTCCCACTCAGTCCATCATGACTTTGCAGAAAGAAACTCGTATTACTGTAAAAATGGAAGCCAACTAATTTTTGAAGGAAAAGAATAATTATCCAATACCTTTTTGCTTTTCACTTTGTAGACCATGGAACTGAATGTAGATAGTGTTATGGGTTTATATGTAGTGCAGTATATACAGTTGTTTAACAGTATCCCAGTTAGCCTTGGTTATGTATAGTTTCTTTATATTACTTTTTTGTGAAAATGTAACTGTCAAATTATTTTAGTTGCTCAGAGGTAAGAAGTTGAAAACAATTATATTTGACCATTACATTAAAAATAAATTTATCCCTCTATTTTTCGCTTTGTTCACTAATAATCAAAACACTTATGTATGGCTTGGGCTTTCAAGTGAAGTTCAAGGAAAATTTGAGAACTCCTGGGAATCTACAAACCATCAGTGGCAAGCATTAGTAAAGTGAGTTTTAAGGCAAGAATGTGATGGCCTCATTTCAACCATGCGCCATAAAATACTATCAGAAATGTTTTATGAAAAGTGAAACTTGAACCAAAGCCAAAAGTGAATGAAGTTCTCTTATTCATAACTCCATTTATTCATGGATGAAACATACTCACTGGCTTTTGTAGCATAAAAGCAATGTTGCAAGAATATGCACAATATTATGTTCCTGAAAATCACAGTAGATAGGAAAAAAGTCAAAGAAATGTAATTACTTGGCTGAAAAAGAAAGTCCTGGTACACTGATGCAGTTAAAGAAATGGAAAGAAATATCATGCAATAAAGAAATTAGTTCATCTAATTGCACAGCGTTTGCAAAATGCTGCTGTAATAACAATAGAGGTCAATGGAAATGTAGCTTAGCAGTTTATAATTACCCCCTTGCTTGTTGATCAATTTTACATTTCTTTTATGACTCTGTGAATCATGCTATGAAAGAAAAAGCATACGGTTGGCAGAAATATCACCCATTACACAAATGAAGGACAGGAAGAAATAAAAACTTTATGCAAAAGCATGAAGATAGCATAAAAATTCTGTACAATTATCTCTGCCTCACCATGAAAGTGATTACTCTCTTGGTGGATGTTAGTAAAATAAAGCTTTAAAACAGAGAGACCAGGCTGTAAATTACATTTTTGAATTATACACCTGAATCAAGAAAAGGCTGTAAATAATAGAATGACCAGATGTGTGTGTATGTGTATATATAGTTAGATATAGATATAGATATATAGATATAGATACATAAACCTCTTAAATAAGGATGTTTGGCTAATCAATAAATTTCATGAATTCTTGTGACAAGAAGAGGAGAAAAAATATCATGGGAACTAAGACTATGATGACTTTGCCACAAGGAGAGTTTTCTAAGGACAAGGTCAACTCAGAGATAGCCAATTTTTACAGTTACCTTCACTCATAGAACAGAAACGTAAATCCTAAACATATCTTTTCTGTAGTAAATCTGAAATGTGATAATGACATTTCTAAACACATGAGTCCAGCATGATGTGACTCAGGCTTCCATTGTTGTTTTACCTATTTTTCCATTTAATTTATGTTTTCATCTTCCTTGCAATGGCTACATATAAAGCTGTTAGATCTTTAGTGTAGCAAGAGGATTCCAAGCTTTAGTAGCTCACAGGTTGCAAAGCGTGACGGATGAAGTTTCTGAGGTACCCAAATAAAACCATTCCTCTTCATCTGCACGTTTTAGCTCAGAGCACTAATCTGTGTATAAAGTAAGTGAATTTAGGGCAGATTGAAAGCTCTACCGGCTTCAGATCTTTTTTTTTTTTAATTCACTGAATAGGTATGGAGTGGGAAGCCACATACAGCTCTCTCATCTCTTAACCCTCAGCAAGACTAATCAGAGGAAGTTATGGTGTGTGTCGGGGGCAAGGAAGCACGAGAGACCATTTGCTTGAACAAAATCTACAAGTTCACTTTGACACTATTTGCAAGCCTCTGTATTTATTTCCTGAGGACATTCATGATAACACATTTTAATTCACAATATCTTTTGTGTAACACCAATGACCCCAGTTACTTGCAAACATATATGCATATATATACATGTGTGTGTGCACACATATACACACACACCTTTACTGTCTGAAGAGATGAGTACTCACACTACGGTATTTAATGTCCATGGGAGGTGGACTTACCACCTCTGATAATCAGAGCCCAGGCATCCAAATACCAAGGGAACCAAAATCAGAGATTACTCTTGAAAATGTTGTCCTATGTCACTCAGGTTCAATCACGCAGTACTATCAGTGAATTGCAAAGACTGAATGCTCTAAGCATTAGTCCATGAACAATCTTCAGGATGAAATACATTCACATAAATCACTTACCAAATGATTTTGAATAACAAATACATTTGTAAAAATCAAAACCTGTCTGCTGCTGATTTATGAACAGAAGAAAAGTCTGAATTTGTCAAACAAATTATTTGATATGAATAGTTCATCCAGATGCCCCAGAAGACAATAGTGTTAAGTGTGTGGTGTTTTCTATTAAGAATATGAATAGAGCTAGAAAGTTCCCAGGCAAAATCTCAAGAGGTATTTGGGTTTTAGATCAGCTATTTCTCAAATCCCAAAGAATACTCTGCCTGGGGGTACATTTCATATAGAATTGGTTCACTATTTTAGACCCCCAACCTATAGTGTGTATATCTATAGTGTGTTCCCTTAGCTTAGCTCACAAGTGGACAAGCACAAGAATCTGTACAGAAAGGTCTGAGTCCAGCAGCTTCATGAAATGGTTGTAGGTAATTCCATAGTTATTAAAATGGGCACAACTGAAACATAACTGTCTAAAAGTGTTTTGTACACTGTAACATCTGCAAACAGAGATGTCAGGACCTTTTCAGATGGGCTCACAAATATTAATAAATCAACTTTGTATAAAAAGGTGCGTCGGTGCGCAAAGTTCCACATGGAGACATGGAAACTGGGGCAGGGCACCCCTGAAATCACAGATTCTTACATTTCGGACTGATATTGGCAACATTAGTCTGGACTGTTATTCAATCATGATATACAGCTATCCTACAAATACTAATCCATTAAGAACTGTAAGTATTTGCCTTTAAGTCAGCTGAGAGGCAAGGAAAGTGTGACGTGAATACATTTGCTTAAACTGATTTTAATGCATTTTGTTAGTAACTCATATATGTGGGAATGTTAAAAGATAATTCAATAGACTTTGTTAAATTATTTTGTGCTGACATTGTCAGTGTGACTTACTTATGATGCTACATCACATTGAGAGAAAGACTGCACTACCTGTCAAATCAAAACCAGACCTTTAATATTCACACAAGTACTGTCAATACTATTATTCTTTGTGTAAAGACCTATAAAGGCAATTTTTATTTCTCTTCATTAAAGTAACAACTAAAAGAGTGTCAAGCTTCCTCAAAGATCTACGATCTTGACACACAGCACATCACAGAGTCTTGTTATTTACACATTCAAAACTCTTCTTGTTTTGCTTTCAGACAAGGTGTTTTCTTCACATCCCAGTGGCAGGTTGACAGACAGACATTCTTTGGAGTGAATGCTAAAATTAAAATCCTTAGCATACTTTTTGAACTGTATAAAGCCAATTCCTGGGAGTTTTTTGAGGCTGAGAAACATCAAGATTTGGCCCACATTTATTAACACCCAGGAATATGGAAACAAATTTACTTTTGTAGGCAGGGGTTCAGCTAAATGAATGGAAAATTGATAGGTGCAGAGCTTTTAATATGCGAGAAACAAGAGCCCTTGGGGACAATTGGAATTGGCTATGGAGTTAGTCTGCGCCAAACATTTTTCAATGATAGATGTAAGGAGTTAACTTTGTGGTCTATCTTTCCAGATGGGAGATATTTCTGTCAAAACTGAAATTATACTGTAAAAGGTGTGGGAGTCTACATGGGCGGGGGAAGGGGGAGAGCAGTGTTTTATCTTTAGAAGTGGAAAGGTCTCCAATAGTAAGGCAATCCAAGGGATGACATCACATTTTTGAAGGAGCCATGGGTATTTCAGCAGAGCACAGTTCCCTGTGAATCAACACCAAACCCAATATCCCAAAGTTGTACTGTATTATTGCGAAGTTTGTTGGTAATTCAATAGAGATGTACAATTTCTTCGTGGTACAACACTGTTAGTGCCAAGCACAGTGTTTGGTACTTAACTCATGATATCTGTATAAATATATAATTTTTAGTACTGAACATACTGTTTTGAAAATCATATCTTTCTCACAACTGTCTATGTTTATTTTTATTTTTTGTGCATAGGACTGAGAGTCAGGAACCTAATTCATTATAGTTCTGGCTCTGAAAGACTACGTCTAGACTGTAGGCTTCTCTTGGAAGAAGCTTTTCCAGAAGAGATCTTCCAGAAAAGTTTCTTCCAAAAAAGAGCATCCACACTGAATGGACGCTATCTCGCATTTAAACTGTGATTACTATGGACGGAGTGGCCACTAGGGCACCTGTGCTTTTTCCTCTTTCCTCTTCTTTTGAAAGAACTCTCTCTTCCCCATCCACAAAAGTGCTCTTTCGGAAAAAAGCTTCTTCCTCGTAGAATGAGGATTACCAATGTTGGAAAACCCCTCTGTTCTTTTGATTTTATTTCGAAAAAACGCAATTGCAGTGTGGACATAACTCACTTTTTTGGGGGGGGGAATGGCCATTTTTCTGAAAAAACTCTGTAGTATAGACATCCCCATAATGACTTATCCTTTGCCCTTTGGCACTTCACATAACTTCTGTGCCATCCTCCATTTATCCATTAGTTAAATGGGAATGGTCATACTCACTTCCAACTCACAAATGTTGTAAAGATTAGTTTATATTTGTAAATTGCTTTGAACATATAAAGAGTTACTACAACTACTCTGTATTACTTCAGTTGATAAGCTAAGGAAACATTTTTTAGATGTGACTTGAAAATTTTTGCAATTTATGTTGAAAACTATAGAAGTTGTTCATCATCCATGGCTCTCGCATTAAAACTGCATCGTTCTTTTCAGTGTTGTAATAGAGGCTAAAACTAGTGCTCATGATTATCTTCTATCCAGCTTTGCCCTTCGAAGTGTGAAGGATGAGTATTAGTCTCAGTGGAGCCCAGACTTCAGTCATTCTTCTAGTTGCATTAGGCACTTTGCTCACATTAATTAGGAGAAAATGTTTGAACCATTTCTAATAAATCAAATTTCAAATGTCTGTAGAAGCATTCCTATTTTCCTGAGCACTGCTTCATTTCAATGTTTCTTGGAGCCCTATATATTCCATGCTTATAATGTACCTGAGGATTGAGTGGCTAACGGATGAAGTGGATATCAGTTCTAAATAAAAAGAAGATTAATACTTTAAAAATGCAACATAGCAATGATGCAGTGCTAATTCCACTCACTTGGGCTTGTTGAAATCTAGTAGGCATAGGAAGATAATGCTCATTTACAGAGTTCTGCATGGAAAGCCTGTTTTGGACAAAAAGAAGCAATGGTATTTTTCTCATAATAATGTTTGCTTTCTGTATTGCAGTCCTGCTGGCCTCAGACATAGCCAAATATTATTTTTGGAAATAACAAAGAAACAACTACTGGACAACTGCAGCTGCATACTCAGAAATGTATTTCTTACCGGATTTCAAGCATCTGAAAACTTATTGGAAATTCAACATACAGACTTCTGAGCAAACACAAGCTGTCCTCCATTCAGAAGAATAAAAAATTACCTACCAAAACCATATCCAGACTTACCCAGAAATGCCTGTTATTTCCTTTATTATGGATACAATTTAATGGGGATAGATGTTTTGGGGACCTGATCATAATGGGTCCGATAAGTCATTTGTGATCCACCATTTAATCATTTGTGTAGTATTCTAAATAATTCACGCTTTCTGCTAGATGGTAGTTCAAGCAGTAGAGCTAAAATATAAATATATATAGGTGGGGGACCAACAGGCTTTCTGGGCTTCTAGGCAAGGTGCTCCCAGAAGGAACGGGGCCTTGATAGAAGGGGCAGGGCTGGGATCTAGCCTCCCCCGCCAGTCCTTCAGCAAGCCACCCTGGGATCCAGTGGTGATTAAAAGGGCCAGGGCTCCAGCTGCCATGCTAGCAGCTGCAGCAGTAGGGACCTTCAGGCTCTTTTGAATCACTGGGCCCTGGAGCACTTCTCCACTTTGGCCTCCCATGTCTGTAACTATGTGCTCTTGCCCTAGCACTTTCTCTAAATATGAGCAAAATGTTCTTGCCTGTTGTTGATGGGAAATTAATACCTGGACAAGCACAACTGAAAGCAACCCAAGTTATACTTTGCATGAATGGTTCAAGGGTACATTTTACACACACACACACACACACACACACACACACACACACACACACACACACACACACACACTGCCCATCTTTATTAAAAATTCCTCATTTCACTGTGGTGATGGTCCCATTTCTGAACCTTTTCCTAGGCTGCCCCTATATTTTATTTTACTTCCTGCTTGCATGGAGTTTCTGAAATGCAGCCAAACTATGCAATAGAGTAAATATATATGGCAACAATGGGAAATGGCCTTAGCTATACATTAGCAACCAGCTTTATACCATTTATGTTCTCCCACAATGAGTGCACATCACATGTTGGCAGCAGCTTTACTATGCAGCATAGCATCGACTGTTTCATAATGAGACATGATTGCTCCAGTAGTATGATATTTAAATACATTTGGCATATTCATTAGGACATTTTTATGCATAATACTGGAATGTGAGGTCCAGCTGATAGTTAAAAACACTGCAGACTTAACCTGACTTGACAACCTATTCATCACAATCAAGATTTATTTATTTTTTTTAAATCTTGCTGGAATCTTTAGAGGAGGCTTGATTAAGGATGTTGTGAAATACCGTATACAAGAGCAAATCTACTAATCAACAAGAGGTGCTTCATCATGCACTCTTGTTCCAACCAGTATTTATTTGGAACAGTCACTCTCTCCGGCTGAATTTGATGATGCTATCTAAACTAATAGAAATGTTGCATTTCCGAGATATTATTTGTGATGTGCCTGGTTGCATATATAATAGGAGATACTGCACAGTGTATGTGTGTTTCAACTGACATTAGCCAATGAAAACTACTTGGCTGAGGATAACATAGAAGGAAGAAGTATTCTGAATTACACAAGTAACACACACATTTTAATATTTCCTCTGTCTTTGAATTAAGGCATGTATACCCTGCAAAATTATGTCAACCTAACCTACATAAGCATAGGGCCACTACGTAGCTACATTTCTTGTGTGTGTCAACACTTTGTTTCTTGTGTTGGTGGTACTCCTCCTCACCAGGAGTGCTTTCATATAAATTGTACTCTGAGCCCTCATCTAAACTGCAGGAATTTTCGGCAGAGAGTATGCTAATGAAGCGCTTATTAGCATTTGTCGCACTGTCATTTGCATATCTCTACCAATGCCTTTTCCACAAGAAGTTTTTGCACAAAAACAAACAGTGTAGACAGATCCATTGTGACCAAAAAACTCCTTTTTGTGCAAGATCCCTTATGCCTCAAAAAAGGAGGTATACAGGATCTTGCGCAAACCAGGGGTTTTGCGCAAAACGGACCTGTCTACACTGCTTGTTTTTGCACAAAAACCTCTTGTGGAAAAGGCATTGGCAGAGATATGCAAATGACAGTGCGACAAATGCTAATAAGCGCTTCATTAGCATACTCTCTGCCGAAAATTCCTGCAGTTTAGACGAGGGCTCAGAGTACAATTTATATGAAAGCACTCCTGGTGAGGAGGAGTACCACCAACACAAGAAACAAAGTGTTGACACACACAAGAAATGTAGCTACGGTGGTGGCCCTATGCTTATGTAGGTTAGGTTGACATAATTTTGCAGGGTATACATGCCTTAATTCAAAGACAGAGGAAATATGAAAATGTGTGCAGATAAGCACAGATTTGCAGGGTTCAAGGTAAACATAATGTAGCCATGTATTGCTTATATCAACTGTTACTAGCTGTCAGAAGCTATTCCACAATGTCCCACACTGAGGCTACATCCACACTGCAGGTATTTGTCAGCAGAGAATATGCTAATGAAACGCTTATTAGCATTTGTCGCACTGTCATTTGCATATCTCTGCTGACAAATACCTGCAGTGTGGATGTAGCCTCAGTGTGGGACATTGTGGAATAGCTTCTGACAGCTAGTAACAGTTGATATAAGCAATACATGGCTACATTATGTTTACCTTGAACCCTGCAAATCTGTGCTTATCTGCTTTTATTTCCACAGGTATGTGCAGCTGCGAATGTGGATGCAGGAATCCATGGTTCATTTTTGCGGATCCAAAAATGTGCGGATGTGGATACAAAATGTTGTATCCAAGCCAGGGCTCTGCCTATAACACTTCTGGAAGTGGTGTTACTAAGTTGCCATAGATGGGCATTATGTCAACAGGAGTGAAATTTTAATGTAGATGTTTCCATGGCAAGGTTGACACAGGCCGCTTTAATTCTGCAGTGTAAACCAAGCCCTAGTCTACAATAAGAAATGAGGTTACCAACACCTGGCAAAAATCAGGCCTTTATTTGAAAATTATATGAAGAGAATTCATATGGAAACTCACAAGTACATACATAACTTGAACCTCCCGATACTGAGAGGGGTACAATTTAAAGGGATGGACCCATGACTGCCCCTTGTGCCTCCTCTGCCCAGCAACCTCCCTGACCTGTGCCCAGCCCAGGACCACTACACTCTTCCTGCCCCTCCCCCCAGAGGCTATGTCTAGACTGCACTCCTTTTTCGACAGAGGCTTTGTCAACAATATCTGTCAAAAAGCCTGTCAAAAAAGAGCATCTAGATTACATTATGCGGATCGAAAAATCGATCTGCTTTTTTGAAAAAGAGTGTCCAGCTTGCTGGACGCTCTGTCGACAAAAGAAGGCACCAAGAAGTGCTTCTGGCAGGGCATGGCGGCAGCCTTTATTTCCAGGTGCTGCTGCCTGCCCTTTGCAGAGACACGTGCTTAAAGGGATCCCCCTGGACAGCTCTGCTCCTGCTTCTGGCTTGCCTACCTCCTAGAGGGAAAGCAAAACTGGTGCAGTGCTTGCTCTGGTTGCCCTGCTTCCTCGGACACCACAGCAGTTTATTTGCAGGGTTTTTTCCCGCTTTTCACCTTTTATTTGGACATGGAGCCTGAGCTGCCCTTGGTCAAGCGATGGCCCCATGCTGCCATGCTACAGCTTCTGCTGCATCTGCATGACTGTGTCATGAATCTCCTGCCCCATATGGACCTGGACTGCACTGAGGAGACCCTCCTCAGGGATGCAGGAGCTCTTCCCTTGCCCCCAAACTTTTTTGGGGACAGGCAGATTTGGAGGCACGAGATGAGTTCGGACTGGTGGGACCAGCTTGTCATGCAGCTCTGGGACAACGACCAATGGTTCCGCAACTTCTGGATGCAGAAGGCCACATTCCTGGAGCCGTGTGCCTGTCTTGCCCCTGCTTTGGAACACCAGGACACCCACCTGCAGCCCGCCATCCCCCTGCAGAAGCGGATCACAATCGTCCTTTGGAAGCTGGCCACCCCCAACAGCTACCACTCCGTGGGATAGCAGTTTGGCATGGGGAGGTCTACCATCGGGGCCGTCTTGATGGAGGTAAATCACTGTCGGGGGACAGGCCCTGCTGAGTGGGGAGGTTAAGAAAGGGGGACTGCCAGGCAAGGGCAAGGAGTGGGGGATGGAGTGGCACTCAGAGGCCGCTCCTCGGCCACCCCTGCACTGATGTGGGGGAGGGAAGACGACCTGACAAAAGGAGGGGTGAGCTGGGGGAGGGGAGGGTTCTCCTTCCAAGTGCTTAGGTAACCTGTCTAACGTCCTGGTTTCTGTCTGTCTATTTGTCTTGTGCTGCAGGTGGTGAGGGCTATCAATGCAGAGCTGCTGAAGAGGCTCATCCATCTCGGGAATCTGGACAACATCATTGCCGGGTTTGCCACCCTTGGATTCCCAAACTGCAGAGGAGCCCTCGATGGGACACACATTGCAATCTGTGCACCGCCCCATCGAGCAGCCCAGTTTATAAACCGGAAAGGCTACTATTCCATGGTGCTGCAGGCCCTGGTCTACCACCAGGGACACTTTATGGACATTTGTGTTGGCTGGTCAGAGCAGGCACATGATGCCCGCATATTCCAGAACTCCTACCTGTACCATAGGTTGCAGGCAGGAACATTTTTCCCCCAGCAACATCTCGCACTCGGGAACATGCAGATGCCGGTGTACATAGTGGCTGGCAGGGGCTCTCGTTTGAACAGGAGACTAAGGAGTATTACACATGACACCGCGCGTGAGTTGGGCAGCAGCCTGAAAGCCTCACAGGGACCCCACAGTGGCAATGGGGCTAGCTGGTCCCCCACTCTGCCAACCCGCCCATGTGCGGTGACCCCTCAAAGCACTCACCTGATGTTCCCACCCCGACGTCCACCGACGTATCCCGGCCGCAGAAAGTTTTTCTTCATAAAGCAAAGAGTCAACCTGTGGAACTCCTTGCTGCAGGAGGCTGTGAAGGCTACAACTAGAACAGAGTTTAAAGAGAAGTGAGATAAAGTGATGGAGGTTCGGTCCATGGAGTGGTATTAGCCAGGGGGTAGGAGTGGTGTCCCTGCCCAAAGTTTGTGGAAGGCTGGAGAGGGATGGCATGAGACAAATGGCTTGGTCACTGACTTCGGTCCATCCCCTCCAGGGTCCCTAGGGTTGGCCGCTGTCGGCAGACAGGCTACTGGGCTAGATGGACCTTTGGTCTGACCCAGTACGGCCATTGTAAGCTCAGGGCTCAGGGTCAGGGGTCTCAGTGGACCCCCTTGATTTTCATGCACACCTGGTCCTGGGTGGCCAGGCTGGCAGCTCTCCTGCCCTAGACGGCCACTTTCCTGTGCCTAGTGCGGAGGTCGTGGATGAGGTCCACGATGTCTGCACTAGACCAGGTGGGTGCCCGCCTCTTGCGGTCCCGGGCAAGCTCCCGGGAGCCGCCAGCCTGGTCCCGGGAAGAGGGGGAGGGCTGGGGGGCATCGGGTGGCTGGCACGAGCCGTGCCAGGTGCAGGGTCTGCTGGCTGGGTGCTGGCAGGCTTGCACCTGGCACAGGCACCGTAGCCAGCCCGTGCCCCTTTAAGGAGTCCGGGGCCGGGAGGGGGGCATACGAGTTTCCCTGGTGTTGGCCAGCGTGGCCACCAGGGAAAGCTGGGGAGGGCTAGCCTCCCACTAGTTCGAATTAAGGGGCTACACACCCCTTAATTCAAACTAGTAAGTTTGAACTAGGCTTAGTCCTCGTGGAATGAGGTTTACCTAGTTCGAACTTAGCGCTCCGCTAGTTCGAATTAAGTTCGAACTAGTGGAGCGCTAGTGTAGCGCCTATCAAAGTTAATTCGAACTAACGTCCGTTAGTTTGAATTAACTTTGTAGTGTAGACATACCCTATGTGCTCAGTATGTAGGACTGTGAACTTGTATATACTACAGAGAAGATTGAATTATCATGTCTTCACTAGACCCACTTAAACTGAACCCCAGAAGATCGACTGCAGCAGCTTCAAACTGCGAAGACACTCCAATTGGTGCAGGTAGTCATGCTCCTCCTGCTATGCGGTTGGCACCAAAACACGATTTACGGTACTTTGACTCCAGCTATGTAATTAACCTGGCTGCAATTGTGTCTCTTAAGTCAACTTTCCCCTTTAGTGTAGATCTGGCCTGTTTTAAATAAGGAATTTTAAAACTGCTATGTGTTTTAAAAGATCTCAAAATGCACTACATATTTGGAGAATCATCCGTTTAAATTACTTTTAGGTGCTTATACACTTGATGATGGAAGTGGTATAAATTCCATATATAATTGGATAGATTTATATTAGATTTTGTGGGGTGAAAAAGTCTGCAAGCAGGTGTTGTAAGAGGGCTTATTGTCTCCACTGTTTATGCCTAGTTCCTTGTAAGGATATTTCAACCACACAGCTATGAGCAAAAAAAGTCTAACAGTCTAACAAACAACAGATAGGTATGACAAATGATACTTTGCAGCATATGATCTGAATAACTTTTTGTTATTCAGTGTGATGTGTATCGTAGAACTGTCTTTCCCAAGAAACTGGGAAACTTGCTATCAATGGAGTAGCAAACTAGTTAAGTTGCCCTAAGTTTATTTGTTAACAAGAAATTGCTTCTCCAAATGAAGGGTAAACCACACTGAGTATTACACAAGTACTTTTCGAGGATTTATTTAACGTTCTTACAACCTTTTAGTCTGTAGTAGCAGCAATTTTTTTCTATTTTGTTTTTGTGATTTCAGATGAACAATACAACTTACCAGTAATTCAGGCCTCAAACCATCACATAGTGCCCTTATCAGCAGGGACTGATTATTATAACATTTGTACCTGGGTTTGGTTTAAATATATAGTAGCCAGTCCATTGACTATACCCCACTTCCACTGAATACAATACAAAACCATAAAGAGAGGAAAATGTTATAACAAGAGTATGTACTTTTTATTTTATTATATTATTTTCCTACCCGACCCAACCCCTGCACCCTGTCCAACACTTAAGGATTCATCTAAAGCCCACTGAAGAGGTCTGACTTCAACAGGCATTTGGATCAAGACCTTTGACTCTAAATTCTCCTGATTCAGTAGGTTGCAGGGAGGGGAGAGGAAGGCTGTCATCATCATTACTTGTGCCTAACTGTGCAGTCATTGACTGTGTTCCCAAGGCACTCTTATAATACAAATAATAGAAAAGATTAAGAATATATCAAAACCAATCTTAACACAGCTTCCCCATTGCCTCAGTTTTCTCTCTCTCACTTTCTCATACATCACTTGATGTGAAAGTCCCATAGCATGGTGAATTATTATATTCCTACAACTAAGATATAATTTTCTATTGTTTGTTTTAAATATTATATACAAATGACATATTTTCTAGCCAGTCCTATAGATCTCTAGATACATGTTTCTAGAATCATATTTAATTTCTTTAGAACCCTATTGGTTTAATTCCTTATTAATTGTATATTCCAATTAATAATATACCACTGGCCCCAAACACTTACCTTTAATTTTTCCATCATCTTCAAATATTGCAGAAATTGTCGGTATAGCATAATACAGGGCTTAGTTCAAAGAAGCTAATGGATAGGTTCTAGCACTGCCCTTCAGCAGTTTAGAACAACTCCATTAATACAAGTGATCTGTTTTCTGTTGGGGCTTAGAGAAGAAGGAAACTTTATTTCCTGGTGAATGATGATGAGGCAAAGCAAAATAGTATGAAAAGGAAGCTGAGACCTTCACCATGTTACTCTAAAACTGTCTATGCCTGGTTACCTGTGCAGTATCACAAATGCCAAATGATATTTCCAACATTGCTGGTGGTTTATGAAGGAAAATTGATGAAGAGGGCATTTTTCGTTCCCATGAGGGCCATAAAATTAAAAAACTCTAGAAATAACACATATACCTTGCAATTAGTTATAGGATTAACCAGATATCCCCATCCTTATGAAAAAATCCTATAAAATGAATTAATAAATAAAGGATAATCTTTTTGGAATCAACTGAGAGAATTTAATAGTGAATTATAGCCTTCCTAAAGCAACCTCTAGAAAATTATGATATGATCCTTTATTAAATATATGAAGGGCCTTTACAAATAAATTCATAATCTGAGTCCTGTTGGCTTCATTTCTGTGAAATCCTATAGGACTTTTCCAAAAGGGCACACCCAGTGCTGTGTGCAATAAAAATAACCTGTACTTAAAAGAAGAGAAAGAATGTTTCAGCAGTTAGCACATTTGTCTAGGACAGTCTCAATGTCATGTTCTGCCACAGACATTCTCAGTGACTTCTGGAGAGTCACTTAGGGTATGTCTACACAAGCCAACTGCTGCACTAGCGTCTACACAAGCCAACTGCTATTTCGAAATTAATTCAAAATAGCAGAGGGCTTATTTCGTACTTGATAAACCTCATTCCATGAGGAATAGTGCCTATTTCAAAACTGCTATTTTGAAATAAGCACTGTGTAGATGCGGAATAGGGGTTATTTTGAAATAGGAGGCCTCCAGCCCTTCCCAGGGTGCCCTGCTGGCCACTCTGGCCCCAACCAGGAAAACTCCTCTCCTCCCTCCCTCCCCGGAGCTCTTAAAGGGGTAGAGTCTGGCCATCGTGTCTGTGCCAGCTCCAGGCCTGCCAGCCCAGAGCCAATATTCACAACCCCTGACCCAGTGGCCCCAGCATGAGACAGGCAGCCAGTGCCAACCAGACCTCCACCTCTCCCTGAGCACAGTCCCCCAGCTCCCAGGAGCCTGCCAATGGCTGGAGAAGGCGGTCACCTACCTGGTCCAGTGCAGAGATCATGGATCTGATTGAGGTTTGGGGGGAGGCCTCCAACAACCGTGATCTCTGCACTAGACAGAGGAACATGGCCATCTACAGCAGGATGGCTGCCAGCCTGGCCACCAAAGGCCACATCTGAATCCAGGAGCAGGTTTGGATGAAAATTAAGGAGCTGTGGCAGGCCTATGCCAGGGCCATAGGGGGCAGCTCCCAAACAGGGGCAGACCTAGAGAGCTGCCCCTATTTTGATGCCCTGGACCACATCCTGGGGAGTGGGACAGTCTGTGCCCCCCAGGTGGTCATAAACTCTGGGGCAGAGGGCCCTGACCAGGGCATGGAGGAGGAGGAGGGCCAGGAGCTGCAGGAGCCTGTAGGGAGCGTGCCACATAGCCAGGAACCTTGAGCAGTCCCAGCAGACATATTGCTGATGTCATCCAGGAAGGCAACAACACGTGAGTGTCATCACTGTCCCCTTATGGAGGGGGGGCAGAAGGGCACACTAGGAAGACTGTTACTGCCTGCAGAACGTGCTGCCAGGCTGTCAACAACACGTCCAGAAGAAGCACCAGAGTGCCCAGGGGCGGCTCTGGCTCCATGTTGCAGAGTGCTGTGGTGGCCTGAGTGAGGGCAACCAGAGTACGCAGAGAAAAAAAATGCTTTGCTGTCCCTCAGTGAGGTAGGCAAGCAAGCAGGGAAACCTGATAACCGGCTATCCAGGGGGGTCCATTTAAGCACAGGCCTAAGATAGCCTCAGACAGCAGCCACACAAGGTAACTCCTGACCTGATACCATGCCAGAACCGGTTCAGGCCAGCCTTAAATGCGATTCAGCGTCTAATCAGTGTGGACGCGCTATTTTGAAATAGCAAAACGCTATTTCGAAATGCATTTTGTGTGTAGACGCGTCATTTCGAAATAAGTTGTAGTGTAGGCATACCCTTAGTCTTCTTGTGCTTCCACTATCTTTAAAACTGAGATAATAGCACTGTCTTATCTCACAGGAGTATTATGAGTGACCCCTACTGTAATGATAAATACCTAAGATAGATATAAAATGTCCTATTGCTGTTTTTTTCAAAAACACCTTTCAGCTTTTCATAACAAGGTGTGTTTTATCACCCCACCTGTTATCTCAAAAAGGAACTGAGGGGGAGTGGTGGATATCTACACCATTTTACTATGAGACAACTCTTGTTGCTTACGAATGCCAAGCTCAATACCTAGATGACAAGTCTCAGATTGTCTAGTAGTAGCATCTGTCTCCTTGGCAGATGCAGTTATGATAGCATCTCTGAAGCAGCCTATGAGGCTGTCAAATATTTAAGCTACCAAGAAACTGTCTTGGCTTCTTTGTCTTTATAGATGCCATTTTCCATTAAATACTCTTGGATTTCACAGAAATTTATTTTTTGTGCATAAGCCTTTGCTTTAAAAATATGGACTGAACAGTTTCATGTTCATGTTTGAGAGGAGGACTTTGCTTTGTTTAATATATGTTAGCACTTACAGAATTTTCGTTGAGACCAAAGTATTCAGGCTTTGGAATTCTTTTGGAATTTGGAAACCGTAAATTCAATTGTTTTCAAAAAAGTTTTAAACTATCTTTAGTGCTCTGTTCTTTCTGAAAATCAGACACCTTCAAATTTGTCTCCAATTGTTTTCTCCACAATTAAGACTAGTCAGTTTAAAAAAAAATTAGATCACCTTGATTTTACAGCTGCAGTATGTTCCTGTGGCTAAATTAATAGGTTCCAAATAATTAAAGAAACCAGAATGTAATTGAAAATGTTTTTTTTAAACACAAAAGAAGGCAATATTAGGTTAAGCCTTACTATGAAGCTTCCAATAAATAAATATGGCATTGTTTCAGAAAGCAATTCATATGAGTAGACACTGTTTGATTGGTCAGAAATAACTTAGTGGTGTACCACAAACCTTCTGCACTGAAGATTTTGTTTTAAATAGTTTAGGACAGAACTATTGAAATGTATTTTCATGTATGTCTTTTATTAAAGGTGCTATTATATACAGATTTGAGGACTAAATTTATCTTCCTAATGGACAAGATTTTCATGTTTAGAACCTTTCATATTCTTTTTGTTTGTTAGTCTGTCAATTTCTCCGTCTAAATGCAAAATCTACAATGAAAAACAGTTTATTCCAGCTAACATTTCCCAAATGGGAACAAACAGGCAATACTAAATTTTCCCCTAAACACTGCTCCCATTGACTTAAATAGATGGTGTGTACACACCTAATGGCAGAAATCAGCAATTAAGTTGTAAGGTATGAAAACCATATTAATTAGTATATGTTCGTATTGCTCAGATTTTATTTTCACCAGGTGTGAGTGGGCATAAAATCTTATCAGTGTCAATGTTTTGATACTTGGTTAGCGTGGATAAGCATCCAAAAATTCAGAGGGCAGATCCTAAGCAGGTGCAAACTGTCCTACCTTCAATGTTAGTAGAGCTAGGATAATCAACACCTTTTGAGGATCTGACCCCTCTGGTGCTTAGCTGAGTTAAATCATGTCAGTCTGTGGAAATGAGATTAAATTCTCTGCCACTGGATTTTCAAAACTGGTCTGGTTTTCTCCAGAATGAAACATCCACACATTTCAGAAATTCAGAGGAAGGTCTGCTTAACAAGATTAGGCTTTATAAACAGATGAAAGTATCAGATTAAGGGTTAGCTGAGTAACCCTCTTGGAACCTGAGCTAGACATTGGGAAATCCAGCAAAGAATGTTGTTCACTAAAAAAAGAAACATTAGACACAATAAGGCCATATCTACACTAGGAAACTATTTTGAAATACTTAAAATCAAAATTAGTCCGAGGTAGGATTTGTTAATGTGAATAATGCTACCTCGATTAGGAGCACCAGGAAGCACTGGAGAGTTCAAATTACTCTGGAACAGGGGGTTGGCAACCTTTTCAAACCAAAGGGCCAAACTACATCAAAATTGAGAACAAGTGGTTAACAAAGAGCCGTATAGAATCATAGAATCATAGAACCATAGAGCTGGAAGAGACCTCAGAAGGTCATCAAGTCCAGCCCCCTGTCCAAGGCAGGACCAATCCCAATTAAATCAACCCAGCCAAGGTTTCGTCAAGCCGAGACGTAAACACCTCTAGGCATGGAGACTCCACTACTTCCCTACGTAACCTATTCCAGTGCTTCCCCACCCTCCTAATATCCAACCTGGACCTCTCCGACCGCAACTTGAGACCATTGTTCCTTGTTCTGCCATCCATCACTACTGTGAACAGCCTTTCTTCATCCTCTTTGGAATCTCCTTTAAGGAAGTTGAAGGCTGCTATCAAATCGCCCCTTACTCTTCTCTTCTGCAGACTAAATAGACCCAACTCCCTCAGCCTCTCCTCGTAGGTCATATGCTCCAGCCCCCTAATCATTTTGGTTGCCCTCTGCTGGACCCTCTCCAATGCATCCACATCCTTTCTGTAATTGGGGGCCCAGAACTGGACACAATACTCCAGATGTGGCCTCACCAGAGCCAAATAAAGGGGAATAATCACATCTCTGGATCTACTGGCAATGCTCCTCTTAATGCAACCTTAAGAATGCCTATTTGCATTACTGATAATAGATAATGTAATATTATTGATAATTGATATAATTATTAATAACAGCATAAATGAAACATTGTACTCAATGGCTATGTCTAGACTGGCATGATTTTCCGCAAATGCTTTTAACAGAAAAGTTTTTTCGTTAAAAACATTTCTGGAAAAGAGCGTCTAGATTGGCACAGACGCTTTTGCTCAAAAGCACTTTTTGCGGAAAAGCGTCCGTCCCAATCTAGACGCAGTTTTGCGCAAGAAAGCCCCGATCACCATTTTCGCCATCGGGGCTTTTTTGCACAAAACGGTTCTCAGCTGTCTACACTGGCCCTCTTGCGCAAAAGCTTTTGCGCAAGAGGGCTTTTTCCCAATTGGGAGAGTCATTGTATTTGTGGAAGAACGCTGACAATCGTACATTAGATCGTCAGTGTTCTTGCACAAATTCAAAGCGGCCAGTGTAGACAGCTGGCAAGTTTTTCCGCAAAAGCAGATGCTTTTGCAGAAAAACTTGCCAGTCTAGACGCAGCCACAGACTTTATTTAATGGGACTTCTACTGCTACATCTTTTCACACATTTCTATGAAGTTTACATCATAACTGGTCAAATCCAGCATCAGGCACACATGCAGGCTGTCTACTGTCAATCTGATGGTAGGGGCTGGGGATTTGGGGATGCAGAAGTTTGGGGATGTGAGAGTATGAGGGGTTCAGGGCAGAGGATTCAGGGATATGATGGGCTCAGTGTTTGGCTACGTCTACACTGGCCCCTCTTCCGGAAGGGGCATGTAAATTTCACGAGTCGTCGTAGGGAAATCCGCGGGGGATTTAAATATCCCCCGCGGCTTTAAATAAAAATGTCCGCTGCTTTTTTCCGGCTTTTAAAAAAGCCGGAAAAGAGCGTCTAGACTGGCCCCGATCCTCCGGAAAAAGTGCCCTTTTCCGGAGGCTCTTATTCTTACTTCAAAGTAAGAATAAGAGTAAGAATAAGAGCCTCCGGAAAAGGGCACTTTTTCCGGAGGATCGGGGCCAGTCTAGACGCTCTTTTCCGGCTTTTTTAAAAGCCGGAAAAAAGCGGCGGACATTTTTATTTAAATGCCGCGGGGGATATTTAAATCCCCCGCGGATTTCCCTACGACGACTCGTGAAATTTACATGCCCCTTCCGGAAGAGGGGCCAGTGTAGACGTAGCCAGCGTGTGTGGGTATGTGTATAGGAGTGTTATGACACTGCGGCCAGCTGGAGGCTGGGCCTCATTTGGGGGCTTGTTGGCCAGCCTTCATTTTTTAATAAAGTAAAATATTATGTCCAACACAAAAGTTTTCAAAGTTGTCTTTATTTATGGCAGGAGAGGGGAACCTTTTTATTGGGTCCGGAGCCACTGACCCACAAAAAAAATCAGTTGGGAACCACACAAGTGAGAAGCAAAAAAAAAAACCCAACAAAATCCTCCAAAAATCCCCAACCCTCACTGATGTGGCCCCCAACTGAAACACATCACTCTCTTGGTGCTCCAGTCCATTTTTTGAGGAGTAACGTTAGTTTGAACCAAGGGGTTTGGTTTGAACTAATGCGTCCCGGCACACACTTCCTGGTTCAAATCAGCTGTAATTCGAACTAGCACACCAGCAAGATCTTGCTAATGAAATGTGGGATATTTAAATCCCCGCTTCATCAACAACTTTGAAGGCCTGCATTTGTATTCCTTGTCCGCAGGGGCAGATGACGGTTTTGCGGGGCCCCGGGCAGCATACTTCTGCGGGGCCCCCCCTTTGCCACGGTGCATGTGGAGTGACGCCATGCGCATGCACAGCGGCGCCACGGCGCATGCACGGGGCTTTCTGAAGTGCGGGGCCCTTGCACGGGGCCCCTCCACGGCGCATGCACGGGGCCACCCTGTTCGCCCTGCCATATATCCGCCCTTGCTTGTCCGAACTAGGGTGCAAGTATAGACACACCCTAAGAGACTTGTTACAGACTCCGGCCCCAGCTCTCTTTAGCCATGAAATCCTCCATGTTTGCAATGTTGTGTAAAATAAAACTTCGCTAGTAAGAAAGCACTTGAAGCAGCATTGGAAAAACAAATTGTGGTGAAAGCATTTTCACACGTTCCTGCAGCACTAAGGAGTACTGTCTCTAGCACTGAGTGAGAAGGGAGTGAGTGGGTGACTGGTATATGTGTGAATTCTTACTGCCGTCTTTAAAGATCAGAAGTGGGATATGGGTTATGTCCCACAGGACAGCCATGGGTTGTGCACATGGAGTTAAAACATCAGACAAATGTGTCTCACCATTTTCCCCCTATAAGCATGTGCAACTGGCTTGTAACTAAGGTGACCCAAGTGACAGAAGTTGGGAAATGACAATTTCAGGTTTTGTCTCATCTCGATTCATCTCTACATAATTTCTTTTGAGATGCTTCAGAAAAGGAATATTAACCCAAATCAGTCTTTGGAATTCAGATGAAGCTACTTCCTCAGACACAAATCCCATTGGAGAGGCTTGTAAAGAAGGCTCTGTGACACTAACAGTTGGAAAATTAAAATGTTTCATAATTTATTTACTTTTCACACACTTTAGGGAGCCTACTTTAAGGGGAGAATGGAAACAAAATCCCTTGCAGATGAATGGGTCACATACAATGTGATTCCATTTCAGTTGATTTTGCTGGCACTTATTTTTTAATTTACCAATCTCTAATCTTTATCTGTACTAATCCCACACAAAAAAAAGCAACAAATGTGATCATTTGAACGGATATACTGAAAAGACCTGTTAATTGACATCTAATCTGTCTCTACAAACAGCTACCTCGGCACTTTAGAAATCATTTAAAATTATATATTTTAAGTAGTATCAAAATGAATTAGTCATGCCAGCACTGAAGTTGATGATCAGCAGGCAATGATTCCTGTCATGTTTAATAGTGTTATTTGCATATACTTTTTTAAATGCATGACAAAAGGCTATTAACATAATCACCTTAATGTTGCTACATAGAGGAAAGGTTCATAGTTTGCAGTTGCTGTTATAAAGTAAATGTGTTTATTCAAAATCATTTTATTGTCTTTTCTTTTATGGTTGGCTTTAAGACGCACAGCTGTGGAAACATGGAAACATGGTGTACTATTTATACTGTTGTCTACTAGTTAAAAATACAAACCTTTTTCCTTGCATCACTATTTATAATGTAAGTCAGGAATATAAAGTTACCTGAACTGATAAGAGAGTGTACTCTTAAATTACCGTACATTGCAGGGATTACAGATGCATTCCATAGATATTTGCATTAGGAATTCTGCTTGAATTTATATGTCTTGAAATCAATAGCATAGGAAGGGATGGATTTGGGCTTCATTTTACAAGGCAGATGTTCTCCTCCTTGATAAGATTTTCTTTGCAGACTCTATAAGAAACGATCCATCAGGCGGTAGTGTGCCTGTGCTGGTAGGAACCAATATAAAACCCAGGTAATTAAAAAAAATGTGTGAAACAATGGCTAAAATTACTTCCTGATTTACATCCCATAAACACCATTGGACCAAACACCATTGGACCTGCAAGGAGGTTTACAGGATTTGTCGAAAAAGGCTTTCTTTCTCGGCAGATCCCCTTCTAGACTGTCGCTTTTTTGCCGAGTCGGCAAAATGTGGCAGCCATTTTTATGCAAATTAGGCACGGGATATTTAAATCCCTGCCTCATTTGCAACGTCGACCTGCCTAATCTGCATCCCTTTGCTGACAGAGAGATGCAGTCCAGACATACCCTTATAGAACTAGCCTTAAATCCTAGAACAAGCAGAGCTGTTTTTGTTGCATACCAGTAGTGTGATATATGAATAGAGAACATTTTGTGATTGAGTAAAATTTATAGAAACCATTCAAAGGAAGATATTTTAAGTGTTTTGTTGTTAAATAGCTAAGGTTATTATTGATGATCTGATTTTGACTATTTCTATGTTTATATTTTCATAGAAAGCTGTCTAACAATGCTTATGATTATACAACTTCCCTTATGCCATAAGAAAAACAATCAGATGACCTTTTTAGGCTATGTCTATACTACTGCAATACAACCTAAGGTACACAACTCCAGCTATGTGTAATTAACATACTTTAGATTGACTTACTGTGGTGTCTACACCATGCTGTGTGATGGGAGACACTTTCTTAACTTATCTCACTCTTCTCATCCAGAGTAATGTACTGGGGTTGACTGAAGAGTGATCTGTGGTTGATTTGTTGGGTCTTCACTAGACCTGCTAAACTGACTCGGGGTGCATTGATCTCTAGAGCATCTAGCCCAGCTGTAGCATAGATATAGTCTTTTATATCATGTTTTTATCTCCTATCCTTGCATCTGTCTTTCCCCTGACTGCCTGTATTAATGATGCTGGAGGATGATTTAAACATATATGGACTATTATCACTAGGGTAGAATAAGAAGAATGGATACTCTAAAAGTGAAAATAGATGGAATAAGACTTAACATACCAGATGAGAATGTGGGTTCAAGTCCCAGTTCGATCATAGACTTATATGACTTTAGATGAGTCAGTTAATCTACCCAGCTCCTGAATTAAATGAAACATGGGGATAATATGTCCTTACCTTTTAAGGGGTGTTGTGAAGATAAAAAGCCATTAATGATTGTGAGTTTCCCATTATGGTGATGAATCTCATAGAAATATAGAGATAGAAGGTGTAGTTCCATGAGGCTAGGTTTTCAACCCTTGCCATCTTGGAGGTAATGGTTTAGTTCTCACCATCTATCTTTAAATTAGCTGGAAATTGCCAGTCTAGAAGATTATAGGAAGTAGATATTTCTGTTCCTCCTGCTTAAAAAAACGGGGCAAGTTGTTTGTTTTGTTTTTGTTGCTTTTATTCTTGCACATCAACACTTGGTATGTCAACTGCTATGTAAAGCCCTGTTTACTGTGAATTAGCAACATTTGACTATTTCAATGAGGTGTTTGTGAACTGCTAACATTTTCTGCTATTGAAGGTAGTACTTGAATTTAACCATGAAAGCATGCCTCTTCTCACTCCACTGCACCAGGGAAAGCTCTCCGAGCATGGCATGTTGTGTTTAGTATCACTTTAGAATTCTATAAATCTTTGATCAGCTTTTATTTAATCTTTGTCTAAATTGGAAGATAGCGATGGACCCTTAAGATTTGATATGGAATTGAATTAAATTTAATAAGGCACCTGACAGTTATTTGATTGTGAGTCGTAGCACTTTCATTTTATGGGCTTAAGCAAAAGTGACCTCAAAAGGACTTCAGACTAGACAGTCTGGGAGGTGGAGGAGATGGGGAAATAAAATGTTTTATTCTTTTCTGTTTCAATCCTTTTTACTTGATAAGTCCTTAATACAAATCTAAATTAAGTTCTGACCAATTCTTGGACCAATTCTGTTTGGAGATAGCTGGTTCATTGTGACACTTAAGGCTAGACATTCAAAACAAGACAACATCTAAATGGCTTTCCCAATGATGATCTTGACATACTATATGCATTTGTGAATAGAAAAGAACCAGGAGCTCAGACAACATGGGATGTTTCTCTGGGAACCACATGGGGAAATTTGAAGGTCCTTAGAACAAATTGTGCGTTACTGTGAACTTCAGGAGGTCCCCCCTAACTCACTCCAGCAGAAACAGAATGTTTTGAAATGACACCATCCAATTATTTCAGCCTAGTGCACAACACAAATAGCTGAGAGAATGAGCCTGATCTCTTTGAAAGTTTTCATTTATCTCTTTAAAAGTTGCCTTTCTCACAGGCTCATGTAGATGCCATTTCAATGATTAAAGCACAATTGCATTAGTGACAAGCTGCTTCCCTCGATTAATTTTGACATGTGGCAATGTTATAGCTTTAAGTAGACTTATCTTGGACTCTAGATAGGTTTTGCTGTATCCTACTTTACCACCCAAGCGACGTTTTTTCATGTGTAATGCATGGTTTGTATAGCGTTTTAATTTTAGTCATTGGTATATGTTATTATTTATACTTCTCTAGCACCAAGAGCCCCAGTGTGCTAGACACAGTACAAACAGATAATATATGGATCATGATTTATCTTTGAAATTATCCACAGATGATCTTTTATTTTTCAAATGACATTCAGTTTGGTTTATTTTATACCAGCTTTTTTTTCTGCTGTAAATAGGTTTATAAAGAGCAAAGACAATGCAGGGCATGTGGGTGTGTAGCAGAAAGACTATTTAGAGAGCAATGCTTTAACACAGCATCCTGCAATCAGGGCCACTGATGTGGGGGAGTGTATGAAAGAGGCAGTTGCCTCAGGACATGGTGATTTTAAGAGCCCAGGACCACTGGCTGGTGCTGGTGCTACTGCAGCAGCAGCTGGAGCCCCAGACCCCTTTGAATCACTCCTGGGGCATGGGAGCTCTGAGGCCTGGTGCAGGGGTATCAGTGCTGCAGTTGAGTGGTGCTGTGGGCAGGCTGCCCCAACTTCACCTCTTCTACCTGAGGCCACGCTGTTCCCAATGGCCTGCAGGGGCTGTTAACTCCACTGCTTGCAATTAGTTCCAAATGGATGATGTTTCACTGCACTCAATGAGACTTCATGTAAGGCCAACCCATTGAAGGATTGAGGCTTTAAGGATATAAGGATTGCCTGACTGGATCCAAGCTGAATCCTATCTCTGACCATGGCCAGCACCACATGCTTTAAAAGAAGGCATACAATCATCAGCCCTCATGCATCTGTATGTCTATAAGTCTGACTGGGTATGTCTACACTAACCCCCTAGTTCGAACTAGGAAGGCTAATGTAGGCATTTGAAGTTGCAAATGAAGCCCAAGATTTAAATATCCCGGGCTTTATTTGCATCTTCCCTTCTGGGCACCATTTTTAAATCCCCTTAGTTTGAGTTAACGTTTGACTGCCGCATGTAGCCGCGGGCATTTAGTTCGGACTAAGTCCTTAGTGGACTGAGGTGTAACAGTTAACTTGAACTAACGACTTAGTTCGAGTAAACGTTTGACTGCCGCGTGTAGCCACGGGCAGTTAGTTCGGACTAAAGGGATTTAAAAATGGCGCCCGGATGGGAAGATGCCCTGGGATATTTAAATCCCAGGCTTCATTTGCAACTTTGAATGCCTACATTAGCCTTCCTAGTTCGAACTAAGGGGCTAGTGTAGACATACCCTCTGTCTGTGTGTCTATGAGTCCATATACAGTATTCAAGAACTCCTCTTTAAAGGTAAGAGCAAGGATCACCAAATTTGGTATACATTTTCCTCTTATTCTAAGTTAAAGCAAGGTCAGTGTTTGGTTGTGCCAGGAAAATGGGAAATCTCTGGAATGGGACTGTTTTCCATAACATGGAAAGGGAGGGGCAGAGAGAAGGAATAGGATACTCAATATCCACTGGGGGCAGTGAGCACAGGGAAGAGTTATACTGCAGGGTGACCACTGGGGGCAGCTGCACTACTGACAGAGTTGTCAGCTGGGGCTGGGGCTTGCCATCTTTGACTTACATCATACCAGGTAAGTAGCCCCCCTTCTCAAACCCTCCCGTGCAACCCTTGACCACAACACTGGAGGAGGAAAGGGAGAAAGCCCTTCTGGAAGTGGGGGGAAAGGACCTGCTAGCTGGAGAGTCTGGGGGGAGAAAAAAGGCCCCTGCTGGTTAGGAGAGGCTTGGAGGGAAAGAGAGTTTAAGTCTCTGCTGTTACCTGTCCTTGGAATCAGCCAAGGAATAAATCCAGACAAACAGTGAACTGGAGCAGTACTGAGATTGTTTATTAGTACAGATTTTTAATGGGATTGCAATACTCACTCACACATCACATTCATGCAGACAGTTTGGAGGAAGGCTGCAGGCAGCGAGAGCTAGTTTCAATATCACAGTTGGCTGAGGCTGGCCAGGTGACAGCTTTCCTGGACATTGACCACGAGGTGATGGAGAGTTTCCTTGGGTCTCTTCGAATCCACTGGAGCGGCTCTACTGCTACTGATCCGTTCCTGGGCTTAGCATCCTGTTACATTTTTCCGAGGTTAGACGCCCCACCTGGCTGCTTATTACATCCATTTAAGGAGTTTTCCTTAGCTATAAAAGGTATTAAATGCTGTTCTGATTCATGATTGGCAGTTCTCACTCACACTTTCTCATGCACTCATACATATGAGCTATAAGGGAAGACTGAAAGAATTAGTCTTCTCTTTTGTAAACTAAACAAGCCTGAGAGGGGACATGATAGTGGTTTTCAAGTGCCTAAAAGAGTGTTACAAGTAGGAGGGAGAAAAATTGTTTTCCTTGGCCTCTGATGATAGGACAAAAAGAAATCGGCTTAAATTGCACCAAGGGAGGTTTAGGTTGAACATTAGGAAAAAATTCTTAACTGTCAGGATGGTTAAACACTGCTTTCAAGTAGGAATAAGAGATCCTCCGGAAAAGGGCTTATTTTCCGGAGAATCACGTTTAGACTGGCACTTTTCTCCGGATTATCCCCAAGCCGGAAAAAAGCGGCAGCCATGTAAATGCAAATGCCGCGGGGGATATTTAAATCCCCCACGGATTTTGCTATTCTGAAGTTTACATTAGCATCCCTTTTCCGGAAAGGGGTGCCAATGTAGACACAGCCACATAGTCTGTGTCCAGCCATCTACACTCCAATTTGGGGGCTATGTCTGGCCAGCTACACCTGCCAGGCAGGGGAGCAGGGGAGGAATGAAGGTCCCAGCTGGGTGGGAGCAGGATGAGAGAAAAAGCCCCTGCCAGCTATGAGGAGAGAAAGACCCTATCAGACAGCATGGAAGAGAGAGCCCTGCTGGATGGAATCCCCCCCAAACCTCTCTTCACCCCCCCCCCTCCCCCACTCTCACACACACCCAGCCTCAGTAACTGGCAATAAAAGTCAAACAGAAGATTGTGGCAGATCTGAAGTCAGCAAGATATTACTCTGTTATTCTGGACTGCATACCTGACATCAGCCATACGGAACAAATGACTTTAATGGTGCATTTTGTAACAACAACAGAACCTAGTGAAAATGTCCCTGACTGTCATAGAGCATTTTCTAGAATTTATTGGCATTGATGATACTACAGGAGCTGGTATGACAAATGTGCTTCTTAAAAAGCTGGAAGATACAGGTATTGCGAGAGATCAGGGCTACAATAATGGTGCCAACATGGGAGAACAGCACAGAAGAGTGCAGACATGGATCCGAGAATTAAACCCTCGAGCTTTTTTTGTCCCATGAAGTTCTCATTCATTGAACTTGGTGGCCAGTGATGCAACATCAGCTTCTAGTGAGGCTTCTGAATTTTTTAATGTAATTCAAAGCATCTATGTATTTTTCTCTGCATCAACTCATCGATGGCAAATTTTGAATCAACATCTGAGAACATCCTCTCTGACACTGAAATCACTGAGTGCCACACAATGGGAAAGTTGAGTGGAGGCAATAAAGCCTATCAAACACCAAATTGGGATGATAGATGATGCATAGTTGCCATTATGGAGGATAATGCTATGACAGGAACTATTCGTGGGAGAACAGTGGCAGATGGAAATGGAATCACCAGAAACATACATAACTTCAAATTTCTGTGTGGCTTAGTGTTGTGGCATGACATACTATTTGAAATAAATGTTGTAAGCAAGAGACTCCAAGTTGTTGACCTTGATATATCTGGAGCAATGGAACAACTGGACAAAGCAAAGTCATACCTACAATCTTACTGGTCAGATGAGGTATTTCAAAACTTTCTGAAGAGTGTACAGAAATTGGCAGAGGAACTTCACACTGAAGCTATTTTCCTACCCATTCAAGAATACAAGAGTCACCGAAGAAGAAGACATTTTGATTACGAGGCACGGGATAATCCCATAAGAGATCCCAAACTACAATTCAAAGTTGAATTCTTTAACTAGGTGCTAGATTATGCAATACAGTCAGTTGAAGAATGTTTCATGCAGCTCAAGGAACACAGCAGTATATTTGGGATGTTGTATGATATTCCAAAACTCCTCACTATACCTGAAGAAGACCTATACCAGCAATGCAGGGCACCAGAGACGGTGTTGACACATGATGACATACGCGATATTGATGTGAGTGATTTAGGTGATGAACTGAAAGCCCTTTCAAGATACATTTCAGCAGGATCAACTCCAAAGGCTGTTCTGGAATATATGTGCACAAATAAGATGACCACCCTCTTTCTACATGCTTTTGTTGCTCTGAGCATACTTCTAACACTTCCTGTAACAGTTGCCAGTGGAGAATGCAGCTTCTCCAAGCTGAAGTTAATAAAAACACATCTACAATGTGTTAATAAAAACACATCCACATCCACAATGACACAGGAGAGGCTGCATCTCAATAGAGCATGAGCTGGCCCAGACTGTGGACCTTCAGGAAGCAGTTCAAAACTTTGCAACCAAGAAGGCACGGAAAGCACCCCTTTGATTACTCAGATAGATAAAAATGCCAGTGTTTACTATGCAGACAAGAAAAGTTACATTTGCTGTTGAATGAAAGTTAAGTGTTACTTACAATTTTTGAACAAGGCATTTTAAGTTGTTAGTTCTCCTTTATTGGGGTAGGTAGCAGAGCAGTATCATGAGAGGAATAGAACAGGAAGAAGGCAGAATTGAAACCTTTCAAAGTTTTGGCCCAAGCGAGGGGGCATGGGGACATCATTTGAGCTCCCCGCCTCAGGTGCCAAAATGTGGGCCGGCCCTGATATTTTTTATTGCATACTTAATTACTGTTACAAATACTCGCAACTGTTACAAATCAAATTTATAGCAACAACATATTTTATTTGGTAATAAAGGAAATGCAAGGTTGTTGTAATAGAACAAACAGGGATTGATCATAAACTATTGAGGAAAATATTGCACAATACAGAGCTCATTTGGGAAATATTTATGCAGTATATTTAAATTAATATGTCAAGGTGCCGATCACCTACCCTGACTTATTTTTTAAAGCAATTGTGCTTGGGAGGAATACAATTTAGTGATTAGAATTGGGGGCTGAAATTGAGGAACTCCTTTGTTCCAGTAGTGGCTCTGACATTAAGCCTGCAATCCGTAAAAGCGCTTTAGCATATGCTTACCGTTAAGAATTTGAGCAGTTCCATGAGCCACAACAAGTTCCACATGAATGCAGGGGTTCTGTCTGCAGGATCAGAGCTTTACTGTGTAATGCTGTTGGGTATAATTTCCAAAGTTGGTTCAGTGATTTAGGAACCTACATCCCACTTTCAGTGAAATCCATGGAGATTTCAGCTCCTAAGGGCCAGATTTAGACAGCTAAAGATGCAGATAGGTGCTCAGTGGGCTTTTCCAAAGCATGTAAGCAGGTCAGGTGCCTAACTTCCATTAAAAGAAGGGCTGTCAAGCAATTAAAAAAATTAATCGCAATTAATCACGATTAATCATGTGCACCTTCCCTTTGAAATGCCACCGTGGTGTTTCAATAAGGCAGTGCTGGAGTCCAGAATCAGCGAGAGTCCCCAGCTGACCCCAGGCTCCATACAGTGCTGCCCCTTTGAAGTGCCACGGTGGCACATCAAACGGGCAGCACAACATGGAGCCCAGGATCATCTGGAGTGCCCAGCTGATCCTGGCCTCCGTGTTGTGCTGCCCCTTGGAAATGCCACCCTGGCACCTCAACGGCAAAGCACATTAGGAACCCGGGATCAGCTAGAGTGCCCAGCTGACCCCGGCTCCCCGGCTGCCCCTTTAAAACAACGCCTCTGGCGTCAGTGGAACCCAGCGTCAGCTGTGAGGTGGCTGCTTCTTTAAAACGTCACCTCTGCTGGAGCCCGGGATCAGTGAAAGTCCCCAGCTGACCCCAACTCCATGCAGTGCTGCCCCTTTGAAATGCCACAACTGGATATCCTCCTCCAGTGTCCGGTCCAGGGTGTGCTGCAGGGCTCACAGTGCAGAGATGTGTTCCCACTGGAATTCCTCCTGGGAATTTCTCCTGCACTGGTGGGTCACTCAGGGTCAGGAGGCTGCCACTAGTGGTGTCGACTGCCCCCGTCTCACAGCTGGTCTGGCTGTGGAGAAGAGAGAGAAGGTCCGTCATCCCTGGAGACCAGAAGTGTTGTCTTCATCTCTGAGCCAAGACCGACAGTTCTCAGGTCAGACGAAGGCGATGTGCTTAGAGCAAGGCCATCTGTGGCCTAGATAGTGGGCACTTTCATGCAGAGGCCCAGATGTCCAGAAGGGAGCCTCACTACCCCCATGTCCCAGGAACAAGCAAGAGTGCCAGCCAGACCAGGATCCTGAGGGTGGGAGGGGGTTCATGGGACGGTTGGGCTTCTCTCCTTGCCACACACATACCAGGTCTGGCTATGGTGCGGTCCCACGGAGAGAGGACTTGTATCCCTCCCGCTGGAGGAGAGGGGGGTAGGGTGTCGGGGGGAGGTGAACAGCAGATGCTCCTGCGCCTTGCCTCACTGTCCCTGTGAGCGGGTGCTGCCCTGAATATGTGAGCATACCCATGTGCCGTGTACAGCACTCCTGAGTGTGTGCGTGTCCCCAGCCTCCTTCTAATGGTGGCTTGTAGTGGGAGGGTGTCCCACCCTGGTGTCAGGAGTATTGCAGGCCTCTCCCGACCCTGTGAGCAATAGCACAAGGGTCCTCTGTTTCAGCTTCCTGGGGCTATGTGCCCCGGACTGGCACTCCACCTGCACCCACATGCATAGACTGCTGTGCTATCCCCAGGCCAAGAAGGCCGAGCAATGAGCATGCCCCTCCCACTCACGGCCCACCATTTTAAACCTTGTGTGTAGGGAACGTAATGGCACTCACCTGATGTGCCTTCCTTGGCCTTGAATGATACCTGGGAGACATCCAGGACATGGGGTATTGGCTCCAGGGTGAGCACGGTGATGGTGCTGGCCTCGTCCGGCCCCTTCTTTTCCGCCATCTCCTCCTCCTCCGCATCTCTGTCCCCTGGGATGGTGACAACGGGCATCTCCAGCCCTGAGTCCTCTACTGGGGGGGAAGGGACTGACCCCCCCCCCAGGATGCAGTGCAAGTCTGAAGAGTAGGGGCAGGTTTGGGGTTCAGCCCCAGGGCAGGAGCTGCATTCCGTCACCTTGGCATAGGCCTGGTGGAACATCTTGACCTTCAGCCGCACCTACTCCTGGGTGCGTATGTGGCCCTTGGTGCCCAGGCTCTGGGCCACATTCCTGCATCTGGTGCGGAGATCCTGGAGATTTTCCTCCTCGGCCCAGACCTCAATGAGGGCCAGGATCTCCAAACCTCACCGGGAAGGCGTGTGCCTCTTTTGTCCCCTGGCAGGATCCTGAGAGCCTGCTGCCTGCTCGGCTGGAGCCATGGAGGACTCAGATGGAGCACAGGGGTGGCTCATGGCAGCGGAGACAGTCGTGCAGGCTGCTGCAGTGTGGCAGAGGAAAAGCAGGGTCTCCTATCTGCCACAAGCTCTTTCCCCTGTGGCTGCAGCTTTAAGGGCTGCAGGGGAAGGAGGACTACAGAGCTTTGATGAGTGTGGACAGAGAGGCCAGCAGGGCACCTGTGGGAAGGGCTGGAGGCCAATTATTTTGAAATAACTATAGCTGCCCTCTCTACACACACGTTATTCTGAAATAGCTATTTCAGAATAGGTGCTATTCCTTTTTAGAATGAGGTTTACAGAATCTGACAGAAACCACCCGTTATTTCAAAATCACTTCAAAAACACCTGTGTTTGCTGTGTAGACACTTGCAAAGTTATTTTGGAATAATGTCCATTATTCTGAAATAATGTTGCTGTGTAGTTGTACCCTAAAGGACTGGCTGGCATCAGGGTATTTGGGGTAAAATCCAAATCTATACTGACCTGCTAATGGGTCTATAAGAAGACAATCAGAAGAATATTTTCTACATGTGAGCAGAGTTTTAAAATAACTTCTTACTATACTAGATCTAGGGGCTTTCTGTGAGCCAGAGAGCTGAAATGCAATCAAGGAGTAACAGAGACGCACAGGTTATGCCCTCATTTGGTTCCTACAGTCCCTGGAGGGAACCCCCTTCAGTGAGAGAGCCCTTCTCAGGGGTCCACTCTCTCTTGCAGGTTAAGCCCCTTCACCTCCAGGGACCACACATCTCTGAGCTTTCAGCACACCTGTTTCTGCCATGGGCACCCTCAGGGAGTACACTTGCTCTGGACTTCTGTGGCCTTAACTCCCAGGGGGAATAATGCAACCCTAGTCTCTAGACTGGAGCAACTCTCAGCCAGCATAAAACAGTGGAGTTTACTGAGCATATGAACATCACATAGGAACCCTTGAGGCCCATAGGCCTGGTCTCCCTAAGCACAGCATGTCTTGAATCTCTTGTACATCCAGGTGGGCTCTGTCTGATCCCTCTGCCCAGTCCAGAGTCCATCCTTCTTCCAGACAAGCCATCAATATCCCTCCCCAGAAATTCCTCCCCTGTCCTTTGTCTTCAGTCCAAGTACACAGGGCCCCCTGGGCCTCTCTTCTCCATCTCTCTTCTTCTACATTCTTCGTTCTCCCCTGATTGACCAGTGTCCTCTTTCTGCAGCCCATTGTCCTCCCACTGGCCAGAACCAGCTGGGATGACCAAAGTTGACTGTCCTGGTCCTGGTCACCAGTCACTGGGGGTATGTCTACACTACCCCGCTAGTTCGAACTAGCGGGGGTAATGTAGTCATCCGCAATTGCAAATGAAGCCCGGGATTTGAATTTCCCGGGCTTCATTTGCATAAAGCCGGCCGGCGCCATTTTTAAATGCCGGCTAGTTCGAACCCCGTGCCGCGCGGCTACACGCGGCACGGAGTACCTAGTACGGATTAGGCTTCTAATCCGAACTAGCTGTACTCCTCATGGAATCCACTTAGAGCCCCAGGAAGCACTGGCGAGTAATTACTTTGAATGGCTCTGGGGAGTATTTATTTCAAAATAGCAGCAGTGGAGTGTCCACACCACTGCTATTTCAAAATAAGCATTATTCCTCGTGGAAAGCAGAAGTTATTATTTCAAAATAACCAGCCCTTTATTTCAAAATAACTGGCTTGGTAGTGTGAATGCTCCACTTGTTATTTCAAATAACAACAGTGCCCAGACTGTCCTAGTGTGTTACTGGCTTAATGAGGTGCGCTAAGAGGGAATTTGTTGTTACAGGGACCACCAGCATGGCACATAGTACCTTGTCCAGTAACCTGGAGAATGGAGAACCCAGGGTATGTCTACACTACCCCGCTAATTACTTTGAATAGCTGTACTATTCCATGAGGAGTACAGCTAGTTCGGATTAGAAGCCTAATCCGAACTAGCTACTCCGTGCCGCATGTAGCCGCGCGGCACGGGGTTCGAACTAGCTGGCATTTAAAAATGGCGCCGGCCGGCTTTATGCAAATGATGCCCGGGAAATTCAAATCCCGGGCTTCATTTGCAATTGCGGATGACTACATTACCCCCGCTAGTTCGAACTAGCGGGGTAGTGTAGACATACCCTGGGTTCTTCATTCTCCAGGTTACTGGCCAAGGTACTATGTGGAGATAGTGCTCTACATTAAGGGAGCCTGCCTCGGACTAATTTTAAGGCTTCCCTGTAGTGTGGACATACTATTTTGAAATAGTTATTTCAGGAGTTATTATTTTAAATTAAGTTATTTTGAAATAATTTCTTATTGTAGACATGTTCTGAGTACCACCCCCTCTGTACGCAACCCCTTGGTAACCTCAGCAAATCCCCTACTTCATCACAAGAAAGTCATGTAATTTCTTTTTGAAGATTAACTTCAGTGTTACTCACCAGTCTTGGAGTATCTGCTCTCCCTTTTACTTGGCATTTCCAGGAAGGGCTATTCCATGCACCCTCCAATCACATGTATGATCCTATTACTCACTAGACCAGATCATATCTGAGGAGAGCACAGTTGGAAATGGTACATCTATAGGCCATAATACATTACAATAAATAAATCTAAAGAGCTCATTTCTCTGAAAAACGAAAAATTCATCTATTTTCAATAGGTTGAATGAAAATAACTTCATTTTCAATAGATTCTGTCATGGGAGTGTCACTGAAATTCAACAGGGTCTTTTCTGCACGCTAGGGTCATACCTGTAAATACACCCAAATAGCTCCCATTAACATGAATAGGAATTACACCTGTGCACAGAGATGAACGTAGAGACCTTTGTGCTTCCAGGATTGCTATGTTATGATGCTTTCAGAGCACTGTTACTTTAAGAACAGAGCCCATTACTAGGGCTTTGAAATCCTCTACTAAAGAATAATTGCCTGACACATAGCTCCTAGGAGGTGAATTTAAATGAAAGATATTTTCCAAACTGCAAAGCAACATTATTAAATGTCTGATTAGAAGATCTGTGTCACTGGAGCTGCTTCGTTATGAGAACTCTTCTTAAAAATTTCAAATCAACACATGGCTTTCACAATCCTTGGTCTGGTGCTTATTAAGATACAGAGCAGTCCAAATCTTCCCCTTCCAGCATATATATTGGTAGGCAGGCCAATAACTACACTGCAGCTTCACCATGAAGCTAGAAGTTGATTAAGACAGCATCTGGGACATTGTCTCCTAAAGAATTCCTGATGCTTTCCTCAGGACTTCTTCTGATTTCTCTATAGTCTGATATTAAATATCAGGATAATTAATTCTTCCTCTCCAGTGCTGTCTCGGTTCTCTCATTACTTTTAGAAACAAAGTAATAGAGTACAAAAGTCTAGGATATCCATGTTCAAATAGAAGAAAAATAGTCAAGCGCATAGTGACAACCAGAAATGGAACCCGTCATAGACACCAGCCTCCTCTGGCATACTCCTGTCTGGAGTCTTTTTCTAAATTATTCCCAGATGAAATTATTACTCTGCATTTATTAGAGAACTGTCCTGACCATTCTGGTCTCTTATGGCAGATTTCACAGTGTTTCAGAAACATCACAAGGCCAAGAATATATCTAGGACCTGAAGACAGTGAAAATGAGGAGTGACTCCACTGAGGTCAAACTATCATCAGAGCTATAATAGAGGATTCTCAATGATCAGGTTCAGAATCCTCTTTCACTATCAGCAGTTCCAAGTTGTGCCATATTCTTTGGAAATGTAATTATCCAGAAACATGTGGCAAGGGGTGTGGCCAGAGGAGCTGACAGCCATAGTGAGCCCCTGTTCAGAAGTGTGGGGTGAGTTCCATGCTCCTGAAAGGGGCAGAGCCTCAGGAGAAAGGGGCGGGGATAGACAGCCCTCAGTGCCCCAAGGAGCATGCCTTGCCACTCCCCTCCCCAGCCCTTACAGCTGCTTGGAGCATGCCAAGAGGTATGCCAGCAGCACTTTAAAGGGCCTAGGACTCCAGGTGCTACTGTTGCTACAATAGTGGCAGCCAAGAGCCCTGGGCCCTTTAGAATCACCAGGCTTGGGGGCAGTTGCTCTTTCTGCCCCCCTGCTGGAGGGCCTATTGAGTGCTTGATTTATGACATCATGTGACAGGGAATTAATGATCACCTTTACAAGTGCTATACAGGCAGCCAAATAGCCGTGATTCTTGAACGTCTTCTAGCATTGTATTAATTTACAATTAGTAGTGATCAATTTATAAAAAGCACCTGCAATGCATATACACCAGGGATGGGCAGTAATTTTTAAAAGGGGGCCACTTCAGAAATGTCTGAAGTAGTCCAGGCCATCCCAGAAGAGGCAGGGCCTCAGGTAGAAGGGGCGGGGTCAAGAGACTTCTTGTTCTTCCCCCCACACTTTGATTGACCTGGGGTGGGAAAGCATGAGAAGTCTTCCCCCTCCTTCCCCCATCCCGCCCCCTAGAGGGACACGCCAGGTGTTTTAAAACAGCCTGTGTGTCTGTCTAGGAGTTACGCACCCCTGGCAGGGCGGGGACAGGACACGAGAGACTTTGCATGTTCCCCCCCGCCAAAGACAGCAGCTAGAGTTAAATGCTGGCTGTTTTAAAACAACCGGAGTGTCTCTCTAACTGCCTCACACTCTTGAGGAGACTTTGCACACTTCCCCGTCCCCAAGCCCTGCTTGGTGGGGTGGGGAGTGGCAGAGCAGCTGCAGGCCAGATCCACAGGCTTGGTGGGCTGGATCCAGCCTATGGAGGGCCCATTGCCCACCCCAATATACATCTATCCCTCAGACAAATAGCTCCACAGTAACTTATACAAATATCAGTTGGATGTTTTCATTTTAGTTGATTGATGAATAGAAACTAGAGACTAGAATAGAAACAGAGAGGAATAGAACAGGGTCCATTTCTAATTTTCGCATTGTATCTTGATTTAGACAGCAGGAAAAGAAAAAGTAAAAATAATAGAGTGAGACAGAATAATAGAGTTGATAGAAGGTGGTAGGGATTCAAACTCCTTTAACTTTAGTTTGCATATTTTTGTTTTAACGTTAGCATATGTAGCAATCTAATCATTTTTAGCTCTATGGGTATGTCTAGACTACGCGCCTCTGTCGCCAAGGGCATGTAAATTAGATTACACAACATAGTCAATGAAGCCGAGATTTAAATATCCCCGGCTTCATTAAAATGAAAATGGCCACCGCGCTGTTCCGGCTCAGCTGCTCATCGGCACAGCGCGCGAGTCAAGATGTGGATAGGTGGAAAGGGGAAGCCTTTGTCAACCGCTCCCTTATGCCTCATGAAACGAGGTTTACAGGAGAGGTTGAGGCTTCCCTTGTCGACTGAACCGCATCTTGATTCGCACGCTGTGCCGACGATCATCTGAGCCGGCACAGCATGGTGGCCACTTTTATTTTAATGAAGCCGGGGATATTTAAATCCCAGCTTCATTGACTATATCAGGTAGTCTAATTTACATGCCTCTGGTGACAGAGGCATGTAGTCTAGACATACCCTATGTGTGCTGAGCATGAACTCTGGTGGTGCCATGGAAGGACTCTGTGGTTACGACTATACTACAAGTTTTGTTGGAAGAGGCAATGCAAATGAAGCAAAGATTAGCATTTTCTCATGCTTCATTTGCATAATCTCTTCGGATCCATTTTTGTGCAAGGGTTTTTTTGCGCAAAAACAAGCAGTGTAGACATTTCCTTTTTTCACAAAAAAACCTTTTTGAGCAAGATCCTTATACCTCCTTTTTTGAGGCAGTGTAGATGTAGCCTGTGAGTTTAATTCCTCCTTCTAAAGAGATGTATCTCACTTTGTTGATTGTTGTTTGAACTTCAAAGGATACATCTTTAAAAAAATCTTTTATAAAGCCATTCTTTGTCCTTCTGGGAGTAGAAGTTCAAAAAGACTTCCACTGTAAGTATGCACTTATGGGATTAGAGACTAGAAACCCATACCCATTACTTTTTGAACAACCCATTCTATTTCTTGAATACTCTCATTTATACAATCTGATTTTTTTAAAGCTCACAAGAGTACAAAATTATCATCCATGTGTTCTCCTTAAGACCTACTCGCCTCCTGGCTTCCTAACATTCCTTTCTTCCTGGAATGGTGGGAGAGGGTGATGGTGTCCTTTTAATTGAGGTTTCTCAAACAGATTTGTCTGCAGAATGGAGGAGTTAAAGAGATAGCTTTCCATCATCAATATGTGTACCATGGCACTCTACATTTCAGATTGCTTGCAGATTGTGTTGCAGAGAAGCCACACATAAATCCTGGAAACATGCTAGAGCAGGGGCTATGGGTTGTTGAAAGAAATGGCTTCTAGTCAACTAATTTTAGATTTGGCACTGGACACATGTTTTAACGTGGGATGAAATTCAGGAATGGTGATATCCGAAGTAAATCACCTGTGAAATTCCTACCCAGCTTTGCATGGTTTGGACATTTTGGACCAGATTTTAATGTACTCATCATCTAGAGGTTCCCATAGATTATTTACACTTTGCTGCCAAAAAAGTTATAAAATACTTCCAGACTCTTGAATCATTTTCTATAACAAGTATGGGAATTCACTGAACATTTTATTATTATTTTAATAATTGTAAAAAGTGGAATATTATTTTGCTTTTCTTATTTTGATTTCCTTGGAAGAAGTCCACTATATTAGCACTGGGTAGGACATAAGCCTACTGTTTCTTTAGCCTACAAAGAACATACAAAAACTGAGAAAATAATTTTTTTGGTTTGTTGGCAATTCCAAAAAGTTAAAACAAATCAATTTAGGCCAAAAGAGATATTGTGTCCAACTTGTAATGAAAAGTTTCATTTTCATGTTGAATGCTTTAAAAACTTTTTTTTAATTTAAAAACAACATAAAACGAAATTTTAACATTGAACGAAATTAAATTTGTTTAATTTAAAAACAAAAAGTCAAAAAGTGAACTCTTGTTTTATTTAGAAAGTTTTTAAACATTTTTTTGCCGAAGTAATTCAGCAAAAGCTACATGAATTCACAATTTTTTTTCTGAAGAAAAAAGTTTTGGTTGAAAAATTTTACCCATCACCACTTAATGTTACTCCAGGGAACAATACTCCAGCCACTGTAACATGCTAATGGGTCATACTATTCTTTTACAGAGAAGTAGCAGCCACTGTAAAAGAAAAGAAATCTCAGAGAGGATATAAAACAGCTCTGTGTAAAAGCTTTCCAACCTCAAAATTTCCTTAGAGATCTAGTGGAGATGAACACCACTTCATCACTTCAACATTTTTCCCCTCATTGCATTTTTAAAGGGGGAGATCTTGCATTTAAAGTGCATAGCCATGTCTCAGTGTTTGTATTCAGGGCAATAAAATCACTTTTTCAAGCTCTGGTCCTGTTTCTTTTTTGTTAGGATATTAACACTGTTCTTGCTGTAGATGTCAAGATTGCCTGCTATTAAATGCCAGTAGAAAACAGCCCCAGATATATAAAGCCAAACAGCCCCACGTATATAAAGTTGGGTTTCAGTTCTAGGTGTCCATGCCAGTATAACAAAGGTTTCAATGAGTAGGCCTATTGAAGTCAATGAGACCATTAATGGATTCAGAACAAAAGAGGCTTCTCTAATAACATGATACAATCAGAAGAAATTCCAGTTAAACACGTCTGTATTGTATTTAAGGAGTTATCCGGAATGTGTCATGTTTCAGAGATGTGATTAATAATCCAATGCCGTGGCGTTAGTGTACGCCTCTCGTTTCCAAACTACTACTCTCTGAGATGTATCAGATACCAAGCAAAGTTTCTCCTACCAGACTCCTGGGGCAGGGACCTTTATGTTCTCTAGCTTGTTAAGTGCTTTTAAAGACAATCCTTGGCACCACTTTGTGAAGTGCTGCTTCTTCCTGATGTCTCATTGCTGGGAAGTGTCACAGATGGTGATGCTAGTATAAAATGTGTCTGAGCAACAGGGGAACAGGCTTTGCTGAAGCTATGTGAAGCTCGAAAAGGCCATACTCCTTCAGGCTAGAGCAACTCTAATTCGCATGCACCACCAGTGATCTTGTGTCTTCGCATTTGTTAGAGCAAAATTACCCTTTGCCATAAATATTAATTGACTTTCTTCTTTGCAATTTGGAAACGTATGGGCCTGATTCTGTAGTTCTTATTCCAATGGACTAGTACCACACTCATAAGGAGGCAGACAGAATTGCTGGGCCTCTGTGTAAAGTGTGGAGGGATCACCTCTGCACTCCTGGAAAGAGGTGTGTGGGGGGGGGGGGGGCGGGAGGCTTGAGCAGAATGGGTGGGATCAGGGGTAGCCAAACCTCAGCACCACCTGGAGCATGGCACTACACAACTTCTCAGCCCCTAGCCATCCATCAGAGCCACATGGAGTGCTCTGAGTGGTGCTCTTGTGGCTATTTAAAGGGGGGGGGTCCAGCCACCAGCAATCCCACAGTAGTAGTAGTGGCAGCAGCTGGGAGCCTTGGCTCCTTTTGAATCACCAGGCCCTGGGGCAGTTACCTCCTTTTCCTTCCTCCTCCTCATTGGCAGGCCTGCCAGACCCTTAGGCCATGTCTTCACTAAATGGAAGATCAATGCTGCCATGATCAATCTTCTGGAGTTTGATTTAGCGGGTCTAGTTAAGACTTGCTATATTGAACTCAGAGGGCACCCCTATCAGCGTCCAGCATTCCTGCTTCTGTCAGGAGTAAGGTAAGTCAACGGGAGTGTTTGCTCCTATCGGTTATACCTATTAACAGGGCTCACCAAGCGGCGGCAAGCCCCGCTCGCCAGCTGCGCGGTTTCACGCCATTCTGTGCATGCACAGATCATTCTGCATATGCACAGATCGCTCTGTGCCAACTCTTCTGAGTAGTAATCTACTCGCCATGGGCGAGTAGATTACATTATTTGTCGAGCCCTGCCTATGAACATGGAGAAAAGAATCACTGTGGGCAAAATCTTCAAATGGCTTAAATTGCTATTACTCTGTTGGCTTCAGTGAAGCTACCCCAATCCATTTTTGTAAAACTGATTTGAAATCAAATTTTCAGGAAGCCAGTAAAGGAGAGAATGTAAACAGCATGACTTAAAACTGCAACTCAATATCAAGAATGAGACCAATATTTTTTAATAATAGATTATGTATTTAAAACTAATCCAAATACAAATGTAAAATGTGTCCTCTTATGAAGCAATTAAAAACAGAGAAAATAAAACAAACAAAGAAATACAGCATTTTCAACACATTTCAAAATTACACAAAAGACTGATAAGGTTTCGATATTTCTCACTGATTTTTTTTGACCAAGTACCTTCATATGCCCTTTGAAAAATTCAGTTGATTGGGATCTTACTCTACAGGCTGGAAATATTTTTTTTAATTACAAAATGAAAATTTCAACGAGTTTTCTTCACTTTTTTTTCAAGGAAACTCCTTTTGTTACTTGATAAAAAAAATTATTTTGTTTGAAATCTTTTGACCAGCTCTTTCCTTGGGAAAGTGACAACACTTTCTGAAAACATCTGATATTTAAATACTGTCAGCAGTGCAAGCAGTACGGTTTGCCATGCCAGCACAATATTTATAGCCAGTACGACATTCCAGAGAGACACAAGAAAAGCCAGTGGCCCCACACTTCCTCGGGTGTAGATCTACCATCTCCAAGCCCCACTCCCTACTCTTCCACAGGGCTGTCTCGTCCTCCTGCAGGATGGGTTGCTGGAGGAAAGATTGGGGGCATGTACGAGAGTGGTATGGACACAAGAGTAGGCAGCAGCATTCTGTTCCTTTCACCACTGCCTCTCCCATTGGAAAAAGTAGCGGAACCTATAGCCCTGTTTCCCCAGCCCTGTCCTCTGGTAGAGTTGCTGCTGTACAGATGGAGCCAAAGGAAATGCAGCTCCATGGAAGGTCAGGAGCAGGACTGGCAGTTCTGCTCCTTTCCCCACTGGGATGGGCAGCAGGGCAAGGAACAGAAAGACAGCAGTTCCTCTGGTGGCTATACTGTTCTCAGCTCCCACCCTCAGCTTCTGGTAATATGAGATGGATCATGTGGAGGAAGGAGGAGAGGGTTGGTGTCCTGGGCTGGGGGCAGGGCATATTGAGTCATATTGAGGGTCATGTGATGAAGTCACATCTCCCTCCCCATAGCTGGTGACGCTGCCCATATCAGTAGGAAATTAATTTTACTTGCTGCACTGAACACTGCTAGGGACATAACGCAGACCAGCAAGCCCCTTGTTCTGATGAAAAAATGGCAGTATAATGTTCATTAATGTACGCTCAAGGTAACATAACAAATTATGTTATGTGGGTCTCCATTGTTCCAAACGTTCAGTTTGAAGAAATTAAATCCACTGATCTTAAAGGAAGTTCAGTAAGTTAATCAATCTCATAAATAATGCTTTGTTAATGTTTCTTGTTTTTTCCCTTACATCTGTCATGAGAACATTTCCATTAAAAATAAAAGTTTTCCAATTGAGAATCTGATCTAATTCCTTTAAAGAAAAAGAAAACTCTACAACTAAAATCAGGGCATAGTGAGAGATGCAGCATGCTAGACTGAAATGGGCCTACAAGTCAGGCACCCTTGGCTTCTAATTCCTACTCCATCACTAACACCATCTGAAGAATTGGACAACTCAGATAATATCATTGCATGTCAGAGATGTGAAACTATAAAATGGGCATAAATAATACAAACCACTCTCATGCACATCCTAGGATGTTAGCAAATCATGATGAAAATGGTTCATTGACCTTCCTTATGCTATGAAACATTGAAAACCTTCTAACTTAAATGGGAGCGGAGGGATTGAGCACTACCAAGAATGAGCCCCAAATGCATGGCCAGAACTTGCTCTTAATATTGCTAGTGGGTCACTGGCAGTAGACTGTCTGCATCTATTTCTGTCTAATTAAAAGGAACCTATATGATGCATCATGGTAGTGTAACCCATGTATCTACTGGGTGTGGTTCACTGTCTCATCTAACATCATGCATCTAACAGATGACATGCATCTGACGAAGTGGGTCTTTGCCCACGAAAGCTTATGCTCCAACACTTCTGTTAGTCTATAAGGTGCCACAGGACTCCTCGCCACTTTTGTCCCATCTAAAGCACTGAGACTACTTACAGAAAGAAAGAATGAGTCTGCTCTATGGCTTTAGCTCAGAGCCAGCTAAGTTTTAGCTCAAGTGGTAGAGGCTGATGCACTAAACGTGAAAAGTCCCAGGTTTGGTTCTGCCTGTCAGCATTACAGTAGGTCTTGTATTTCTGGGGAAATTAGCTGCCGTTAGAAAGTTTACTTTTCTCCACATGACCTGTCCATCAGCAAGTGAACCTTGATTAAACAAGTCTGTTGACATTGTTGAAAGAGCAAGGGATCGGCTGAGCTTCAGAGAGCTTAGTGATTTATTTCTTAGTGGTTGTTCTGGAAAACCAGATGTACAGCTGTTGCTGTCATTTTCTGTTGAGCAGATAAGATGGAGGCTGCGACTCTGGTAAACTAAATGCCAGATCTAGCCAAAGCCACAGGAATTAGCTAAGAATTCACAAACTCCTTACTGGAATCCTAGCCAGCTCACTTATAAGTTAGCTTTGTTCAGAATAGATATTAATCTGATAAGAATGTATTTATTGTTTAAACTCTATAGAACTTCTGTAAGTTGTTGCATATGTAATACTGAGGCCCTCTGGCCACAATCAAACCTGGGACCTCTAGAACTTAATGAACATAAGAATGGCCATAGTGGGTTAGACCAAAGGTACCCTATCTGCCAACAGTGGCCAATGCCAGATGTCCCAGAGGGAGTGAATCGAACAGGTACTGATCAAGCGATCTCTCTCCTGCCATCCATCTCTACCCTCTGACAAACAGAGGCTAGGGACACCATTCCTTATCCATACTAGCTAATAGCCATTTATGGACTTAACCTCCATGAAATTATCTAGCTTCTCTTTAAAACTCTGTTATAGTCCTAGCCTTCACTGCCTCCTCAGGCAAGGAGTTCCACAGATTGACTATGTGCTGTGTGAAGAAGAACTTCCTTTTATTTGTTTTAAACCTGTTGCCCATTAGTTTCATTTGGTGGCCCCTAGTTCTTATATTACGAGAATAAGTAAATAACTTTTCCTTATTCACTGTGCAGCGGCAGTCAAAAAAGCAAACAGCATGTTAGGAATCATTTAAAAAGGGATAGAAAATAAGATGGAGAATACCTTATTGCCCTTATATAAATCTATGGTACTCCCACATCTTGAATACTGCGTACAGATGTGGTCTCCTCATCTCAAAAAAGATATACTGGCATTAGAAAAGGTTCAGAGAAGGGCAACTAAAATAATTAGGGGTTTGGAATGGGTTCCATATGAGGAGAGATTAAAGAGACTGGGACTTTTCATCTTGGAAAAGAGGAGACTAAGGGGGGATATGATAGAGGGCTGTAAAATCATGAGTTGTGTGGAGAAAGTGAATAAGGAAAAGTTATGTACTTGTTCCTGTAATATAAGAACTAGGGAGGAGTAACAGTTAATTCGAGGGAAGGGTTTTGGATCGGACTACCGGGTCTACACACGGCGAGTTAATTTGGGCTGGGCATTTTAAAATGGCGACCGGCCACAAATATGCTAATCAAGCACGGGATATTTAAATCCCATGCTTCATTAGCAACTTTGGTATGCTTCATTTGCCTCCCTATTCTGAACTAGGTGGCAAGTGTAGACATACCCGAAATTACTTGGGACAGAGACCACCATTTTGTTCTGTATTTGTACAGCATTTTGCATAATCACAAACATTTGTAGGTGTTACAGTAATACAAATAATAATAATTGCAGACGCTCAATAAACACCTGGTGACATGTAGCATGAAGTGGGTTGATTTACAAAATGAAAGAAGCAGCAGATATTTTCTGGGTATAGCTCTGTTATCTACTTCTATCCCAGTGCGTGGTTAATTATACATCTGTAGTTATAGGTTTGCAAAACTAGGCTCTGATCTTGCAAACATTTACATGTTTCTTTTTATGTAGGCAGGTTGCCCCTTTGAAGTCAGGCTTTAAAGCTGCAGTCATAGCTGTGTGGGTGGACACTTGTGCTCAGCCCCATTGAATTCAGTGGTAAAGGCAGAACTTGAACTCAGGAGTAATTCCTTCAAAGGGGTTCTGCCAGAGTGAAAGAGATCTCCCAAGGTGATCTGATTGCAGTATCAAGGCCTTAGCGTTTTCCATCTTTCCCTCTCTTTTTTTTTAAATAGTTCAGCTGAGGAGACAGTTTGTGTACTTTACAATCAGAGCTTCAAATCCTAATAGATTCCACTTGTGATGACAGTCAACAAACCTATTTCCCTATCCTGCAGATTTCATATCGCAAATCCATCATAATTTCTCTGGCTGGTGCTGATTTAACACAGTTGAGATGTCTTACCTGTAGTATGTTTCCCATCTCAAAACAAAATTCATAGTAACACTGGGATCTACGTGGGTAACTCAAAAGCTTGAATGTTTAATGAATTCTAAATATACTCTCAGACAAATAAGGGAAATTATTTCCCTGGAACATTACACTTCAAACATTAATCATAATTATTAATATCACACAAAGTTTTACTGGAAGTTTGAATTTATTATTTAAGTTCAGATTTAGAATTATTGTCACATTAGCACTTACTCAGGGCAGAAGGCAAAACACAGTTCCATTAATTCTTTGAGTAACAAAGACATATTTTACGACCTAATGCAATTTAGTTGCATGGGATCAAACCATTCTGATATTTTTTTTTATCAGAAAGAGCAAGGAGTGTGGAGGTTATAAAAATCTCACTTTATTTCTGAATTGCCTGAGAAGGTCTTTGCTGAAAGTTAACTGACAATTACAGATTCTGAGGATTTCTATAGTTCTTGAATGTATTTGTTATATACCATTAGTCACCAGGTGAAGCCCATCAGTAATGGCAATACCCTGCAGCAATAGCTCCAGAGAATATAACACTGATTGATGGCAGGTCACCTGGAATTGGTTGGCAGAATTTCCAATTTTCTGTTGGGAAATTGCTTATTTCTTGAAGTCTATTCCCATTTTAACAAGTGGACAGCAAGCTGAGATTATATATTATTATGTGTCTAACTATAAAATTGTGATGGATGGTGTCACATTTAAAGAGAGTTAAACATTTCATTTAAGGATGGTATTAAACCAAACTTTAAATAACTTTAAAATATAAGCTATCTCTTTTCATTTGTTCAACCAGATTTAGAGCAGTATTGACTTAAATAGTGTAATGGGAAATGCTGCGCGTTGTAATTATCCTTTTAAGTAGTCAAATGGTTATAATATCTTTGCTGTAAATATTTTGCACAGTTTCTAAGGTTTATCCAGGGACTGAATGGATGAGCAGATTAATGTTTTACTTTGACTTAGGGGATTTAGGTTAAAATTCTGGCAAAACTGCACTTTCAGAAAATCAAAGGCCAGTCCGCAAAGCCTTCGTACGATGCTTCTTTTAAGTCATACAGGGCAATAGCCAACAGCAGCTGGTTATTCTTCTCTTTGCAAGGGTGAATGTGTTAAATGCATACACCCTCTGTATTTTATTAGTGTAGAATGTGCATTATCTATTATAAAGCCAAGTAGCACTGCTAACCATATGGGATAAAGAGAAGCTCTTACTGTAATCCTACCATGCACTAAATGAAAATAGTTAAACGTAGAATCAAGAAATGCTTATATTATTTTAATTAGGAGATACAATTTTGGTCTACACCTGAAAGTTATATCAGCATAGCCATGTCAGTCAAGGTGCACCAGAAGTACACCGCTGACAGATGAAGTTATTCTGATATAACCCAGGGTAGACACAGGTCTGTCTATAGCACTTCTGCTTCAATGGCTAATGTCAGTCCAGGAGGTGATACTCTCACAACTGCAGAAAAACTCCTTCTTTGGATGTGGTCTGCACCTACCTTCCAGGGCTATGCTGGCATAATATGTCAGTTGAGAGTCCAGAGTACAGAAATTCCCTAATTCTGTTTCTGAAATCTATTAAGCAGAAATAATAACAGTTAATAGAAGGGAAGGTGGGAATTAACTATATAATTCTACAATTTAATCAGCACTGATCACCAGTCGATGCTGGAACTATGTTTACCATTTTTACATCTACTTTTTCTTTGGCTCATATGCAAAAGCTTATTAAATATCACAATGTCACATTCAGAATTCATATTTTACTAAGGGAAACCAAATATGTTCTTTACTCTGCTATCGTGCTTAGGCAAGCAACTGTGTTGTTCACAGAAGTATAACAATCCAAACATCATATTTTCCAAATACCAAATGGATTTAACATCTCTCATTTCATTTTCAGACTATCTAGTTTGTACTATCTGATATTGATCTATTCTCTTTTAGCCTGAAAATAAACTTAGTCATAATTGCTCTGGATGCCTGAATTGAAATATAAAGAAACCTTCCAATTATTTTTTTAATCTTTTGCAAGTAAAGTATAAAACACAAAATACTTTTGTGCAACATTTAGAGTCATATGCTTTGCTTTATTTTATTGGTTCTGAAAGCCAGTACTTACATTACTATTTAATGCATTTTATCAGAAGCATTGGTGCACATCAGCGTGAGAACTTTCTACCACCTTGAAAATGACTTTTAGAATATTTCATTAGCAGACTGTCTTTCAGAACTCAAGTTGACATTCATGTTTCTTCACACCAGTCTTTCATCCACAAAACTCTTTGTTCTCCTGAACAGTTTCGAGACAATATGGGCAATCAAAAAAGCAAAAGCTTATGACCTATCTGCATCTTCTATTCCAACATTTGATCAGTCTTATTCAAATCTCATCTTTTTAATACTCCTTGGAGAAGTTTCTGAGAATTTTATTTCCCTTCTTTCATTATGATTATATTATTTCAAAAACTTCAAACTTAATGAAATGGCAGCTCTCTATATAGCATGAGGCGGATAGCACTGGTGGCTACACATTTATCCATTTTCATCTCTGTCAGTAGCTTACGTGGGAGGAATTTGAAATACAGAAGAAGGGGAAATGCCTTTTATTATAATACATTTCACAGATGATAATATTTTTGTTGAATATTTGGGAGGTTTTGGATACTTTTGCAGTTGTACTTTTTTTCACCCTTAAAAATAAAATATACATGTTTAGAAAGTGTCTTCTCAAATGTCATAGACAACTAGGCAGATGACTGAAATCCAGAGAACTATAATTCAGTAGGCATGTAAGTATTCAGAAGGACATGGGTCTTTATGAAATATACATCTCCGTAGCTAAATTAACATCAGGTACTACATTTCCAAGTAGCCACTTAAATTGAGTTTCTAACCAGATGACTAGAGGTATAAATGGGCCTTTATGGGTAATGGCACAATGTGCTTTTATATACAAATATTTAACATACAAATTTGGCTTTGTGTATGCACTAGTTTCATAAAAAAGGGGGGGTTATTTTGAAATAACTGCCTAGAGTAGACCAGGGCTTAGGTAGCTGGTTTAGGAAGATCAGCCCGATGTTGAGACACAAATAAAAGCAGGCAAATGACATTAAGATATTTCTTTGTGCCCTGGTATTGCAATAGTCATCTCTGTTCTTCATAATTTAGCATCCTTATGAAAAACTGATGAATTACATAATAGTTCAACAAATGCATGTAATATATTAAAGGCTGGAATCTTTAGCTGGTGAAATGTATGCCTGGACAGGAAGCAAACAATAAAATATTCTCTTTCATACACATTTTTCATCAGCAACCACACTTTTTGGTCAGTTTTTATCCTAAAATGGAAACAAAAATGTGTGTGCAGTTTTCTGAGAAAGTTGTATGTGCCAGAGAAGTTCAGCTACTGATGAATGAAATCTTCTCTGTCAGTAGCTGCGCTTCCCTAACAGAGTCTTCTCAGCTAGCAAGAAGCTAAAAACTGTTTTAGCAATTTTTTCTGGCAGATAAAAATTTCTCCCTCAGCAGCTTCATTTTTTGCATTATAAAATGCAACAGAGAAGGCTTTCTGTGTAGCTGCTGACAGATACATTCTTCTCCAGCATCAATAGCACTTTCTTGACAGACAAAATCTACTGTCAATTGTTGCACATCTTTGGTATAGTTTTGAAAACTACCTCACACATGTCCCTCTTCTTTTCATATTAAAACCCATAGGAAATTAGTGCAAAAAAGCTTTGTTATGATCAGTTAAGCATCCTATACACATAACATTTCAGATGTCAAACCTCAAAAGCAAGAAAATGAAAAGGTAAACCACATTATACTATATATTTTTACTACTCCACCTACCGACAGACACTTTACCACTCCCATAACTACCATTCACCAGACAGTATCAGACTCATAAATCATTCCTTTTTTATGAGCACAAATAGCTGCTGGTTGAAGGTTTCTACCCATAATGATAAAATGTTTTACTGCTTCATTCTTACATTATTTATGGCAGATGAAACCAGAGAAAGTAGGATTATTGGAGTGTATTCATAGTGATATACTTACAGCACATAGTAATGCTTGATTTCTTTGCTGTTCATTAACATAATTTACCACTGTAGATTCCCAATCACATCCCCATTTTTACACCAAAGGAATGAAGTAATAAAATAGATCATATTTACTCTTATTTACTAGATTAGCTATCTCATATGTGTTACCTATAAAAAATATTGTAGGAAAAGAATGTGCTTAAACAGAGAGAGAATAGACCCCAGAATTGTAGCAACTAATGGACTGACAAGTACTTGCATACTCTGGCTGTATTAAATAGCTTAAACAAATTAAATGAATTACCACATCACTGATTCTTATCCTACTTGTGAAATAATGCATGCCATTTAGAGCAATGCATGCCCATCATTAAGCAATCTGAATGGAAATTGTTAGATGTAATATATAGGTCACTGCCAGGACAGCAGAATATGTAGAAGTAGGAGACAGCATTAGTTAATTTTTTTCCAAATGGATTTTATAATTCATCACACAGAAAACTTCCTAACCTCATTTGTTATATTATAGTCCAGTTAGTTGCATTTGTGTACATTATTTTTAGTGGTCACTCTTAAAACATTTCTTCATGCACAGATATTAGCAGTTCCGTCAATGCTCCCTATTTGACACGTCAGGAATGTCTGTTCAGCGGGTAAAAGCTTAAAAACTGGAAGACATTAGCAGTATCACTTGCAAGTTTAAACTAGTGTAAAAGGTGGATTCTCCATAACTTCAAGTCTTAATATCATGATTTAAGGATGTAGTAATTCAGCCAGAGGTTATGGTCAGGTCCACTGATATAGTTGGGAGGGGGGGTTGGGCAAAGGGGAGAACTGCCACGACTTCTGTGGCAGTTGGGACCCCTGTACACCTTAAATAACCACTGGAGCCCCATGTGGTGTTCTCCGTGCAGGGGGAGAGGAGGAGCTAGCCCCAGCTTTGCTGCTTCTGCCTGAGGTCCTGACCCTTCTGGAGGCCCCCGCTTTGCCCAGGAGCCTGGCGACTTGGTCACCCCCACTGGTATGGGTCTGTTACAGGAGTGGGAGGCCAAGGATATGCTGGATCAGGGCTACTCAACAGATGGCCCATGGCTGGCCCACGGCCAATTTGTTTGCAGCCCACGGTGTGGTTTGGGTTTACTCGGGTGGAAGCCAAACCTAAAAAGCCTGCAGGTGGAAGCCAAACCTAAAAAGTAGTCAATGCAATGGTCTTCTGTTGATATGTGTTTTAGTAGCTAAATTCCTGGACTGTCATTGCTCATTAAAAGTGCTGTCATGTAGATGGAAATTGGGTAAATATCGCATATTATTAATATCAGCAGAAGTGACTTAAATGGGGCCTGCGTGTTGTAGAGTCTTGCCTTAATCTTTGTATTCATGTCTGTCAGTGCAAAATAAGCTATTTGCATATATATTTACATATAAGTGCAACCACACTTAAGTTGCAGCCCTCGGCATGTGCTGTGAGGATCATTGTGGCCCCCGGGGCTTCCAAAGTTGAATAGCCCTGTTTGAGATTATCGTGATGCCCTTCTGGCTTTAAAGTCTGTAAGTCTATGAATAGCTCTAAACTGAAAAAAAAAAACAAAGACACCTGCCAGCGTGGGCAGTGGGTGAAGATATGGCACGGGTAGGCAACCCTTAGTCCCACCCCTTTTTCCCAGGCTTCGCCTCCACAGGAGTCAAGCCATGCCCCCAACCCATGGGGAGAGAGGGCAGCTTGTGGCCCCAGCCTCTCTGGCCCCAGAGCATGGGAAGGGCAAGTGTTTGGGGGCAGCAACACACCGCCCCTGTACATCTGCAGTAGGCATTCTGGGGGTGGAGAATGGGTGGAGTCAGGTTGGCAGTTTGGGAAGGAAAAGCCTTCTCTTGCCTATTATACTCTCCACCCCTGCCTGCAGATGACCCATGTCAATTGACTAAGGCTCACAGAGCTCATGCTACAAGATTATAAAACTGAATTATGAACATCAGGGTGCCAGCCTGAAGTCCTGAGTCAGAGATCTGTATTAATCCTCAGAAAAAAATTAAAAATGGCAGACAATTCATTTGTAGATGGAAACCCTAAGTCAAGAATGTTTATACTAATTAAGCACAAGATTAGGAACCTATACATATGTTCATAGGGAAAGAGCTATGGGTTATTGTCCTCTGTCCACCTTGTCTACTCTTAACTTTGACTAAATAAATTTGCTTCTATTTTGACTTCCTTTTTTGTTTGTTTGTTTGTTTTTGTTTGTTTGTTTTGTCTTATAGAACAAGATGATTAAGGTTAAATCCTTAGCTTGTGTTCATGTGCTTAGCATCCACAGAGGTACATCTATTTAGAGCCATGGAAGATTTGGCTAATGTATGTTAGAGAAGAAAATCCCTTTAAAAGATAATAAATTACCTATATGAAAAGGTAGGGCCATAGTTCCTCCCCACTCCTTAATTAACATAACCCTTCCAAAAGTTGTGTTTCTTTGGCTCAATGGACTGCGTTTCATTTGGGATTTGTTTCTTCTCTCTGGATGGAAGGAAAGCTGAAGAGAGACAAGTTAATTTCTTTAGGCCCATCAAAGTCATTTTTCTTTCTTTAATAATAGGCTTTTATGAAACTGAAAAATATTAACTCTGACTTTCTTTGCTTCCTTTTGCTAAGACTAAATTGGTTATGAAACCCAGGAAAAGAAAAAGTTTGCCTGATTTTGTAGAAGATAGACCTGCTATTGCTTAAAAATATTACATTTTCCAACTGTGATGGGAATAATTTCTCCTACTTAGACGGTACAGGCAGTCCCCGGGTTACATGGATCCAATTTACATCGGATCCCTACTTACAAACGGGGTGAGGCAACCCCGCACTAGCTGCTTGCCCCCAGCAGACCAGGGAGATGCGAAGCTAGTGCTCCCCCACTCCCTCCCCGAGCAGACCAGGAAGACGCGGAGCAGCTTTTCTCAGCAGACACCTCAGCTTGAGAATAAAGGACTGAGGGAAGTGAGGCGTGGGAGAATAAAACTGAGCTCTGGAGAAATGTTTGGCTAGAGTTTCCCCTATAATATGTACCAGTTCCGACTTACATACAAATTCAACTTAAGAACAAACCTACAGTCCCTATCTTCTACGTAAGCCGAGGACTGCCTGTACTTCATATGTTTAGATTAGGGTGGGGAACCTATGGTCTGTGGAGCAGATGTGGCCCCCAGCTTGGTTGTATCAAGCCCTCTAGGCTCAGGGCTCAGCTCTGGCCCCCTCTGCATCCCCACCATCCTCCCATGGTGCTGGAGCACATAAAATTTAGTAGCCTGGGCTTCACTAGGCTCCAGTGTGTGAGGGGAATGTGGGGAGTGTATTTCTCCTTCTCAGTCAGGAGCCACGTCAGTGAAGGTTTTCTTTTCTTTTTTTTTTTGTGTTGCCCCTGACTGATTTTTCTGTGGATCAGCAGCTCCCTCACAAAAATGGTTCCCCATCCCTGATTTAGATAGTGTCCACCAAAGGCTTGTCAGCATGGAGTAATTGTCCAAAATAGTAATCCTGACACAACAACTGATTGAATCTCTCTGGTTCAGCAATATCAGTGGTGGAATCCCCTATACCAAAAAGGCCCGGGAACTCACTGGGAGTCTGGTGAATGAGGGAAAAACAGCCTGGATCCCAGCCCACAGCTGAGGGGGAGAGAGGAGGAGCTAAGAATGGAGCCAGTCCTGGGGCTGGGAGACGTTGGCCCGGAGTAATGTACATGAAGTAATGCACATGAAAAAATATAACCCCCAACTATACATACAAAAATGATGGGGCCTAAAATAGCTGTTACCACTCAAGAAAGAGATTTTGGAATCATTGTTGATAAGTTCCCTGACGATATCTGCTTAATGTGCAATGTCAGTCTAAAAACTAAAAAGCTAACCGAATATTGGGAATAATTAGGAAAGGAATAGATAATAAGACAAAATAGCATATTGCCTTTATATAAATTCATTGTATTCCCACATCTTGAATTCTGTATGTAAATCTGGTCACCCCATCTAAAAAAAAGATATATGGTACTTGGAAAAGGTACAGAAAGGGAAACAGAAATAATTAGGGGTAAGGAACAGCTTCTGTATGAGGAGAGATTAACAAGACTGGGACTTTTCAGTTTGGAAAACAAATGACCAAAGTGTTGGGGGAATATGTTAGAGGTCCATAAAATCATGAATGGTGTGGAAAAATAGAAGAAGGAAATGTTATTGATTCCTTCACTAACATAACACAAGAAGTTAACCCAACTGAATTTATAGGCATCAGATTTAAAACAAACAAAATAAAGTATTTCTTCATGATCAACTTGCGGAACTCTTTGCCAAGAGATAGTGAAAAGGCCCAAACTATAACAGGGTTCCAAACAAGAATGAAATAAGTTCAAGGAGGATAGATCCATCAATGGCTACTAGCCAAAATGGGCAGGGATTGTGTCCCTAGCTTCTGTTTGTCAGAAGTTGGGAATGGGTGACAGGGGATGAATCATAATGATTGCCTCTTCTTTTGGTTACTTCTGAAGCACCTGGCATTAGCCACTGTTGGAAGACAGGATACTGGACTAGAAGGACCTTTGGTCTGACCCAGTATGGCCACTGATGTTCTTATATAAAGCCCAAATGTATCCACCCCCTGCTATAAATAGAGCTGAGTGGGTCTAATATTTATTTAATGTTCTTTCTTGTATATAGGTATTTATTTAATTTTCTTTCTTTATATAGGAATTAGATACAGTGCTCATATCAGCTAACTGCTTGGCTTGTACTGAACATGCTCAGTAACACTGCTGAAGTCACTATCTTCAGTTTGCCACTCCATGCTCTCAGTCTCTTCCCCACCCCCACCCGCCATCATGGCGTGCACAGGGTGCCTCCCTCCCACCACCAAAATCTGAAATGGCGCACCTGATCCTGACCCTTTTAAATATTATTTTAATTCTTTTGGCATTTTTCTACCCTGGACTTCATCATGTATCATGAAATTCTCTGAGACTTTTCTCAGTATTCTCAATGAGATAAGGATCAAGGCCCATAAACACTTATTGAACAGAAGTCACAGAAGCACTATTTGTGTTCTGTTCTGGACACAGAGCTGTTATTTCCCACTCCCAATCCCATCAGATAGGTAATGAACCACATTGTACATCCTGCATTGTACCTTCACTGCATCTACAGTTTCTCTTTCTTTTTTCACTCTATTTTATGTCCATTCTGTCCTTTATACTGTTTCTCTGCCACAATGAGGCTCATTGAAGACAGCTGAGAAATATATTTTCTCTCTTCCATGTCTGTCTTTGTATGGCTTTTTATGATTCTTGTTGTGAAAGGTTATTTTTGAAAACAAATTGCATTGGTTTGGGAATGCTTGAGTCTACAAAGCACTATTCTATTTGAATGGCTAAGAAATCTGGTCTTGAAATTGTGAATGATCATCATTATATGTCTTCTCAAGGGGATAAGCACACCCTTAATTACTTCTATAATACTTTATATAAGTTGTTAGAAGACAGAGAGCTAGATTCTCTTCTCACACTAGTGTGAATCAAGAATAACTTTGCAGATGGCAATGGGATTACTCTAAACTATGCCACTTAGCAGAATCTATCCCAGAACCAATCATAAATTGGTTTTTCAAAGCACTAGTTCAAAATTTTCCATCCAAAAGAAAATGTAATAAGATGCAAAATGACCCTCAGAACTCTGACCCTTTTTTTAATGTAGTACAGGCGGCTCCCGACTTGCAACGCGATTGGTTCCTGGGGAAGTGTCGCACGTTGGGGCATCATAACTCAAACCCTCATTTACGATAAGCATCATGCACCATCGTAAATGTGGGCCGAGGACATAAGTCGGGGGTTTTCAGCCCCTTCCTCACTTACAAATCTGGTTGCACTTACAATACAAGAAACCCCCGAGATGTGACTGCCCGGGGGTCACTATTCGGGCAGTCGCATCTCGGGGGTTTCCTGTATTGTCTTTAAAAAATCCCCTTTGAATAGTTCCTAATAAAAACATCTTGTATGAATCTTTCAGACATCTATCAGGGATGGTCTAGCCTAGGCATCAGGCATGTCAAACTCGAAGCCTACTGAGGGGTGCACAAATGAAAACTGATAGCTAGGGGCGGCCCGTGACTATAGGTCAACTTGGCCATCGCCTAGGGCACCACCTTCAATGGGGCTCCCGATGATGACATCACTCAACTGATGGCTGTGTAGGCAGGGGCGCCAATCGCGCATTCCACCTGGGGTGCCAGCTGCTTCAGCCTGCCTCGGACCACTCCTGCTGATAGCTTTCAGGGCCACCTAGGTTTCCCAGCTGGTTTGTCAAGCAAAAAAAAAAAAAAAGCATTTGAGGTACCAGGCAGAAGACACCAATACCGGACACCTGGGGCAACCCTAGGGCCACCAAAGAAAATTTACTTTGTCGTTAAGTTGCAGTTATTTATTATTATGGATTATGTTTTAGGTATATTTTATAATAGTAAAATATTTTGATGTGTAAATTGTTATTTGCTCATATTTTAAAATTATTTTTACTTAACTTTAATTTAAATGTACATTTAAGGTACTTTTAAATTTTGTATAGGATACATAACTTGTTTTGTTGAAATAAAAACAACTATAGACCATGGTCAATCAAATAGAACAGGCGTCTATGAAAATTTCAAATACTTTGTAAGTTTGAGATTTTGCATAAAGATATAATTATTCATGCAATTGCCAAAAATTGACATATTTATTGATATAAAATGAATAAACATTTTGTGATTCTATTTGGCAATAAATAAATAAAAAACAAAATATTAACAAAATAACCCCTTCCTCTCCCACAGAGCCAGGCACTGCCATACCCCCCCTTCTAACCCAATCCCCCTCCATTCCCCTATAGCCAACCTCCCACCTAATGTCTCCCTCCTCCCCCAGAGCCAGCCCCCAAAACCTAATACCTCCCCCTCCAAGCCCATCACTCCCAGCCCCCCAACCCAATGCCTCCTCTCTCCCCCATAACCAGGCACCCCCAACCTAATGCCTCTCCCCTCCCCCAGGGCCAGGCTCTCTCAGCCCCTCTTTCCCCTCCCCCACCAGCCTAATACCTGGGTCCGAGTCAACATTGCTGCCTGAGGTGCTGGGGCGGCGTGAGCACAGAGGCCAGCTGTGAGCACCTGCTGGAGCGCCCAGAGCAGAGCGCCCAGCTGGCCGTGAGCAGTTGCTACAGCAGAGAGTAGCCCAGCCAGCTGTGAGCAAGCACTCGGTCATGTGCTCTGAGCCGCCAGCGGACCGCACTTCATTCTTTTATAAAAATGTTCTAGGGGCCGCAAAAATTTCAATCGGGCCGCATGTGGCCCTCCAAATGCCAGTTTGACATGCCTGGTCTAGATGGTTCTTGGTCCTGCCTTGAGGACAGGGGCCTGGACTTGATGACCTCTCAAGGTCCCTTCCAGTTCTAATATTCTAAAATTCTATTAATCTAAATAGAATAAGAAACACAAAAACCCTGCTCCTCAGGTCTTGCACACATGACACTGGACCCAAGATAATTTGAACAGACTGTTTCTCATCCTTCTACAGCTGCCTCCTCCTACGCATGGGGAGGCCCGGAATGAGTGTCATAAAACCAGCTATACTAGACTAGCTAAGGACTGCGTTATGTGAGGCAGCTCTAAAGTTCCCATTTAGGCTCCTACTTCATATTTGTAAAGAATTTTGCAAACCAAAAGCACTTTTTATTAATGCATATTGTGGCACCTGTTTCCAAGGCTATGTCTAGACTACAAGCTTCTTTCAAAAGAGGCTTTTTTGAAAGATTCTTTCAAAAGAGAGCATCTAGACTACAAGCAGATTTTTCGAAAAAGCGAGCTACTTTTTCAAAAGAGAGTCTAGACGCTCTCTTTTGAAAATGCACATTTTGCATTCAATAGCACCTTTTTTTGAAAGAGTACTTTTGAAAAAAGGCGTTATCCTTGTAAAATGAGGTTTACCGCAATCGAAAAAACTCCAGCATTCTTTCAATTTACTTTCAAAAGAATGCAGCTGCAGTCTAGACGCAGGTGAAGTTTTTCGAAAAAAAGCTACTTCGAAAAAACCCTGTAATCTAGACACACCGCAAATATCCTTCTTTCAGGAACAAGTATGCCCTGATCATTTTTGTACTCCAGTTTTCTTTTCACTGCCATCCTTTCATTGGTCTTGGTATATGCCCAAAATATTCCCAGAACCAACAGAGTTTCTGCACTCAGTATGGAAACAAACTATCCAAACCAAAACAAACCTACCATTTAGATTAATAATACATATAATTCATGTGCATAATATGGCTGCATAGATATAGTGAGTGCAAGTTGAGATTTTACTGTTTGAACTCAAAACTTTTTTTTAATTGTATGTTTGGTTTGGGTTTGGATTTCATTTTTTTAAAAGGACCTGCTGAGTATATTTCATTTGTTTGTTGCCTGTGTAATTGTTAGCTATTTTACTAAATTTTCCTCTTAAGAATATCAGGAACTTCACATTGGGCTCGTCTACACTGGCCCCTTTTCCGGAAGGGGCATGTAAATTTCACCAGTCGTCATAGGGAAATCCGCGGGGGATTTAAATATCCCCCGCGGCATTTAAATAAAAATGTCCGCTGCTTTTTTCCGGCTTTTAAAAAAGCCGGAAAAGAGCGTCTACACTGGCCCCGATCCTCTGGAAAAAGTGCCCTTTTCCGGAGGGTCTTATTCCTACTTTGAAGTAGGAGGGTCTTATTCCTTCAAAGTAGGAATAAGACCCTCCGGAAAAGGGCACTTTTTCCGGAGGATCGGGGCCAGTGTAGATGCTCTTTTCCGGCTTTTTTAAAAGCCGGAAAAAAGCGGCGGACATTTTTATTTAAATGCCGCGGGGGATATTTAAATCCCCCGCGGATTTCCCTACGACGACTGGTGAAATTTACATGCCCCTTCCGGAAAAGGGGCCAGTGTAGACGTAGCCATTGTGTTTAAGACTTTTTGTGGGATAACTTGTAAGATGGCTCAAAAATGTGATTTGTTAGATTCCACAGCTGTTAATTGAGAGTCAGTAGAATTGAACTCCAAACAAAATGAATTTTTCTTTGAAATGCATCAGGTATGTATGTCCTAGTTAAACAAACAAAAGATGATCAAGTTCTAGAGGGCATGGGGGGAAAAACTCTTCCACAATTCATTAGATTTCTTTTTTTCTTTTTCTTTTTTTTATCTGTCATAAATCTAATAGCTTTTTGTGATTTGCCATGTCTCCCAGCTAGACAAAATCTGAGTTTCTAACATGGAAAATTGGGAGCAGAAAGCCCAACTTTTCTGGATCCTAATAAATCTGGAGTTCATTTTGATATAACATAAAGGGTATGTCTACACTGCAAAGTTAATTCGAAATAACAGCTGTGCGAGCACATGCCGTGCCATCCCTGGGCAGGTGGCTCCAGCTGCATGCCACACAGGGGCCGTTGCCTGATAGCCACACACATATGTGAAGAGACCTGACATGCTCCTGACCCTGGAGCGGGACACAGCAGGATGCCCTCCCTTCACAAGCCCCCTCTACACAGAGGCATGGAACATCCCCCCCCACGTCGGCCACACTATACACAGCACAGGGGCATGGGTGCGGTCTCGGGGCAGCTCCTACTCCCGGGGGTAGGCTGACATTCCGACCATGGCCTCTGTGCAAGCACAGCGGCTCTGACGGTGCAGGGCATGGTCATCCCCACCTTGCAGAGGGGGGCTGGGCTTCACCCACTGCGTCCCCAGGGAGAACTGACCACTTCTCTTCTTTCTCCACAGTCACACCAGCTGCACCACACCGCCCGGAACATCCTCCCGCACCCAAGGGCTCAGCAGATCAACCGCAACACAGCAGGGGTACCGAGACCAGCAGCTGGGGGCCCTGTGAGCCCTGTACCGCACCATGGAGCAGTGGGTGCAGGATGATCGGGAGTTCCAGCGGGATCTGCTTGACCAGGGTCGTGCCAACTGTGCCCATCTGCAGACCCTGGTGCAGATCGTGCTGCCTCGTGCCGCTTCAGTGCCTGCTGCCTCATGCCGCTCCAGTGCCTGCTGCCTCCCCAGCTCCCGCTCCTCCTCCCACTCCTTATGCTCCTCCTCAACCTCTACACCCTCCTCCTCAATCTCCACACTCCCCATCTCAACCTCGATACCCTCCTCCCTATCCCCCCGGGAACACCAAGGTCCCCGCACCCGCTGTGCTGAGAGACAGTTGGCCTGGCGAGACCCCCATCCTGAGCCCTGAGCACTGAGCTTCCCTTCCCCCTTCTTCTCCTTGTTTCCCCCTTCCAGCTCCCTCCTCCCAGTTTTCCCCTTCCCCTCTCTCATCCTCTCTCCTCCCCTCTCCCGCCTCCTTTTCCCAGTTTCCCCATAGTTTCATTGCTCCCCCCGCCCCCAGTTTTGTTAAATAAAGAAGGTTGATATTTTTAAAAATATGTGTATTTTATTTGACCTCAGGAAGGGTGGTTAGGAAGGGGTACGTAGAAGGACATGAGTGAGGAATGAGGCACAAGCCCCCAGTAGGCAGACCAGGGAGGCTCTTAGTGCTCCTCAGGGTGGACGCTCTCCCACAGGGCCTCCTGAATACTGACAGCCCCCTGATGGACCTCCTGGATGGCAGCCTGCAGCAAGTGCAGCCAGGCTGATAGCAACGCATCCATGAGAAACACCAGAGTGCCCAGGGAGCAGCTCTGGCTCTATGTGGCAGAGTCCTATGGTGTCCCAAGTGAGGGCAATCCGGGCACTCCGAGACACAAATGCTTTGCTGTCCCACAGTGAGGCAGGAAAGCAAGCAGGGACACCTGAGAACTGGCTGCGTGGCGGGCAAGAGGTGTCCCTTTAAGCACAGGCCTCAGATAGCCTCAGGCAACAGACACACAAAGACTCTCTTTACCTGATGCCCTAACCCTGACCTGGTTCCGGCCAGCCTTAATCCGAATCAGTGTCCACTCAGTGTGGATGTGGTATTTCGAAATAGCAAAAAGCTAAGAAGCCTAGTCCGAACTACCTAGTCCGTGCCGTGTGTAGCCGCGCAGCACGGAGTCTGCACTAGCGGACATTTAAAAATGGTGGCGCATGGCTTTATGCAAATGAAGCTCGGGAAATTCAAATCCCGGGCTTTATTTGCAACTCCGGTTGCCTACATTACCACCCTAGTTCGAACTAGGGTGGTAGTGTAGAAATACCCGAAGAGAATAGGATCATTCCATTAAATGTGTGAGATTCTGGAAATGGGTAGTTCAGTAGAGGACTTCTTCCTTGAATAATATGAGCAGGGCTTGGACCTTAATTAACAAGGTTTTGCCAAACTAAAGCCAACCTTTATCTCAACCTATCCCTAATTTGTGTATTTTCAAGATGACCAGGAATATTGGAGATCCAATTTATTGGGAACCAAATCTGAGACACCTTAGAGCAGTGATGAGTAATATGCAACCCACAGGTTGCATGCACCCCCTCAAGTTAATCCTCTGGCTAGCTGTCAGACAATTTGTTTCTGTTGTGCATCCACACGCATGCTCACCTTCCCCTGCAGCTCAGCATGGCTATCGTTAGCTGTTCTGAACTAATCAGAACTGCAGGCCATAAGGCTACCACTTCCTGTAGCTCCCAGCAGCCACTGAGAGCACTGGGGAGTCATGTCTGTGGACGCTTAATGCAAATAAATTGACTTGTGGCTCACTGGTGGCTTACCCCGATGGGCTACAGATTGTTCACCATTGCCATAAAGCACCCTAAATGCCCATCAACTGAAAAATTAGGCCCTTTAAGGTATCTTAAATTAGATATCTAAAAATTAAGTCATCCAAAATTCCTAGTTCCTTTTGGCCATCTTGGCTAGGGCATAATTAATATAGACATGCTGTAGAGAATATTTAGCAGCTAAATTGAATGATTGCAGCAAGTGTGTTATCATTTAATGCTTATTAGATGTCACTCTTTTTAACAATTAATTGAAATTTAACTTGCTGTAGGCTATTTTGATAAATGTTAATTAAATATCTACAAATTCCTTACAAGGTTCATGTGCTAATAAGAATAAAATTAGGCATTTCTTGCTTATGTAATTTTGAGCTAATTACATGACTATTAGATTTATCTTTCAAATACTTGATGTTTTCTTTTAACCGTCATTTTATATTTAATTAAAAAGCAATATCTAGCTTGCTAAGTCTGAAATAAATGTTCATTGAATATACTATATTAAAAAAAGTGTTAGCAAAATTTCACCAGCAGTTGAAGAGCTTTACAGACATTTTCACAATTCAGTGTAGCGTCAGTCAGAAGAAATGGAGTGTCCCCTTGCATGATCAAACACAATTATTTTGGTTGACCCACTTTACAAAAAATAGCGGGAGTTATGCGAAAATTTACTGAAAGAAACATTCTGTTCTGTACAGGTGATTCTTCAAAAGAATTGTCGGGATGTACCAGCAGCTTCTTGTGTATGATGAATGAATAGCTACCGTGCAGTAGATAAAACATAGAGGCGAGTACAGCTACAGATGTGGAGAAGGTGATGATCAAATACCATTTTGAAAAGAGTATCTGAATAGGATGACATTGCCTGTAGAGCTTTATTTATTAGATCATATAAGCACTTGTCTATAAGTATATGAGAACACTTGCATGATGAGATTCATCTGGACGGCCAGGATGGAAAAGATCCACATCACATTCCATTTACTTTGGGGAGCTTTGTTACAACAAGGTCCACTTGTCATTTTTCATTTTCTCTTTATCCAAAATCTGTGGTTTAGAGAAAAGAAAATGAGTAGAAGTGAAATAACAAACGTTAACTGGAAATAAACAGTGGGGAACATCTTCAGCAATGCCTAAGGGCTAAATTTTCAAAGGTATTTTAAAACGCAGAAGATGCAGATCATCATTAGTTGATGCAGATCATATCAAAAGTGTCTAAACAGATGAGGCAACCCACTCCAGCTGAAATCATTGACTTCAATGGAACTAAAATATTTACACCAGCTGAGAACTAGTGCATGCATATTTTTCTCTAGTTATGTACAGTATCAAAATGCGTCAAACATACACATTTTATCTGGCTCTGCTCCTTCACCTACCTGTGGAAGTAAATACTTGCAATTTTTTAATGTTGTTTTAAAAATGTGTGTAAATGACTGTTGGGCATATGCGTGTGGAGAAATTACTGAGGGAAAACTAAGTCAAAGTTTCCAAAAGCAATGAGGTTAGTGGTCATTCTTAGGTCATAAGAAAATGAGTTATAATCTTACGCCTGCGAAAGTGGTGTCCTCTCTTCTCCCAAGCCATCCCTTCTTGGTTGATAGTTTCATGATTCCTGCTCGACACACCTATCAGGATAGCCTAAGAAAAGAATGAAACTACTGACCATTATTGGTGGCATTATCTTTTCTTAGGCTGGCAGGTCTTGCACTGCTGTTCTCCAGAGAATCTCTGCTTTCATTCAGATTTTTTTATTTTTCAAGGAAAATGAATCCTTTGCATGGAAAATATCAGTATAATTTATAATGGTGTGCTTGCAATGGAGTCTTTACAAGTGCATCAATTAGAGAATACAAATCCAACAAATTCAGGTGCTCTCGTAGGAGTGATGCTATGCACGAAGTTCTGTTTCACAGAGAAGATAGCTACACATGAAACTACATTTACATTAATCTGCTATATCTAAATCTTCACTGTTCAATCATTTTGCAGATTCGAATTTCACAATGTAAAGGACTCCAACTCACTAACACCTTTTTTCTCTTGTGTGTGTCTGTATCTGTGTTATTGGCTGTCAAATGTACTGGATGGAAAGCCCTGCAGATAGAAGTCCTGTTTATTCACTGAAGAAGCATAACAATTAAAATGTCAGGAAAAGCTTCTCTCAGGCCTGCTTTTTGAATTTTCCTGATTTAGCATAAGCCAGAAGGACAACTACAGACTCCATGCCCTGTCAGTCCTTTTCTTATTACCAGTTATAGTGCTTTCCGCAGTGGCAAAATTGGACATTTGGATTGAGACTCCTCAAATTCATTTCCCCTAAACCATTCAAGAGTCATCAGATGTTTAAAAAATGTAACCTTTAAGTTACTCTAAATTTGACCAAGCAATTGAGAAATAAAAGGTACTGCTACATATTCCAGTTCCCAGAACCATACAGCTCATTTGCACGGTGGCATATTTTATTTTTTCTGTAATTTTACTGGACAGTTAGTATCTCAAAAGTAACTCCACTTGCAACTCAATCATCATTATATCTTAGCATTCACTTTAACTGGACTATGTGGCTCTCCAGAGTAACATTTTTGATTTCACATTCATCGATAAGTACTAGACCCTAGTATATGTGTGCCTCCTGGACTTCAGTATTCACTTGGCCCACAAATATGTGCATCCTTGAGAAGGCAGAAACAAAATGCTCTGTCCAATGTATGAATAATAGAATATGGTTTATTCATAGACAAAAACTAAACTCATATAAACAAAACCAGTCACTGGAGTTCTCATTTAGTGGTACAATTTACTTACAGAATTTTGAATCTTTAATTTATAATCAAAGTTGCAACTCAATGTTCCTAAGTGTTGGGCATACAACAGGGGCAATAATTTTTTATGGGCACCACTCCAATAATGTCATAAGTGGTCACGGGTTGCACTCTTCTATGATATTAATGGAAGAGGTGTGGGATCTGGGATGGAAGCAGAGTGCAGAAGGGAGCTTGGGGAAGGGATTGGGGTGAGGCAGGGATCTGGGAGGTAGTTTGGGTGAAGGAAGAGGTTGTGACCTGGGGCAGATGGCTTGGGTGCAAAAGAGTCTGCAGGGGTTAGGGCTGTGTCCTAGGATAGGAGGAAAGGGTTGTGACCTGGGGCAGGAGGGGGCAGTGACCTGGGGCAGAGGATGGAGGTTCAGGGTCTGGGAGGAGGGAAGGTTATGGGAGGAGACAGAGGGCTTGGGTTATGTAGGGTAGGAGGGCAGGAGCAGGGGGGGCAGAGGGTTGGGGTGAGGGAGGGACTGGGGTGCCAAAGGCTGGGAGATGCTTACCTGGGTGTCTCCTGGCTAGCAGCCCAACAGGTTCCACAGAAAGACTCCCTGACTTCCATGCCCCAATAGGCCACTCAGAACAGCTGGATGTGGGGTCATGTAAGTCTGTCAAAAGCTGCAAGCCCAAGGATAGGGTGGAAGGAATACTTGGCACACTGCCTGTTTTTCAAACAGTGTGGTGTTGGGGGGGAGGGCAAGACTCAGGTTCCTGAAGTGTCCATAGGTCAGATCCAGAAGGTTGGTGGACCAGATCCAGTCCATGGGGCCGTATTTTTCCCAGCCCTAGCATAGGAAGATCACGTTGCCTTCAGAAAAGTAATAGAGATGTAGCCGTGTTAGCCTGGTCTTGCTGAAACAAAAGACAGGACTATGCAGCACTTTAAAGACTAACAAAGGGAAACCTCAGAACTGTCATTCATGCTTAAATTTGATACTTTACGAATGGGCCTTAACAAAGATGTTAACTACCTTACCTATTACAAAGATAGCTTACCCAATTATCATCCCAATATCATTATATCATAGACACTAACCTCTCCCCCTCATCTCCCTCCCCCCTTCTAAAATCTGATTTGTCAATTTTATATGTGTTCACTTTTTTTGATTGTATCCCTTTGGTATATATGGTCATGCCAATTTTCTTCCACAATTTGATCTGAGGAAGTGGGTCTGGCCCACGAAAGCTCATCACCTAATAAACCATCTTGTTAGTCTTTGAAGTGCTGCATAGTCCTGTCTTTTGTTTTGTCTTCAGAAGTGTGACAATAAATGACTGCTTTAAGAATGCCAAAAGTAAAGCTTTGTTAAATAAGCATAGCATCATGCTTGTCTGTATCTGAATCTTAGGCTTTGCTTACAATACACAGATTTATATCATTAAAAGTTGGGCAGTATAAATGTTGTTTGTTGGCACTTTTGTCAACAAAAGTCTCCTACCCCTAATGAGAAAGGTTCCCATTGTGGACAAGAAAGCACTACTGACACTGTGAACAACAGAGCATTCCTAGGATACATCTCCACAGCAGCACTATTTTGGGATAACATCCGTTATTCTGAAATAGCGTTCTGCATGTCTTAACAGCACGCTCATTATTTCAGAATATATTCAAAATAACAGGCTTCTTATTCTGGCTTACTGTAAACCTTGTTACATGAGGATTAAGGAAGACTCCAGAATAGTGATTTATTTCGAAATTAGCAGTGTGTAGACAGAGCCAAATTTCAAAATAAGCTATTTCAAAATAAGCCATGCAACTTTCAAGGTACTCGTGAATGTGTAGATGTACCCCTACTGACAACACGCAGTTTACACTGTCACTTGCCAAGGCAAAACTTTTTCTTTGTGCGGGGGATGGTTTTAAGCACCTCTGAATAACAAAAGTTTTGCCATTCAGTTGGCAGAGTAGATAAAACCTTAGTTGTGGACTTTCAAGTAGCTGCAGTAACAATTAAAAACAGGAATTATCTCAATTACAGGGTAAAGATAACAAAAGGATCTTTTTTTTTTTTCTTTACTTCTGTTTGGTCATGACTATGGTGGGTTTTTTTTCATTTTTCAATTGTTTTCTCTTCATCTCACATTAAATGTTATCAGAAGGCATGGATTGTTTTCACTTTATGATTACTGCTGCAGATAACTATTATCTTTCACAGTCCTGTTGCCTTTATCTTCGTGCATTCCAGGCTGTCCTTTTAATTATTTTATTTTATGGTTTCCCTCTGCCTCCCTGCAGTTACAAAGACATGCAACCCTGCAGACATTTAGTCCTCAGTCAGTCCATTCTCATTCAGCAAAGTACTTAATCACATAACTGGAGCCCATAGCATCTGCATAACTTTACATATGTGATTGGTTGCCGTCACTTAAACAGGACTAATCACTGACCAAAATTCACACATTTGTAAATGTTTGCAGGATTACAGCCCAAATCTGTCATTTAGGGCTTGAACAAGAGCCCACTTCACTCAATGTAAAAACTCTTATTGACTTTAGAAGTTAATTGAGTTTCATAGTTTTCTTGGCCTCCCTAGTAGAAGGAACTAACATTTTAATCGACTGACTTTTTATTAAACATTTTTATTTTATATACTTTCGGTACTCCAGGCATCCTGAATAGGTACATTAGTCGTTACTTATAACTTTATACACAGGAACTCTTCTGTGAGAACATCGTTTAAATATATTGAAACAGTGTTTTATTTGAAAATAAAAAATAGGTTCACAATGAAAACATTATCTGCTCACTAACTACTGTTAATCATGTCGATAGTTGAGTTCAAAGTTATGAACTAGAGAGTGTTTGATGTTAAAGCTAAGAGCAAGGCAAGAATTCAGCATTCAAGCTTTATTTCTTCTTCCATACATACTGCCTCTCTCATTAACCACTTCCTGAATGTAGAGTTCTCTCAGTCCCTAGACAACACCTTTTCTAACAGGGTAATACCACATTGTCATGCCCCTATATCAGGAAGCTACTATCTATTATAACACAAAGGAAGTATAACAGTATTAGTTACCCACTTCGCTCAATGAGGAAGGAATACACATTCTGTACTCAGGTTATACCCGTGCAAATATAGAGCTACTCTGGTAAAACTGAAAACAGTATTTGTCTTTCTTTAAGGCAGGAAGATGCCTCCGTAGTGTTGTAGTTGGAGTATGCTGCAGCACCCGCAGAATTACAGTCAGTATTAACTATTATAAAGCTCTATGTTCCATTTAGCTCTGTGTGTTTTGGAGTAAACATTTTAATCAATCCTTATCTAATATTCATGCCATCATATAATTTTCATCCAGCTACTCTATTTATGATACAATAACATGCTATTAAATGCATAATATTATAGCTTTGCTTAGGCTATAATATTTTTGCATCTTATCATCAATATAAAACCAACAGAAAGATGATTTTTGCCACCCTGCACCCAGGAGAAAAGTCTTTTAGGAACCATCCTCTTAACTGCCTTTCTTAATGAAATACAAAGAAAGCAAGATGAATTACTTCTTTCTTAAACAGAAACTAGAAAGCAATTGGATTTTTACTATCATTATAGTGGGTTACAATTGTGTGGGTCTACACATGGCAAGCTTGGTAACCTTAACTCTTGTTTATTAGGGCTATGCAAGTTACTTATTTAATTTTATTGCACTTTCATTTAAATGAATATTAAGGTTTGAGAGAATGCTGGCATTTAGAGCTGCATACCCTGCTGGCATAATGTCAGCATTCTTTGTTAGCAAGGACAAAAAATGAAAAGGTAACATCTGAACAGTACAACAAAAAGAATGAAATGAAAGAAGCTGTACTAAGCAAGTCAATGCCAGGACACCTCTGTCCTACCTGAAGCTACTTCTCTTTTTTCACTCAAGATAAGCCAGAGCTCTCTATTTGATATGCTTTACATGAGTTGTCACTTCCAGGCAATCTGAAATAAATTGCATAGTACACTTCAGGCAAACTCTTGATAGACTGTTGAATTTTTTTCAGACAAATAATAAAATGCCCGCTGTGGATCAAAGCATGATCAGAGATGCCAGCAAACCCAGACGTCTGGACTGCAGGGTGCACAAAATATAAATAAAAAAACAAATAAAAAAATAGATTGTGGTTGAACTCCTGTCCCCACCCAAGTTGATTGGAGTTTTGCCATTGACTTCCATGGAATCAGAATCTCACTGTGTTTGTGGGCATACAAAGATGCTAACCTATTTTCCGTTAACTACAAATGAAACTCTGAAATAAGTGAGATAGCAACTATAAGTATATAAGGGTATGTCTACACTACCACCCTAGTTCGAACTAGGGTGGTTAATGTAGGCAACCGAAGTTGCAAATGAAGCTCGGGATTTGAATTTCCCGGGCTTCATTTGCATCTTGCCGGGCGCCGCCATTTTTAAATGTCCGCTGGTTCGGACTCCGTGCCCACGGCTACATGCGGCACGGACTAGGTAGTTCAGACTAGGCTTCTTAGCTATGAGGAGTAACGGTAGTTTGGAATAGGAAGCCTAATCCGAACTACCTAGTCCGTGCCGCATGTAGCCGTGGGCACGGAGTCCGAACTAGCGGACATTTAAAAATGGTGGCGCCCGGCAAGATGCAAATGAAGCCCGGGAAATTCAAATCCCGAGCTTCATTTGCAACTTCTGTTGCCTACATTAACCACCCTAGTTTGAACTAGGGTGGTAGTGTAGACATACCCTAATTGTGGACAGTGAAGAGAAAGGGAGGAAAGCATGAACCTTTATTACAATTTCTATTCATAAATCATGGTACTGTCTGTAGATTAAGAGAAATGCTCTACCATCAGCTGTTCACTGGATTAAGCTTTCCTTTTTGTTTATGATCAACCAGGCTATCTCTAACCCAATCTCACATTTGTTAGAAAACTCAGGCTATTTTTTGAGAATGAGAGGCCAGAATTGGTGAAATCAAAACCTCTTATATCTAGAACCCTTTAAATAGTGTGGACCAGGTACAGTTCTCACTTTCTTTAGTTTTACACCACTGTGACTCCACTGACTTTGACCTGAGTTACAGGAGTGACAGAAACATAACGGCTACAGTATGAACATGAACATTCTAAAAGAAAAAAAAGGTAGTGAGCAGATAGATTTTGTGTAGAACACTGACTTGTGACACCTTTGCTTTTGGGGATTGTCCTTGTACTCCTTTTACATAGCACAGGTTTCTTTGCAGTTATATAATAATTCACTCTCTCGGGGTGGGGAACCCATGAGCTTTTCAGTATAGAAAAATAATCACTATTTGAATTCTATATCTGAAGCTATAGTTTGAGAAGTTTGCCAAAATTTGAGCTCAATAGGTGTCTCCTTTCCTTAACAAAATGCCCACCGATAGGGTTGGGGGGGGGGGGAGGCGGCCAAAGGGGCAGTTGCTGCAATCTGGCAATTCAAAAGGGGCCAGGACTCCTGGGCCCCAGGCCTTTTACATCACTGCCAGAGCATCACACTGTATGTTCCAGGTAGCTCTCAGGGCTGACTGTGGCCAGGGCAGCATTGAAGGCTGGTTGCAAGCTGGTGCACTGCGGGCAGCATTGAGGGCTGGTTGCCCCTAGCCTCACCCCTTCTTCCCAAGGCCCTGCCCCTTCTGAGAGCATCATGCTGCTCCCACAAACACACCCACACTCAGGGACCCGGGATGTCTGTCAGCACCTCTGCTTAACACAGAACACAAAAACTTTATTTTAGACCAAATGTTGCCTTTGATAATGCAGCTGTCATTTGGTTCTACTAGGGCAAAATATGACTCTTTGTGTTCTTGTGCACCATGAACTCACAGAGTCAACTCAGAAAACTATTCCATAAATACAAATGTCAATGGGCATAAAAATCATCATTTCATAATAGATATTTGAGTCCATTTAGGTTGGTACTTATCTCTGATTATGGGGAAAAAATTGAATGTGTCATTAAAAAATTTAAATCCCAATAATACATGGAATCATGAAACTTTACAGGAGGAGATGTAATGGGCCTTCTTAACTCCGTCTGTGTAGTGTGCGTTCTGGAGTGTAAGAATGTCCTTTTAATTTGTGCCTAGTCGGGGCACTGCAGATGAGCCTTCATCATATAAATGTCTAATTTTGTTCCATAGTTTACTAAGCTACAAGTTCTTCTAGGAAGTATTGAAAATAGTAACAAATTAGTGAAACAGTAATTATAAACTTAAGATCATTCCATCTTAAAAAAACTCTATCTAAAAGTTTTAAATGGTATGTATGTGTTTTGGGTGATAGTATTTCTCAGTTTAATAAGCCACTGTTTCTTCAGTTGCCTTCTGTTATGCAGCAATCTGGATTATGCTTTCCATTTGTTTGTGATCGGCTTACACTCTTTCTAACCTAATCATAACATCTAACTGTCTAGAATTATTTAATTTGCCATGGATCCCAGGGTTATTTTATTTGCATAAGTAAAAAAGATCTCTGAAGCATAATTTTTTCAAATAGACACAAATGAAAGCAAGCAAGGCTAGTGTGGAGTTCAATGAAGAGTATTAAATGATGGCACCGTATTTGCATTCATTGTAATATGCAGTAGAATTTAGAAGGGGAATTAAGGATTCAGGAAGAAATTATCTGAAATACTAAGATTGAAAAGGGTTTGTGGACAAATTGAAACAGTTAGTTGTGTGCAATTCCCAACAGTCTGTATGTTTATATGTATTTTTTTAACTTTCATTGTGTATTTTTAACTCAGGAAATGTGCATGCATGTTATTCTATTGATTATCTTCATTGCCTCTACTACAAACGTACTGTAGTTTAATTTGCCCAGCTGTTGTTTATTGTATGAACTTTTATCCAAATTTAAAAGAAAATCAAGTAAGTGGACCAAGTTTTATCCATCCTCCTAACTGCCAACCAACCCAAATTGTATCTCTAACAAGAAAGTAGCTGAACCAGCTTCTCCTGTCCCATGCTTTCATTCTTCATTTTGGGATAATTGAGAAAAAAAGGTAAAAGACTCATGTGATGGGATACAGTCTCAGAAGACCCCGTTGGGGCTACTTCCTGGTGTGCTGACAAAGCCTTTGTCACTTGCCTTCTTGTTTTCTGGGGTTTCTCATCACCCCATCATGGTGGGCCAGATCTTATGGTCTCCCGCAGTCAAGACACAGAGCTGAGATAACCGTTTCCCCCACCCCAGAAGAGCAATGCAGAAAATAAAGCCTTTTCCAAAAGATCCCTTATCCCCTATTTCTTGAAAAGGCTTAATTTTCCGAAAGATCAGCATCTAGACTGGTGCTTTTTTCCGGCAAAGCTCCTTGCGGAAGAAAAGCGGCAGCCATTTTTATGCTAATGAAGCAGGGGAGATTTAAATCCCCGCTTCATTAGCAATTGCGATACGTCTAATTTACATCCCTTTTACGAAAAAGGGATGTAGTCTAAACGTAGCCCTTGAGTCTACGTGCCTTGGCCCTTAGACTCCCAGCCCTACTCCTTAATCTGTCTCCTTCACAATTCCAACCAGAAACTGGCCCTTCCCCAACACTCACTTCCTTTCTTCAATCCCTTCCCTTAACTGGTAGGATCGGTTTGGTCACTGTCATGGGGACCCTCAAGTCGCCCCCCGCTGGGCAGTGTTTACAGACAGAGGCTAATAGGGGTCACTCACAGCGCACAGCATAAGCATAGCAACCAACAAGGTACTGACACTACATCACAGCTTGTAATTTATGTTATAGTAGAGACACAGGCCCCAATCAAGATTATACATAGTGAAAGACAGTCCCTGCCTTTCAATTTCAGTGTAACTAGAATAGACAAAAAAAAGGATACAGAATCCCCATTTTACTGATGAACAGAGAGATTAAGGGCCAGATTTTTCAAGTTACCTAGGTGTCTGAAAATATCAGTAAATATCTATTGGCACCTTTAAAGAGCTTTGGTGGCTAACTCCCATTGAAATCTGTAGGCACTTTTGGAAATCCCACTCTGTACTGATTTGCATTGTTAGGCACTTTGAATACCTGAATGTCTTGGAGAAGGATATCTGTGGCAGAGCTGGGGTTTATATCCAAGTCTCATGAGTTCAAGTTTAAATTCTTAATCACAAAACTATCCTTGTTCTCTTAAAAAATGATGAATCCAACCAAATTTGAATTTCCTCCAGTTTCCCCATCATGGTCTGTCTTTCTTCGCAGTTGTAATATGCTTATCAGACTACCTGAGCACTTTAAACATTTTAGAGATCAGACACATAGAATTTTTGTTTTCCTATCTCAATCCCCCTGTTGAAGGGGATTATTATTGTTATGGGAAAGCAAGGTGTAAGTAGCGAGTTTTACATTTTGTTCTGAAGACAATGAGATTTGTGGTCATTCTAATCCCTTCTGGGAAGGCACACCACAGTGTGTCTTTCCAATGTGCTAAACATTTTGATGGTAGAAAGCAATATGTTTGGATGAATAAAGAATCACAGAGAAGCTGCTGATATAGCCCGTTCTACAGGTTTTAGATTATGTAGCCTGGTGTACTGACACTACCTCAACACACGCAATAGGAGGAAGTGTGATTTTAAGGGCCATTAAACACTGTACAGTAAACATTCTCAGCATATTACAAGTACAAAATGAAACACCTGTGTTAAATAACTTTGGGCTGATCCACCGGGAAAAGTCACTGAATACAGGACTCCCAAAATATCTCATTTCTAGTATATCATGTGGCTATCTAGTGGGTACATGGTGAGATGCACTATAAAACATGTAGAGATTCTTGTTCCAGACCTCCTAAAGGATTTGTTTATTCTATGTAGCAAGGAACTACAGCTGTAGTTCTTTATCTAGGGACACTATTATTCCACTTTATTCTGCTTTCATATTAAGCACAGTTAAAAAGGAAGTGAAATGAAAGTTAAATATGATAGTTAAATAGATATGAACTCTAAAAGCTAGGGAAGGAAAAATAAGTCATCATCATCTCCCCTATGACTAAAAGACATACCATGGACCTAAGAGTACACACCGTATTAGGAAGAGAGCTTGAAATATAAGCTCTTGTATCAGAGGCCTGGTATGAGGCCTGATGTTTGGGCTAAAATAAAGGTCAAAACTTTGTGGATATAAAGCAGTCAGACTATAAACAAGAGGCAGGTCTGCTTTCAGAATGAGGTCATAGTAGTACTGATATTGCAGAAATATACATTCCTAAGAAATGCAAGGCACAAAACACTCTCACAAACACGTTCCAGAAGGGTAATAACAGAAAACTCTCTGGTACACGCTCATTCCAGAAAAGATAACAGGAACATGCTAACTCATCTTAAAGATAAGGTTAGGATGACAGCATCATAGATAGAGATGTTTTGATCAAATCAACAGGTATAAGGTAATGGGTGGTGATTAGCTACATCAGAGAGTGGCACCTAGCCGTGTCTGTGCAATACGTAATTTTTGTATCAGTATATAAAGAGGGATCTCAGAGGGAGTGTCTTTGGCTAGCCAAGGGAGAAATGGAAGTCCCACCATTCACTGAGCTGTGTCCATTGTCACGAGCACACATGTGCTACTGCACTCCCTGCCCGTGGGAAGGGAAGACTCCAGGGGGGGGGGGGGGGGAGGAGAGTGAGGGAAGCCCTTCACCCAGGGGTTTGTGCCATCCCTCCCTCACAAAGGCCTGCTGTTATGGGGGAGGGGCTGTGAGGCAAGGGGGCTCTGGTGTGTTTGGGGATAGAGGGCATCAGAGGGCATCACATGGGGGTGGGCACCCCCCAAGGGATCATGCACCTACCCTGCCTCATTCGGTGCATTCCCTGTGTTTCTGTGTGCCCTTCTGTAGGTTGTCCGTGCCATCAATGACATCCTGCTCCAGAGAGTCATCCGCCTTTGGGACATGGACGCAACGGTGGCTGGCTTCACTGATCTGGAGTTCCCCAACTGCAGGGGAGCCATGGATGTGACCCACATCTCCATCCATGCCCCAGAACATTGAGCAACCCACTTTATTAACTGGAAGGGGTACTTCTCCCTCGTGCTCCAGGCCCTCATGGACCACCGTGGTCACTTCACAGACTTTTATGTGGGATGTTCCTGCAGGGCACATGACACCCGCGTCCTTCATAACTCCAGCCTGCATCACAGGATGGAGGTGGGCATTTTCTTCCTCCAGCAGGAATTTACAGTTGGGGACATCCACATGCCTCTTTGCATTGTGGGAGACGTGGCCTACCCCCTCATTCCCTGGTTGATGCAGCCCTATACAGGACGGATGGACCCCGGCCGGGCACGTTTTAATGACCACCTGAACCGGGCCCTCAACCAGGTCGAGTGAGCCTTTGGCCAGCTGAAGGCGTGCTTCTGTTGTCTGCTCACCCATCTCAAGATGGGTGAGCAGAACATTCCTAAAGTTGTGGCAGTGTGTTACATGCTCCAAAACATCGTGGAGCGGAAGGAGGAGGCCTTCCTCCCAGCATGTATGGCAGCTGAGGGCCAGGCATTTGAACAGCCCCGTACAGCCGCCAGCTGCACCATGATGGGGTGCGCATCCGGCCCTAAGGACATGTTCTCCCAGGCCTCACAGTAGGGTCACTTCTGTCTCCCATTTACATCTCCTTCCCATCTCCAACCCTTCCCTTCCCCACCTCCCCTCACCTCCCAATAAACAAAACCATTTTTTTCTTCGAAAACCAGAAAACTTTTATTTTTATTTACAGTAGGGAAGAAGGGTGGACAGCAGGAAGGGCTCTCAACTGGGAGGGGGAGCTATTGCTGGGAGGGGCGGTTCCTGCCAGTGCCCCTGCAGGTGCGGAGGTGCGGAGGCCTCGCAGATCTTCAGGCCATGTCGGGGCAGACAGGACGCGGATGTGAGCAGGACGGGGACATGGCGGTGGCTGGAGGGGCTCCTGGAGGAGTGGCTGGAGGGGTGGCTACAGGGGTAGCAGGAAAAACAGCAGGAGGGGGCATGGACATGTCAGGGAGGGCAGGAGGATGTGGCAAGGCCATGCCATAGTGCACGACATGAGCTATGTGCGACGTCAGGGTGGTAATGACGTCACACGTGCAGTCACACCTCTGCAGAAACTGCCCCCGGGCCTACTGCTGCCACTCCAGGTCAGCCTCAATCTTTCTACTGACCAATGCCTCAGTTCTTTCGATGGCCTGCATGTGCCACTGTAGGAGCTGGTCCCACTGCCTGGCCCACCGGACTGGTGCCTGAGTAGTTGTCTCCTGGGTAGTTGAGCTCAGGTGTCGACTCCTGCCCCCTGGCCCTCAGTGGCCCGGACATAGCCCAGGCACAGCTCCGTCAACTTTGCCTGGACCTGTTCAAGGGTCTGGGCTGGATGTCCCTGCTGGGAGAGCACCTGGGCCATGTGGCTAAAAATGTTGGCATTCTGGTGATGGGCACCGGAGTTGTGGAGGGCTTCTTCCTTGGCCCACAGGTTGAGAAAGGCCTCGACCTCTGCCTGGGACCAGCAAGGGGCATGCCTCTTAGTGACCCTCCAGGACTGCTGGGAGCCCTGCAGTGGAGGGAGGTGCAGGCTCTCGGTGTCCCCCTGGAGCAGACATCTCTGTGGGGCTCATGAGTGCAGCAGGGCAGAGCTGAGTGGTGGAGCTGACAGCTGTGCTGCTGCTGCCTCACGGACTCTGCAAGCTGCGTGTGGCTTTAAGGGGGGGGAGGGTCCGGCAACCAGGAAGTAAGGAGCTGTGAGTGCAGGTACGGAGCATCCAAGCGGCCACTTGCCTTTTTTCCTGGGAGGCCAGTTCTTGCACAAAAACTCTTGGCTGCCTGTCTACACTGGCCTCTTGTGCAAGAACATTTGTGCAAGAAGGCTTCTCCTTGATACGTCACAGTGTCAGCGCTCTCGTGCAAGAAGCCCTGTTTTCCAACACTATACTGTAAATGTACTTGCGCAAGAACGCGCGTGCAGTGTAGACAGCCAGCAAGTTTTTGTGTAAGAACGGCCATTCTCGCGCAAGAAGCGTGCAATGTAGACATAGCCTATGAGAAATGGCATTAATGAAGCTGTGGGTTGAACTAAAGAGGAATCTAAAGTGACTTTAGATCCTAAAATGAGCAAGGGTACTATTCAATTATCTGACAAAGAGATCAGGGAGAAGAAACCAGAATTCACATGCTGGTTCTGACAGGCACAGTCAAACTCAAGAACAGTCTGTAAAAGGCAACTCTCTGATTTAAAAAAGACATTTCACAAGAAAGCAGAGATTGTATTTCAACCTACAAGCTGTTTTCAAAATCCCTCTCTTACTTAAGGGATAGTCGAATAAAGTGGGAAGAAGAAATTTGGATAGCGTATCCCTCAAAACCAAGAATACCTATAAAAAGTCTGATTATAATTTGTTTACTTTTAAAATATCTTCTATAAACAAAACATAAATCTATTTTAAAAGACATAAATATTTAAAATACCTGAATTTTGACTGCTTTGCACATTTACTTCCCTTGATAGATGTGTTTCACATTTGAAAAATAACATCGTATGGTTGACATATGAGGAACATCTTATTGGATCTTTTTAGTTCTGATATTATCACATGCAGCAAACGCGGATTCAAATTGCAACACTGTGCCATGCATTGTAAACATAGTTGGAGATATTGTTCTCTGGTTTGTGCCACTGTAAATGAGTAATAACTCTATTGATATCAATGGCATTATAACAACATAAGAGAGAGGAGATTATGCAAGATGCTAAAAATAAATTATTAGGAATCTTACTGAAAACCAGCTTTTTTCTTTTCTTTTCTTTTCTTTTCTTTTCTTTTCTTTTCTTTTCTTTTCTTTTCTTTTCTGCCAGGTGGGGTTATAAAACCCTACCCTAATATTTTTATGTTCCATTTTCTAGAAAAACAAATTAAACAACATAATTTTTTAATTATTGGGATTTTTTTTTTGGCTTTCCACCAACTGAGTTTATATACCTCAGAAACTAATATAACTCTTTGATGGGGATTGATTATTTTCTGTTGACAGCTTTTTAGTGAAAAAGATAAAAATCAGATTGAATTTCGACAGTGAGAAATTGAGAGCTTGTTCTACCAGCAGGAGTCTCGAGGCCTCTAATTTTACCTCTGTGAGCAAAGATGAACCAAGAATATCAGCAACCTACTTTTTCTAAAGCAAAAGAAAGCCTAGCATCCTTAAAAACCATGAAATAGGCTGAGTTTACAGTTTGTTTAAGAAAAAAAAACCATTTGTTTAATTGATTTTAGTACGGCTATAATCTGAAGAGTAAGCATGTCTATTATATAATATATATAGCTAGAGAGAGACAGTATAGAATACGGGGGGGGAAGAACCTCTGGCCGTCAGGTCATACACGGTTCATCAGGAATAGCTGCTGGTGGGCAATCACATGATCTGTAGGAACAGAATCCTACAGCTTCCAGTAGCTGCAGTTTACCATTCTCATCCAATGTGAGGTGTTAGCTCAGCTGCACCGCTTTGCACAATTCCCATTGGCTGGGAATGGTGAACCACAGCCACTGGGAGTGGCAAGAGTCTAGGTCTGCGGGCACTCAGGTAAACAAACCACCTGGCAGATCACCAGTGGCTATCCCTAATGAACTATGTGTGGCCAATGTACCAGAGGTTTCCCACTCCTGGTACAGATACTGGACTTAGCATTGATAAAGACAGGAAAGAGACTGGTACAGAGTAACGCTCACACAGAGTAAGCACCTGCTAGAAAATCTACTCCCAGAAAAATGAGAGTGGGATGGAAACTGGTCATTGAAATGTTGGCTCATACACCCTGCCCCTGTCCAAATCCATATCTCCATATCCCAGGAGTCACCCACTCACTCTAATGAACTGCAGAGGGGAATGTCAATGTAGGGCAAGAGTATGTTCTACATATTTATGGGCACGAACCCCCTCGCCTGATTACACAGAAGTCTCATTTCACACAGACTAAATGCGACCTTATCCAAGGTAATCTAAGTGTAAAAGCTGTGCAGAGGTGCTGCTGGTCTGACGAGGTGTGGGCATCAGTGCTGCTTTTGTAAAATGTGTGCATGCACTGGGGGACATTTTCTCATTGTGCATGATTTGGTTGATTTATATCTTCATTAATATTAATGTTGCATTAGTCTGAAATGGAATTATCTCAGTCAATCTGAGTGCACAAATGCTGTATTATTACTGATGCATAATCACCTTGATTTTTGCTCCAGTTATGCAATTCCCTTCACTCTGATTGTTTATTATTTGTATAATAACTGTATGATTATTTCTCAATAAAAGTGTATGCAAATCCATGTACGCTGATTGGCTGCCAAACTCTGAGTGCAAAGATTTTCAAAATCACTGGTTAGTTATTTTCAATAAACACACTGGAAATATGCAAATCACTCTTCTCAGATTGGTTACTTAAATTTTTTAGTCTCCTCTCCACAGAATTTTTTTAGAATGGTAGGTCTATAACATACCATATATTCATAGTATTTGGGCAGAGAGTTGCACACAACAATACCTAGAGGGCAAAATCCTGACCCCTCTACCTTTGAATTTCTACTGAGTTAGCTTGGGCTGTTATTTGGCCTTGCTCCTGGTCACACACAAAACCATCTGTCCCAAGTGTGGCAATGCTTTATGCTCTGATGAGCTGGCCTGTCCTGAGATATAGGCTACAGTCCAAAAACTGCTTGCATTCCCTCTGGCTATTAACCACTTTGTAGTGAGGATGCAGGATAGCCACTGACGTAATGATAATTGCCCAAATTTCTTTCAGCAATGCCCCAGAATAATTGGCAGTTTGTACCACAATTTACTAGTAAAGAGTCATAAGCAGCTCAGCTCACTGTAGTGTTAGGAACCATGGCATTTACCTCTATAAGTCCTAGTGCCTCACTTGGGTGAATGCAACAGCATTGTGGACCCAGGATTCAAGTGTGGCCTCTATTTCCAGGCTAGACTAACCTGCATGCCCCCAGTCAGTGTCAGTCACCCAGGTTAACTGCAGTGAAATTTATGAGTGAAGTTGCCATTGAGGTTTTTTTCTCCATTGACTGAAAGGGGGCCAGGATTTCATCCATGAACTTCACTGAGGCTTCATCCAGGCACAGGAGTCTAACCACATATCACTGACACAACTGGATAGGCCTGGGGGAATTTTTTCCACTGAAGCCATTTTTCAACCCCCCCACCTCCCTAAAAAAAGAGGATTGTCAATTAAATTGTTTTCAAAAGTTTCTATTTTTCATTGAAAAACAAAATGGCTAAAAACTGACATTTTTCAGCCAACAGTTTCAGTTTTCAGCTTACATTTTTCAGCCTTTGAAATCAGCCTCTTCAAATCAGTGTCTCTCCCTTGATATAGGTGACACTTTGCTGGTCTGCATATGCTCGGGATCTGGCCCAAGAGTTTTACTGATAGAGGAGGGAGATATTGGTGAAGGACGTAAGATGGGACAAGGAAGGAAATAAGAATGGAAGAAGAAAAAGAGAAGGGAGGAAGGAAGAAGTGTAATGATAGTATAGAAGACAAAAGGAGCCAAAATGATTATTTACATTTACAAAACGAATCATTCCCTTCTGCAGTTTCCAAGTTGTCTTTTCCTTCTTTTTCCATTTAAAATTTGTGTGTATATCAGATTCCAGGATTCACTCTGAAATCTAGAATGTCTGTTGAGAAAGTGTGAAGTGATGGGAACAGCTACAAGCATCGAGAGCTCTTTTTGTTTAGAATATCCCCTCATTACCATCCAGTTTTAACATCTCAGGCTTTTTTAAGTACAGACACACTCTCACACACATGATTTTGTGAATTATACCTATTCCACACCATGGACTTTCAGTTACTAATTATAGTATCCGTTGTACAGTAATAACTTGAGGATACATCCATTTAGCTTAATAATACTAATAGCATAGGATAATATTTCCACTTTGACTTCAGAGTTTATGCAGCTTGGATAATTCTTCATAGCTCATAAATAGAGGACTCTAAGTTGGCTCGTTCTCTTACAGGAGGAAAGCTGGTCTTTGACGCTCCTAAAAGTTCCAGACCCTGTGATAAGCCTCTTTCAATATTTAATTATAATAATCATTCATCATGCATTACTTGTATTGCTGTAATATCTAAATAGCACATTCACATTGACTGCCCATTGTGCTAGGCACTGTACATAAATAATAAGGAAAAGACAGTTACTGCCCCCAAAGCGCTTATAATCTATAAAACATGAAATAACAGTTGGGTAGACAGACAGGGGGATGATACAAAGTAACAGAAAGAACTCAGGATTAGGGTAATTAAGCAATGTTCACAGCATACCAGCTGCCTAATATGCATTACTTTCAGTGTATCAGGCATTGAACACTTGGTTAATTTGAACTGATATTTCATGGATTGCAATGCCATTACTTGCGGCGTAAGATATTCTCAAAACAAATAAAGGAAGCAAAATCAGGCCCTAAATTTGCAGACTCAATAGGCTAACTTAAAGCAAAAGTAGGCTTGTTCCACAGACAGGTTTTCCCATGTTCTCACACCTCTACTTTTAATTAAAATGCTGACAATCAGGGATAAGGGGAACAAAATACAAGGTAATTATATACAGAAAAAACACATTTCACCACAGCATAAGCTATTAGCACTTTCTTGGCTATCTGATTATCTGACAGACTTAAAGGTAAAAGTAATGTGAATTTCAAATCTCACGCTGCTCCCTGAGGAGACTCCGTCTCATACAGTTTGTCATGAAGTGAGACGTTAGAATACAAAAATGAAGGAAAGAAAAAAAAAACATAATACAGGAGGAGAATCTAAACATATTGGGCTAAACTCATCCTTGCTCTAGTGTCATTGACTTGTATGGGCACAGTGGCTCTCTAACATCTGTTCCCAAAAGACCCAAGGAACTTCTATTGGCCCTAAAAATTTAAATGACCCATATCTTTCCTCCTTTAGGCACAAGCCCATTAAGGTACTGAAGCAGGTGCCTAATTTGAAGCATATGAGAATTCCCATTGAATGAAAACAATCAGGGGATCTGACAGGATTGTCAGGCCTCTGGACAATAGTGAGGGAGGGGGGAGGCAGCTTTGTGCACCGGCAAGGGGCAGGGCCTCAGGAGGAAGGGGTGGGGCTAGGCAGCCAGCCCCCAACACCTCCTGGATGGCGCAGCACCTCCTCTCCCCGCTGCCAGCTCTCAGAGCCAGCTGGAGTGCACTATAGCAGGGCACTGCAGTGCGCCACACGGTGCTCCCACAGCAATTCTAAAGAGGCCAGGGCTCCAGCTCTCACCAATGCTGCAGAAGCAGCGGCAGCGGCCGAGAGTATCAGACCTTTTAGAGTCCTGGGGCTGCAGCGCAATTGGCCCCTTTCCCCTCCCCCATCGGCGGGCCTGAGAATGATTAAAGCTAGACTTGTGCCTAAGTGTCTTGCTGAATTGAGGCCTTTGTCCTGAGGGAGTGTGTAGCGTAGTGACATATCCTGAACTGCTCAGATTTCAAAGAGTTGCATCGCTCCTACCGTTTTACAAGGCCTTTCTTTACAGACAAGTTGCTCTCAAAGGGTATGTCTACACTGCAGTTAAACCCCCATAACTGGCTTGTGTCAGATGACTAGGGCACACAGAAGTCAGGCTAAGGGAGCTGACTAAGGCTATGTAATTGTGGTGTAAACATCCAGACTTAGGCTGGACCTTGCTAGAGAGGAAGGTGCCCATGAGCCTAGGCTCTGGACCAAGCCTGAACATCTACACGGTCATTAAACAGCCATTTAGCTCAAGCCCTGTAAGCCTGAGTTGCCACAGCCACAGGTTTTTAATTGCCATGTAGACAGTTCCTAACCTGGCTGTGCATTCCCTTCCTCAGGCCCACTCCTCCTTCCTCATATCACAGGCCCCTATGTGACTTGTCCAGTGTGTACAACCTGCACATTACAATAGCTCCTTCTCACATACTGGCTGGCACAGCTGTTAAATTAGGATTAGTTGGGATTGATCCTGCCTTGGGCCTGGTGATCTGCCAGGGACTTGATGACCTCCTGAGGTCTCTTCCAGCTCTATGATTCTACATACATTCTGGTCAGGTGTTCTCCCAAAGCAGATGTTCCTCACCAACCCTTCATCTCTTTTGTAGCTTTCCTGACTATAGAACTGATTATTTCTCCTTCCCCATGCACCTTTCTGTTCCCTATATTTTTCTATACCTATTTTTATACATTATCACTATAACTAAACTGTGGAACTCATTGCCACATGATATTTCGAAAGTGAAAAATGTAACAAGATTTTAAAAGAATTTGGTATTTATATGGATATCAATAATACTCAGAGTTATAACTATTCATGCCAGCAAACATTTTGGAAATGTATTATTATTTATTTTACTGTAGTGACTAGGCATGCTAGTCACAGTATAGGTCCTTTTAGTGGATCGGAGTGGCTGTCCACTGACCCCGTGGGGGAGGCACCCGTCCCAGAGCCTTGGTGTGCAGCACTTGGCCTTAACAACACACCTGGCCAGAAACCAGGAAGCAGAGCCAGAATGATAAAAGGCTTGCCAGAGAAACCAGAGAAGCCCCGACGACTGAAGGAGCCAGAAGCCTCCCTTGCTCACCCACTGGAGGAGCTGGACTCAGGAGAAGCTGAGGCCACCAGGCCCACAGCTCACTGACTGCTTAGATGGACTGCTTACCGCACCGGAGATTCCGGAGCAACCGGGTCCCGAGGATTGGCCTTGGACCAAGGTACAGCATGATTGGAGTGTGGAAAGAGCCCAGGGAAAGCCGACTGCCTGTTGGCTGAGCCAAATCCAGGTCAGCATGTTGCGGAGTGGGAACCCACTGACCCAGCAGCAGACTGCTCTCCTGCTTCCAGGGCCCTGGGCTGGGATGCAGTGGAGTGGGCATGCTTGCGCGCCACTTGCTACTTCACACCCGGGTGGCAGTCTCCCCCCTCAGCTGTGCCCGAATTGCAGCCTACATTCACTGGACCCCTGCGTGAACAAGGGGATCAAGCTGAGCACTCACCTTAAGAAGATTTGTTTGTTTTAGACTCACCACCCTGCCTTGAAGTAAGGGCTTGGACCTCCGAACTGTTCATTTTGCTGCCTCGCCCTGAGCTAGGGCTTGGGGGCTTTGAACTGCTTGTTTGGCTGCCCCACCAGAACCGAAGCCTGGTGCTCTGAACTATTTGTTGCCGCCCACGCTGAGCAAGGGCTGGGGCTCTAAACCAAACCCCCCTCTAATTCCCCAAAAGACTAAAGAGGGTGTTGTGGGTCGGAGTAGCTGCCCACTGACCCCAAGGGGGAGGCGCCCCTCCCAGAGCTCTGCCAGCTCACAGTCTTCAATGTGCTAAGTGCTATACAAACACAGAACAAAAAGATCTTCCAAGTATAAGAAACAACAGATGGCTATAGATGGGGAATACAAAGAAACAATAGGACAATATAGCTGAGCATAAGCAGTTGTCTTAGCATATAAGCAAGTTAGCCATTTGGTATTTTGTATGCATCATGGAAAAGAAAAGTTTAAGGAGGGCTTTGAAGCAAGAGAGTGCATTAGATTTGCAGATGTTTACAAAGAGGCTTATCCCAAATCTAAGGGGACTGTGTCAAATTCTAGTTACTAGAGATTAAGAGATTTCTTTCACCTTCTGAAACTTCTGTTGTTGTCCACTGTCAGAAACAGGATACTAGACAACGCTGACCTTGGTTCTGATCCAGTTTGTTAAGTCTTATGCATGCCCACCACCACCATTATCGCTTATGTGATGTCACTACCAACACTGAGTTTGCTTTCTGGGTACCGTTTGTCCTTCCTGTACAAATCAAAGCAATTTATCAGCTCTTTCTTTCCCTCTGTCCCTTTCTATTTTGTGCATCTGCCTTGCTGATTATAGTGACAATAAAATAATCATAATAATTTTTAACTACCCTAATACCTCCAACCAGATATGTTCAAGTCTGATCTTATTATAAATCTCTTTTTACTGTCCCTTGCTAGTGTGCACAACTCAATATACTTATTACACTTGTGCCTTAAACCTTTCCCACAAATCAAGTTAGCTGTGGTTTATAGATTCCTATATCCTGCCTCCTTTTTTATTCTGAAACATGAAAAATATGTTATACATGTCGGGATATCTTTCATGTCTCAATCCTTATTCAAAGCTTTCCTCCTGCATATAAAGGCAAGTCAGTTTTTACAAATTGCTCATTGAATTCTCCTAGATTCCCCATATCAGCATATACCCGTATTCCCCCTACCCTCTATTACATCATTAACCACAAAGGATACATACATTTGAAATAAAGATAAAATAATAGTTTCGTTATGGCTGTCCTTTCATGATATAGCACTGTATATTGTCAAAGGGGAAAGCACAGAGGTTCATAAGTTAGCTATTTCCAAATAGTCTCTAAGCATAGTAGCTTCATTTTAATGTACATCATTTTTCAATTCTCTAGTGTAGAGGTAGTCTTTAAAGGGGAGGGGGGAACCCTCAACATTTCACAAAGGCTTAAATTTCAAATGTTATATGTCATGAACTACCACAAATTCATGACATGTATAGCTGTATTATAATTATGTCTAATAGCATTCCCTAACTGCATAACTGAACATTTTATAGGAATCAGAATGAACCTTCTAATCATGTCTGAGTACAACTTCACTAATAGGGATGCATCAAAATGTCTTAGATCAACTTTGTATCCTAAGGCACAATGTAAATGATGATGGGAGGGGGCTTCTTTTTGTCATATTCTCTTCAAATATCAAGTTCTATTAAAGAAAACATTTTTTCTTCGATCACAGGTGTATGTAGAAAGAATGAGTGACAACTTGATGTCTTCGCTTTGATAAGTCTACTCCCTTGGCATTTTTAAAGGTACTTTCATAAATGAGCTTCAATTTGTCAGAGTAGAGCGGTGTCTCAGCAGCTGAAAAGCTGTATTTAAAAATGTGCTTACTGCTTCATAATTCACAGAGGACTGTGGAAGGTAAAACAACTATTCTTCATGTGTCTTGCATGAGTCCAACTGGGAACATTGCATATTTGCTCCTAAAAAGTCAAAGCACTGTAGGAAAGAAGGCAATCATGAAGTCTGCATTAGCCCATCACCAATTTAGCAATTTGTTATTTGATGTTTTTACATGCCACTCCTCAGGGGATGATCTTGTAATTCCAGAATCTGTGTGTCTGACAAAAGAAAAAAGTCAGATAGAGACCATTTCATGGCCTGAAGATGTACCTTGTACAGGGTTTGTGTTTAGGTGTGTGATCTATGGACACACACACATTCTGGATTTAGTTGGCATAAGGTATATTTTAAATAGTTTGCCCTTTATTATGTAAAACAAATACAAGAAATTTCACGAGACACTTTTTAAAACCAAGTTGAAGTCATGCAACTAGCACAACATACAGCACAGATCTTCAGCTCCTGTAAATTGTCAGAGCTCCCTTGACTTCAAGCTTTGCCAGTTCACATAAGATGTGGATCTGCCCCACAGTCCTTTTAAAATGTACCCCTGCAATTTAAGACTATTGAAGTGTTTCAGAGAAAAAGGTGACCACATATGGCTTCTCTCTGGATCAGGCCCATCATTTCTCAGCAATTTGAATCTGACAATACTCCTTTAGCATGATAGCGTCTTTGGATTCCAATTTGAGACTCAACCTAGCTGGAAATATATTGCCTCATTTACCTTTAGCCCCCTCTCATTACCTCTAAATAATTCTTCACTTTGCCTTTGGTTATTTACATGAAAATTGCCACACACAAAAAATAAGGATTCTATTTGTGATGCCTCATTGTTAAAGTTGTAAAATACTGCAAAATATCAGCAAGTTCACACTACAATGTGTGATAAACGTTACAGCTAACACATGCATGCTATTAGCAGACTCTATATTGATGTTAAAGGCTCAGCTGATAAGACTGTTTACTAATGATTGCCAAATATTGCACAAATAGCACAATTCTGAGCAGTTACGCACAGCGCACAGCCTTATGAAGCTGTAAGCAAATGCTACATCTCTGTAATAAGTTTATTCTCAGGCAGGGGTGCCGGCAACCTTTGCGGGTTCCTGGGCAAGGTGTGTGTGGGAGGGGGGGCAGCTCCACGCTACTGGAAAGGGCGGGGCCTTGGAAGCAAGGGGCAGAGCCAGGGCAGCCAACCATGAGTGCCATCCAGTGTGTGGCATGCCCCCCCTCCAGAAGCAACAGTAGCAGCTGGGAGCCCGGGTCCCTTTAAATCGCTGGGCCCAATGACAACTGTTTCCTTTGCCCCCCCCTCCCCCATGAGTGGGTCTGTTCTCAGGCTGTGTGAAGCAGATATATGTACAGTATTCAGCACCTGATTTGGCACAGATTTTGCACACATTTTGCACTGATCCTGAGTGCTTTGGCACATCATGCTAGGTCATGCTGTCTGTTCTTGGAGCTCTCTCATTGCTAATGACTTATAGCAGATGTGGGCAATACTTTTTGGTTGGGGGATATTTGGTCAGATATTTTCGAAGTGGTCCCGGGCCACCTCAAAAGGGGCAGGGCATCAGGGGGAAGGGGCAGGGCCAGGACACCTCCGTGCCTCCCCACCCCTGATTGGTCTGGGGGTAGGAGAGCGCGAGAAGTCTTTGCCCCCCCAGAGAGAACCGCCAGCTGTTCTGAACAGCTGGTGGTTTCCTCTAGGCACACCTGCCCCTGGCAGTGGGAGGAGACTTTATGTGCTGCCCCTCAGGAACAGCATCTGGTGGTTAACTTTAAGTGCTGAGCCCCTTGCAAGGGGCTCAGCTGATTGGCCTGGGGCTTAGGGAGAGTCAGGGCCTCTGCGGGCCGAATCAACTTGTTTGGCGGGCCAGATGGAGGCCCTTTTCCCATGCCAACTTATAGGATAGACTGAGGCTCAATACAGGTCTCTTGTAGTTGAATAAAATCCCCTTTTTCTCCTCTACCTGGTCTATGCCGAGCTTGAGTCCAAATGCATAAGTGCTCCAATGGCAGCTCTCAGGAGCCATTGGGCAGGAAAGCACAACACCATCTCCTTGTTGCTGGGAAGAAAGCAGCTGAGCTAACAGGATCCAGAGGCAAATGATGTGAAAGGCCAGCAGTAATTTACAGGGGTTAGGAGAAAGCAAGGAAGGAAGTGTGTCTCAGAGAGTAATCTGGTGTCTCAGAGCCACCCAGGATGACTCCTGGGACAGAGCAATGTACACATATGCACACAGCTTGCCTGGGGCTATGCCTAAAGGCACAATCCAACCCTTTCCTTGGTACATTGTCTACAAGCTTTTTATTTTAATCATAGTCTGTACCGAACGCCTGTGTTGCCTTGTATCTGTCATGTCAGCATTTTAGCTTGAACATAGTGTATGTGCCGTATTCCAGTGGGCCACTGCCTTTCTGCTGTAGTATTTTGCAAGGTTTATCAACCCTCTCTAATGCTAGAGGCTTGGGGCAATCCAGTATGCAGTTTGCTTTTTACATTGCTTCCCCAACATTAAAAACATATTAGTACCCGGCGATACTCCCTAGCGCTTTGATCTGTACAACAGTGCTGCTTATTTTAGCCTCTGAAGCACAGCTGATGCCATGTTATATAACTGTTGTCATGATTGCTACATCAGGTCCTTAGTCCCAACTCCTCTCCCATTTTATTACCTGCTTTAACCCCCTCTACCCCAGCTTCAGTGTCTAGTACATTGGATTGGAGGCTGTGGGAAGGACTGTGTTGCACCTGGAGTCCCCGAGGCCCTAAACATCCTCCAGCCCTGGGAAGATTTTGCCTTTAGGCTCAGCTGTTGAGCAAAAAGGGTAATAGAGAGAGAGAAAGAGAGCCCCAAAAGGAGCTGTGCCTCAGACACAGCCCTTCCCCACTTCCCCATTAGTCCAGGAGAACTGACCCAAACCAACACACTGATACTGTTTTGCTGGCCAGCAAATAAAGAAGAGGGAGCCAAGACAACTCATACTTCCAGTAGCATGGAGCTCCCCCACTCCCACCCTCACCCCCATAGTTTGTCAGTCACCACTCACTTCCTCCAGAGTGTGGGAAGGAGTTGCAGATGCACAGCATTCATTTGCTCTCGCACATATAACCCCACAGTCCAGGCAGCTCACAACTGGGCATAAGGGAGGGGTGAAGGAGGGGTGTCTTATTCTGCCTTACATCTCTGCATTAGTAAGGAGTAAAAGTCACAATCTAGTCTGGAGTGACCATGTAAGCAACAGCCTTCTATTTCTCTGAGAATATAGTTATTCCCTGATCTCATATGTAAAAGATCACCCAGCAAGACAGCGTAAATCTGATTGAAACTCACTCCCAGTTCACAGGATTAAGAAGTCATTCAAATGCTGTAAAAGTTGGCATTGTAATACGGTATTTTTATTTGCATGTGGTTTATAATTTAACATGAATCAAGAGCGAAGAAATCATGCTACAGGTCTTTGTAAGCTTGTACAAATCTTTGCGCCAAAGCATCATACCACACTGTATGCAAATGAAATCAGATACTGGCAGGAGGCAGTCCTTGGAGAGTCAATGGTATAAAGAAACCGGATTTCTCTTGTTAATTAAGTAAATCAGTAAATAAATAAAAAACGTTACGATTATGCTAGCCAAACTCTATAGCAGATCCCAGCAAAAAAATTGCCAGGAATAAGAATTGTTATATATATTTCTTTGTTGTTGTTATTTTGGTTTTTGTTTGGGGTTTGTATGTGTAATGATTGAGAAAGAGGAAAGAACAAGCAATAATGTATTCTTATAATTTGTTGAAATACTGTATATTCCTTTTGAAGGGGGGTAGAAAGAGGGGGTCCTAGTGCAAAAAGTTCTGGACGGGGCTTAGGACAACTGGACTTTTTTCCTAGTTCTGCCACTGACCTTCTGGTGACCTTGCCCAAATCACTTTGCCTCAGTTTCATCATCTGTAAAATGGGGATAATGCTACTGAAATCCTTTGTAAAGCTCTTTGAGATCTGTTGATGCAAAGTGCTATAAAAGAACTAGGTACAATTATTATTTTATTATTATAGGACATATATGTTTTCTTTTGCTAAACAGTACAGTATACTGAAAGAGAGAAATTGAGTTTTCTGCCTGAAATGTGTTTATGTCTGAAGCAGCTGAGAAACCTTATCTAAAGAAGCCAAAGTGGTTTCATGTAGGATAAGGACCCTCTTTGCTATTTATTCATTTTGAATAATTCATTAGCTGACTCTCCTCAACTCTGGCAGTCCCACGGAGATCCCAAGGAGGAGTTTTGCGATTCCTCAGTCATTGCACCTCATAAAAAGTATTAAGGTTTACGTAACAAAAGAATGTATGTGTGTGTTTAAAGAGGCATTTATACAGGACTGTTGATAACTATGTTAAAGGGTCCTCTCCTTCTTTGAAAATGCTCCAAAGGTTTTACTTTTAATTCATATTATCAAAGATTGTTTCCATCATATAAAGCTGGGAAAGAGCCACCAACAGCCCACTATATGCCTCTAGTAGACATGCATCAGGCAGGTTCTCCAATGAGGTAAATTGATGTAGCTCCATAGAAGTTAAGAGTTAAGCTGATTTACACCACTTGAGAACCTAGCTCTACCCAAAGTCCCATTGGCTGTAATGGAAGAAGGAAATCTTTCTACGTGCAAAATAGACAAGTGAATACAAAAGTGTTCTATACAAGAAATTGTGCATTCTAAATACTTAGCCTGAATAGCATGTCAGATACAGGAATTACCCAAGAGCAAACTATACATTTAATATAATCAAAAAAAGCAAAACATCTAAAATGCACTATTTTTTTCCTGAAATCACTTTGAACTTAAAATGACCATAATATTAAATAAAGTTTAACAAATTGATCTTTTTAAAAATAAATTAATAAACTTCCTTTTATTTCTCAGCTATCTAGGTTCATAGTCTAAATTTAATGATGATGCACTTGATTAAATAAAATGAAAGAAAAATGAAAGTTCTTTCAGACATTAAAATGAATAATGAGTTTAGACTTAATCCAAAAGCAATTTAATTTTAAACATTCATATGAAATTAAATGAGCCATTGAATTTTCTATATAAGCAAGCATTAATCTTATGAAGCTATGAATACTGGAATGTTATATAGTGACCCATTAATTTCAAAGCCTAATACAAGGTCTGTTTAATGCCTGCAGTCCATTAAAAAGTCTGATCCCACAATATAACCACTTTTTCATAAAAGTTTAAACCCCAATTCATTTTTTTTTATTGCTCTAATCATTTGATAATCTGCTCTGACAAAATTATGGCTGCATATCTAAAACCAGTATATGTAATTTCTTCATGTGGAGCAAATTTTGCATATGGATTTGTTCTAAATTTAAGCCTTAGCTCAAAGGAAAAAATGTATTAGAATCTTATAGAGTCAAATAATGATTATACTGCTATACTTACTCATGGAAGTAAATATTCAGCTACACTATTAAATTGGTATTTCCTTATGTTTAACAAATGGACACTATTATATTACATTATTCAGAAAATTTAACCTGACTCAGTACAGAGAGATTAGATTTTATAGGCCAAAAATACTCTCTTTATTTAAGACAGCTACAAAAATCAATGGGAGTTTTGTTGACCCATTCAGGTTGTATTATGTATTATCCATGAAAATGGTTTTCCCATTTTGTGAGAATTTTCGAGAGCTTGGAGTTTTTTTCCCATCCTGTGTCAAGAAAAAGTCAAAACCTTTAAATTGTTTATGACTAGACAAATCAAAAGATATTTCAATCTGGGTGACTTACAACTTTTTTTTGTTTATGATTGGAAATATTTTGTTTCCACATTGACTTTTACTCTTGATTTTAAAACATTTCTAAATAGAAATTATATTAAGTTTCAAACAGAAAAGTCATTTTGAAAAACAGAAATTTAACTGACCCTTTCCCATGAACAGGTTCAGATTTTCTGAATCCGTATTTCTCAACAGCAACAACAAAAAGCAGAATAAAAAAAAAATCTTGACCCCTGGGCTCATCATTTCAGCTCTGTTGACTTTAGCACTGATATATACCAGATAAGGATATGACCCAAAAACTTTCTTCTCAAGTTTCTCAGGAACAGTGCAAATCAAGATGCTTTACAAAAAGAAAAATAAATTAAAATATAGCTCTTGAAACTGCCCTTTTAAATTAATGAGCTGGTTTGATAATAACAAAGTTTAATGGCATATGTTCACCATTCGTTATCTACCATCTTGGAAGGTCAGGGTTTGAAATGCCTGCTCCTAATCAGTAGTTTCATCTACAAAAATCAATCAGACAGAAAGGTTGATATTTAAATATGTTTATCCTATTAAACAGGTGTTCCCATTTGACATACTATACCTAATTCTAACTAATTTTCACAAATCTAAGGTCAATGAGAAATCACAGCTCTTAAAATAGGAGTAAAACAGTTGCAGCGTAGTTGTTAAAGGAAAGGAATAATAATTAGCTTGATAAAATTCTGTTTCTCTTTATTCCCATTGCTAAATTTGAGAAAGTTTAGAAACTTGCACTCATACTTTCCAATAACAGAATATTTCCATTACCCATGTTGTCTTGTGACTAACACATGCTTATAAAATTCTCTAAAGAGCAAGCGCAGTCGTGATATATATCGATTACAAAGAAAGCCCCATTTATTGCTCAGAAATAATTTCCAGATACTGGCTGCATTCATTGTGTAACATGGCAAAAACAATATCCAGAGCACTGGTGTGACCACAGTGAGCACAATGGAGTTTTACATTGTAGTAGGTGAGAGCAGAATTTATCTCTGGTCTACTACAGGGTGTTGTATTAATTTCTAAGTTTATCTTGCTGTACCATGAGGAAGGAAGGCCCCAGCTCAAGCTCCTGCACAAGACCAAGTGCCGATGCTGCAATTAAACAACCCTTGAGCCAGAGCCCTGAAAACCTGAGTCAGCTGGCATGGGCCAGCTGCGGGGGCTTACCTGTTGTGTAGACATAACCTTAGAGAACAAAAAAATAGGCTGCCAGCCAAAGTGTTTATTATAATTTTTTAAACAAGATGTTACCGTTTTCAGCCCTAATTCTGTCACTTTTTCTTGCTTGAGTATTGCTGATGCATGGAAGCAATGGGGGTAATTGCCCCAGAGATATTGCAGCAGCAGCAGTGGACCCTTTAAATCGGTGCCAAATCCCCACATGGTGCAATCCATGTGGTATTGAGTGCAGGTAATCCTAGCTCTGCCCCTCTCTCTACCCCAGACCCCCTTTCCAGGGGCCCAGAGCCACCCCACATATTGCCCAGGGCCTGGCAAAGTCTGTTGCCAGTCCCGTGTATTATACAAGTGGCCCTTTAAGTGATTACGAATATTGTGGACCAAGGTATTATTCAGAATCAGAAACTAAATAACCTTTTGGTTCATTTAAGGCCAGGCAGGTCCTATCTTATTTTTCAGTGTGCAGTAAAAGGAGAAAAAAAGAAGCCCCACTCCCCAGTGTTTCCTGTAAGTTGTGCGCGTGGGTGGCCACTCAGAAGAGATTCAGATGCTGCTCAGCTGATTAGCAGAGCGCCCACAGGTAGGTTTTGTTTCTACTGGTGGTGCACATTCACACATGGCTCAGTGCGCATAAAAATGTATTCCACACGGAAATGGAAAAACCTGCATATGGATGGAAAAGACTAGAGGGAACACTGCACCTCACCCTGAACCAGACAAAGCTGGGAGTAGGAGATATCCCCCAACTTGCTGTCCCAGGCATGCATATTACCACAAACAGGGAAGGAAAGGGATAGGAGGAGTAAACCGCACTAATAAAGGTGTGTAGGAGCAGACATACTGACTCTGTTTTGCACAGCAACTTTTCATCAGAAATAATCCTAAATTCACTGAGTCTATCTATAGTTACACCAGTGTAACTTCAGGGACTTTAGAGGATTTACTCTCAATTTATCCTAGTGCACTCTTAGCCCAGAGTAGTGTGACACTGCACTGCCCCCAATTCAGGCTGTTCCTAACTGGCAATATTGGCTCTTATTCTCCTGGAATTATTTTAGTACTCCCAGCATTCTCTATTTGCTATCACATGGCCAAATAATGACTCTCAAAACATTGGTTTCAGGGAGATGCTGAACATAAATAGAGCAGTTTTTGTTCATGCAGTTCTGGTTCAGTTAGTCATATGAGCCTGTTAGGAAACAACTCAGTTCACCTACAGTATGGAAAGCATCTTAGGCATCAACACCATCAGCAATCTGGCCAGAATTGCTTGAAATGTTACAACAGCATAAATCCCTGGATTTCAGTGGTATTGCTCCCAATTTACATTGGTGTTACTCACAATGTACACTGGAGTAAATAAGAGCAGAATTTGCTCTTTTATGCATAGTCACTCCTGGAGGTCTAAAATGCAGCCATCACCAGCAACTCTATACCAGCAAGGTTGCTTCCTAGAAGGGGTATTTACAATATGCAAAATATATATTGGAATATGGCCAGGACATTGGCTTGAATATCCTACTTGTGCAAAAGCTGCATGAAAGTACATAGACACCTATGAGTTACTGAATACCGTCAGTTCCCAGAAACTCAAAAGAAGTAAAGGGTGCTCAGCACCTCACAGCATCAGTATTTATTTTGGATATGTCTACACTGGCATGAATTTCCGAAAATGCTTTTAACAGAAACGTTTTCCGTTAAAAGCATTTTCAGAAAAAAGCATCTAGATTGGCAGGATGCTTTTCCGCAAAAGCACTTTTTGCAGAAAAGCGTCCGTGGCCAATCTAGACACGGTTTTCCGCAAAAAAGCCCCAATCGCCTTTTTCACGATCAGGGCTTTTTTGCGGAAAATAGTACTATGCTGTCTACACTGGCCCTTTTGCGCAAAAGTCTTTCGGAAAAAGACTTTTGCCTTAACGGGAGCAGTGAAGTTTTTCCGGAAAAGCACTGACGATCTTATATGAGATCGTCAGTGCTTTTCCGGAAATTCAAGCGGCCAATGTAAACAGCTGGCAAGTTTTTCCGCAAAAGCAGATGTTTTTCCAGAAAAACTTGCCAGTTTAGACACAGCCTTCCTGTTTTGTTTTTCTTTTGGGGATGGGTGAGATGATGATCCTCTGGTTTGAATCCCTTGTTCCTGCTAAATGCTGAAGCAGAGTTAGTACGCAGTCAATTTTTTGTTCCATGAAGTTCTGAAAAACCTATAGAGGCAGCATGTTCATTTATCTGTGGTGAAGCAGATTCATTTCAGCAAAGGTCATTTCCAGAATGATGTTAAAAGCTAGCAGTGCCTACAGAGGTTAACCAGAAACCAAGTGCAAGAAAATACCCAACTAGTCTAGGCTTTTGAGCACTACTGGCATTTTCAAGAACCCATTTTCATAGAATTGAAAAAAATGGCTACGGACTTTCTAGCCATCTAATCCAGATCTTTCACAATCCAAGTAGAGCTAGTCAAGAATTTTCTGATCATTTTTTCCATTAGTAAATGCTGAATCATCAAAACAAAAAATGTTTGGAAATGGTGTGGGTTTGACTAAACCTTTGACATAACTGGTTTGACATAACTACTCTCTGTGAATGGTCATCCAACCAGTTTTTAAAGATTCACACTCATCCTGGAAGAGAATAACAAATGGGGTTCTGCAGAGATCAGTTTTGGGGCCAATTAGGTTCAGTATCTTCATCAATGGTTTAGATAATGACTCAAAGAATACACTTGGCATCATCTGTAAACTTTATTGATGAAGATACTGAACCTAATTGGCAGTATCTTGGTGGAAGAGGTTGCAAGTGCTTTGGAGAATAGGATGAAATTTCAAAAATGATCCAGCCAAATTGGAAAAAAGTTCTAAGGAAAATAGGAGGGATTTTAACAAGGCCAAGTGAAAAGTTCTCCACTTTACACACATAACACACATACAAAACAGGAAATGACTGCCTAGGAAGGTGTACTATGGAAAGGGATCTAGGGATCATAGTGGACCATACAGTAAATATGAGTCAAGAGTATTTGACACTTGCAAAAAAAAAAAAAAAAAAAAAAAAATATCATTCTGGGATTCATTAGCAGAAGTGTTATAAGACACAAAGTAATTCTTCTGCTCTACTCTACACTGATTAGGCCTCAGTAGAAGTATTGTGTCCAGTTCTGGGTGCTCCAAAAAAGAGCAACAAAAATGATTAAAGAAAACATGGCCTATGAGGGAAGATTAAAAAATGGGGTTTGTTTAGTCTGGAAAAGAGAAGACTGAGGGAAGACAAATAATAGTTTTCAAGTATCTAAAAGATTGTTACAAGGAGGAAATTGAAAAATTATTCTCCTGAACCTCTGAGAATAGGACAAGAAGCAATGGATTTAAACTGTGGCAATTGAGGCTTAGGACAGACATTAGGAAAAAACTTCCTCACTGCCAACGTGCTTAAGCACTGGAATAAATTGCCTAGGAAGGTTGTGGAATCTCCATCACTGGAAATTTTTAAGAACAGGATCGATAAATACTAGTCAGGGGTGTTAAGATTGTGCTTGATCCTACCATGAGTGCAAGAAACTGGAACCAATGACCTCTGTCCAGTTCTCTGGCTCTATGATTTTCTGGATTTTGACATTTTCTTCTGATTTGAAAGAGGACAAAATTTCAAAATGTCAAAAATTCTCTCAGCATGGAAAAACCATTTTCAACCCAGCTCTGTTTTACAGGCTCCACAATCATAGAGCATATACCTTTTCTTCATCTAAAATGTAACTCAGGGTTGTGATCCTTTGCTATTACTAGTGTAAAGCTGATGGAAGATTCCTAAGTAGATTCCCAACATATGCCAATAATAGAACCAAGTTTCTTTATATTCATACACTATCAGTCCAGGACCATTGCATTATAAAATCCACTTTCAAATATCTTCCTGCTGAATATAGAGGCATATAATACAACATATTCTGTAACTGAATTTTGGGAATTCGCTTTGCTGGGAAAACAAGATACAGTAAAACCTGTGTTATCTGGCATGCCTGGGGATTAGGGCATGCCGGTAACCTAAAAATTCTGGTTATCTGGAGGGGAAGGGCGTGGAGGGAGGAGCCATGGGGGGCCTATGGGAATGAAGGGGCATGGGAGCCGTGCAGGGCCTATGGGCGGGGGACAAGGGAGCCATGCAGGGGCTGGGATGTGGCCTGCTAGCGGGGCCACAAGCCACGAGGGGAGGCTAGATACGGTCTGGTGAGGGGGGGTGGAAGTTGAGGGGCAGGAGGCGGCGATGGCGGGAGCGGCCTGATGGGGGAGGCGAGAGCCTTGGAGGGGGGCTAGCCTTCCGGGGGTGACAGGAGCCGCGTGGGGAGCCACGATGCTTGCTCCTTGCTTCGGTCTGCCTTTTGACACTCCCCCAGGTATACAGGGAGTATTTTTCAACAAAAATACCGGACACACTTGACATTACATCACAATCTACATTACATCTTGTTTAGAAAATACCAGACATTTCTATTTTCTCATTTATATTTTCTCAATTTGTTTCCCGAACAGAAAGCTCAAATACTAGACTGTCCGGTTAAAAACCGGACACCTGGCAACCCTACAGGTACGTGCTGCACTCTCATCTGAGGAATGTCCCAGCACTTAAAGGGACAGTTTCCTCACTCCCCCCCCATCCAGATTTTTTCCCCGGTTTCTACAGTTTTCCAGATGCTTAAGTTCCAGATAGCACAGGTTTTACTGTACATACATTTCAAAAAATTAGAACAGGCCTCTTAGAGCAATAGCAAACTTTCAGGTTGTTGAAATACTTGATTTCTAGTTTCAACAAACTGTAGAGCTCCCTTAATAATTACTTTGAACTTAGCAGATGAGCTCAGGATCAGTTACAGAATAAGGCAGTTGATAATATAAGGACTTTAATGGAAAGCAATAAGGCACAGCATGGTATGTGATTCTCATAGGGCAATAATATCCCTGGGGCATTTTCTGCATAAAAACTTGCTATTTTCAGTAAATGTGCATATTTAAACGTAATCCCACCTATAGAAGTTGCCTCATTGACATAGTGTTACAATACCACTTTCAGATTTAAACAGAGAGATCATCTAAATAAATGGCTTTGGTCACTTGAACTTTGCAGCTGCAAGACTGATAGAAATATATCTAAGAGAAGCTAACTGCCTAATCCAATCAGTGATGTATAGACTCACTCACCCACTTTCCAGTGAAGTAAAGCGGTGGTGAGCCTTGGAGTAGAATAAAATGGATCGATCCCTTTCTGAGAGTGAGCAATCAATCAGAACTGGAATTATTCCAAAGGAGAGGCTGCTTCTCATTTCTTATTTCATTAGTTATATTTGCAGTCAGTATGGATCAGTTAATTCTCCCCCGATAACTACAAAGACAATGGAATTTGTTTTCATCCTCATTTTCCAAATTATAGCACAATACGGGCCTCAGCATCCCCCAACCACCAAACCCGCATAGTGGGGCATCAATGTTTTAAACAAGGAACACAGTGTGGAGTATAAAATGGATTCTCTGCCTCTGTTCCCATTTTTCCATGTGGCACTCCATACCAGCAGAGAAGAAGTTAAGGAGAGACTTTGGATCCAGTTAGGCCCATCCCTCTAGATCAGCAAATAATGTCAAGCTTGAAAGGGAAATAAAAGGAGCCTGGTTATGTTCAGGTCTGCTTGCTGGGAAGAAGGACAGAGTTTTGCCTCCCTTCCTGAAGAGACCATTGCTTGCAGAGCTGCACAGCTAGGCCTGATTGAACAGCTAGACCCCAAGCCCTTGTCTATATAGGATAACACAGAATGTATTATGGTCAATTTTTAGCTCCCTATTTTCTAAAGGGGAAGGAGCATTTTCCCACTGTGTGCAAGTGTCCAACATAGCACATCCCCAGTAGGGTGGCTACCATTTACTGACAGTGATTCACTGTGGGTAGCTATCCCACACATCTTGTCACCCCTTTGCATTCTGAGTTAAGCTCCCAGTGCCTAAAGAGACCACAACAGTGCAGCAGGTGGTTGGGTACATGTTGTCAGTGTCCCATAATGCATCTCCTCCATCCCACCCTGCTGGAAAGCAATACCAAACAATCTTTTCGTGCACCTATTCATCCTGACTCTCCCACTACCAAGTCCTCTCCTTTGTAATAGCTTAATTACTCCAAGACTCATCCTTTCTCTGCATCAGCTTAAGTGCCTGGTGGCTGTTACACACTGAGGAGCAGACTATTGCATCCTCCACCATGTACACAAGGGAGACCTGGGGGGAAAGATTTTGCTTTCTATACATAATTCCTCTCCTGAAACTTTCTTCAGGTCTGGATGACTTGGCATCTCCCCCATCATGAGCCAGTCTATTAAGTACAGAATTAGGCCCATAATGGTGAGGATATATTTATATTATTATGGCAGGAGCCACCAGATAGTGCTGCTACACTGTCTTCCAAGTTCTTTTTTCTTAGTGTGCCAGTGTTATTCAGTCTGAATAAATGTGTCATTGTTGTTTTGTGATGTAGTTTATTTTGGATGGCATTGTGGCAAGCAGCACAGAAATTTGTTCACTGCCTTAATCTTGCTAACTAGAGTAATGTTTGAGGCAGAGTTGCTCCCTGTGGTCTAGGCACTAGCGTTTGAGCTGTGAGTTCTGAAAAAGCAGATAGCCAGAGTACCATTTGTGACCACGTCTGTTCCAGGTCTGGTGCATACAGTGTCAAATGAATATGACAGCACCACGTCACTAATCTCTTCTCCAATGGGAAGCTGACCCACAAGATCCTGCTACCATTATGGGCAGAAATATTATACTATCGTAAAGGACAGTATCTGCTGTGATATAATATTCAGTGTGCCACATTGTGCTCAGTGTTACACCAGGGTGTCTCAGCAGCAACTTCACTGAAAACAATACAATGCTCTTAGGTATAAATAAATTCAGAATGAGGCCCAATGGAGTTATTCTAGGTAATACTCCTGTAACTGAGATCAACCAGTCCAGTATAATTACTCCAGATCTAAACTCAGACTGGGAGCAAAATCTGGCTCACTGTATAATGATATTGATACAGTTTAATTTTTTGTTCTGACTTTAACCAGAAGTTGGTACCTAGTGACACTAAGAAGAGATGACAAATTGGAGCCTGTCGATTAAAATACATCTGATTTAAGAAAAAAAAACCTTGAAAATGTCTCTTATATTTTTGTTGCTTCCATTATCATGGGTTATGTCATTTTGTGAACTGTATGCCATTTTGAAGTCCAAATACAATATTTGCCAGATTTGGTTGGTTCTGTCTGACCTTGATTTTAATCAGCCTCTCATGCCAATAATCAGTGCAAAGCCACAGCATGCACAGTATTACAGCAGCATGTACCCAAGAATAGTGGTGCTCATCTTAAATAAAGCAATACTCTTCCATTTATAACTTCTTAATTCTCAAGAACCTTTCCTACTCATCCATGACCTGTTTGTGTAACTACTGCAGTTTAGCATGCGGGCATGCTAATTTCTTTTAAAAGGTAAAATATAATAGAAGAATAAATTAAACAAAGGTTTCTTACAAAAATATCCCACTTTGCCACTTGAGGAAATGTTCCATGTGTCAATTTTATTAATGCCATTGAAAAAAACCCCTATTTTTCTGGATATGAGTGATCTCCTAAGTGTCTTTCTGAAGTCTCTGCTTTAGCTATAGGAAATTACATTTACACTCTGGGGTTTCTACACTGATGAAATATGTTCATTTCTGACTAGAAAGAAAGTAAATAATTCTAAAGGGAAACAAAAAAAGTTCAGGCTTTCAGGACAACACATATTTGTTCTGTCTTGGTGTAGACAATCTATCAGGTTGGAAATTACACAGCTGTGAACAAAACCAACCATTTCTCAACCGTGACAGACTCCTATTGTTTCCCAACAACTTACCCCAAACATATACTTTAAAATGAAGCAATAGCACATTGCTCATAGACAGTTTGCTTTCTTGCGATAATCTTTATATCAGGCCTAAGGGCAGAATATACATATATATATATCCATAAACGATTGCCAGGTTCTTTCTTTGTATTAGCTCCTTTGTATGCGTTAGTATTTTCTGCTATCTGTTATCTTCAAACACTCCTCTTCTTACCAATGTGACTGTTCATCTAGTACCATCCCAGTGTTGGATAATAAAGACCAGAACTATAAAGTGTGTAAAGCCAGAATCTATGAAGTGAATCAGACTAGATGACGGCAGTGGTCATTTGTGGCTTATAATCTATCAATCTATGAAGAAAAATGTCACCAATCAAATATAATTCATCAGTGAGCAGATTTTATCAACGGGGAATATACTTCTGCCTAAAACGTGTCAACTTGACAATAAATGGTAAAAAAGCCATCTTCATCAACCTTCCTACGTGTACTCCTTTCTAGACCCATCACTTGACAATATCCCCTTGTAAAATCAGCCTTGATGACACAATCAAGGCCAAAAATCCTGTGCAGAGGAAATATTAAGCCTTAAGGTGCTCCAAGACAACTTCCAGTGCAGCGTTGCTGCTCATGACACCTCCACTGCCAAAAGCCATGATTTTCTCATGACCTCTTTGCCACCACTCCAGGAATCCAATTAAAACCTCAAGATGTGCTGTAGTTCATGCTGAAAACATCATGGATAGTAAACAGATGCAGCCTAGGTGGAAACCAGCAAGCATCCTGTTAAGGTGGCACAGTATTGTTCTAGTAGAGGAGTTTATAGGAACCACATGACTTGCTTGCACAGCTTTCTCTAATTGTGGTTTTCACTGTCCTTTCTGTTTGTATTTCAATACATTGTAGAATCATAGAATCATAGACTACTAGAACTGGAAGGGACCTCAAATGGTCATCAAGTCCAATCCCCTGCCCCCTTGACAGGACCAACCACCATCTAGATCATCCCTGATACACATTTATCTAACCTGCTCTTAATTATCTTCAGTGATGGAGATTCCACAACCTCCGTAGGCAATTTATTGTAGGCAATGTAGACATTGTAGGCAATGGCTCTGTAGGCTACACTCTTTCTTAGCTGCTTATAGCTTTAAGTACTATTCATGATTTCTGGGATGAAAAGAAAGGTTCTTCTCAAGCAACGTGAATGTCCTCTAGCCTCAATCATAGGGTTTTCTTGTTGTCGTAGGAGAGGGTTGTTGTTTTTAGCTTTTTGTTTGGTTGGTTTTTTGCTGATATTTATATAGGGGACTATGATCTCCATAAAACTCCATTTAATGCTTCATTTCAATAAAGAGTTGCCACTAAACTGATTTATCAGACTTCACATATTGATAGGATTTGGCCACACTTTAAAGCCCTGATCCAAAGCCCATTGAAATTAATGAAAACACTCCTGTTATGGCTAAAAAAACGATAATTGTGAATTCTGCAACCATATGGGCAGCTTTCAATGTTTGACACTTCCCATTTTTGAAGTTTTTAGGCTTATTGCCAAGGTTTTTTTTTTTAAGTGAAAATCAGCAATAGTTATATGGTGTGAAATCTGACTTTGAAAATTTAGGTGTCTTGCTTATCTTGAAGAACAGCATGTCAGCTATTGTTGAACAAAAGTACTGTGTGTTATATAGGAACATAAGGCCATCAACAAAAAGACAAATTATGACTGTCAGCTACATTCTTCAGTTATAATGACATTTGGGCACTATATAGTGGAAGAAAGGCTTAGCTTTTCAGCATGTTTAGAGCAATAAAAACAAGATTATTGTTGTTTCGTGGCACTATATTGCATCCAGAGCTTGAATTAGTGCTCCTTTAGTGGTAGTAAAAACAAATTGTAAATCCAATTGGTTTTGGTAATATGAATTTTGCCTATAAAGCTCTTTTCTCCCATTAAAGCGTTTACTAAGACAAACAAAAGAACGCTTTTCCACAATGACAGTATACAGGAACTGATTTTGATCTCACATACACTAGTTTTTATAACAATATAATTCCATTGGGCCTGATTTTGATTTCATTTTATGCTGGTCCCACATTAGTAAAACTCCATTACTTTCAATGGAGTTAGACCTGTTTTACACTAGTATATACGAGTTCAGGATGAGGACTGAGGTGAATCTGAGACTTGAAAAGCCTGATTCAAAGCCCAGGGAAGTCACCTGAGATTCTTACCATTGATTTCAATGACTCCAAGTTAAGAATAACCTGGTATGTCTGATTTTCATATTTGTTATACCAGTTAACTCCCCTGATGTCAGATGCTTTGTGTTAGTGTTTGGCGCACTATTTTTATCAGGCTACAATGTGAAGTTCCACATGGGAAAAATAACAATTCAAAGTTCATACAGGATAAAGGGCCATATAGTTTTAAACCAGAATTGTTGTTCTTCAAATCTCTCATTGCCCATGTGTGATCACTTAATGCACTGCATGAAAACATTCAGATTCCCTAGTGGAGTTTAAACCAGAACAGAAATGTAGATTAAAAACCTGTTTTAATGCTGATGACATGGAAATGTCTGAAAGGTATTGGTGGGATTTGATATCCTGCCAGAAACACAATAGTTAGCACATTGCAATATTTTCCATTTTTCATATTAGTGTTTTGAATTGTTTTGCTTCTTAAGAGATACAATAGTGATTAAACTGAACCTGTTATCTTAAAGGAACAATATCTGACTGAAGAGAGTGGTAATTAAGATAAGACTGGATGCTTTAGAAAGTGAATGCATTGGTCATTTATGATGTCAACATGCCGTTCTGAGTATTTTATAATGGTGGCAATGTATCTAGAATATTAGATACTCTTAATATGACACAGCAATGCAGCATTGAAAGTAACTTACATTTTTTTACAGGTATTGCCTATTGCAATTCAGGTCTCTGCCAGTTCTTTCAATCGCTCCCTGCTGCCTTTCGCTGTAGCTCAGCCATCTCTTGCCGAAGTTGCCCAACAGTGCACACCTGCTTACTTTCAATTTTGATGCAATGTATGAGTTAATTATATTCAGACTAGTAACCATATAGGGGGAAGAAAGGAAGGAGGATGGTGCTTTAACATCAGAATTGTAGTTCATAGATATATACTGACCAGCTGAGAAAAGTGGTTAAGATGCATTTCAAAATACTGATCAAAGCATTTTCAAATGAAAGACCTTATACCTTGAAGGGGAAATTCACCTGAATGTAGAAGAATTGTGCATTGCTTCCGTAGTAGGTAGAGCCTTGCACAGACTAAAGTGCATGTTTCATCCAGATCGCCATAGCAACTGCTTTTAGTAAAGTTCTTTTATGTGACGCTCTGCCCAAATGTTACAAGGCTGAGATAAATGAAAGATGGAAAAATAAAATTACTAAAAAAGTTACAACTGCATTTTGTTTGGTTTGGTTGGATTTCCCTCTCCTGTGTCTTGGTTCCTCTAATAGTTACCCAGGCAATGATGATCCTTAAACAAGAAGAAAATTATTTATTATGACAGTGGAGAAGAGAGTTCATTTTCTGAAGCAAGCTGATGGAGTCTGGCTGTCGCTTCAGTAGCAGATTCACTGGGTGGGCATTTTTAGAATCAATCAACCAGTGGGAAGAGAATTAGCCCAATATTGGGCATGTTTGCAAATCCCACCCAAGGGGTGTATTTAACTGGTATCTTGACACGTCTTGTTAGTCTTTCTGTAGCATGCCTAAGGGAAGGTGTCTCAGCCTCTTAATAATGCAGAATTGAACCATTTTGACCATTGTACAATATCTGTGAATGTTCTTCCTTGCAATGTAAGAAAGGTATTGGATCAGCTTTTCTCCGAGAAAATGAAATCTGTGAATGAGACCTTTGTAACATGTACTTCTGCTGCAGGCATAACTTCTATTAACTTTCAAAAAATGTCCCTCCTTAGGAGTCTGCAATTTTGCCCTAATTAATTGTACTAGGATTTAAATAATATATAATCAAATTAATATATTCTGTGTGTCATACTAGTGAATCAAGACTTACCTGGCACATAGTTTAGACATTATATTGCACCCAGTGATTCATTTAAGAACCCATTACTCTATATTTCATTTTTAACAAGTTTCTCATCCACTCACATATCAGTTTAGTTTGCAAAAAAACAGTTTTGCTAATAGATGCAAAGATAGATTCTGTACAGTGGAGATTCATAATCAGAGCTGAGACATATTAAGGGTAGGTGTCATCTTCCTTGATGTTTGTTAAAAAAAAAAGTCAGAAGCCACCATGCATCACAGAGTATCATGTAAGGTTCACATCTCAGGAATAATGTTACTCTTTTTTGTTACATTATGGGCTTTTGATTCCCGGAGTAATTTATGTGCATATATGATTCCTGATGTCAGGCAAGCTCCTCTAGATTTCGATGGCAATTTGCCTCAATAAGAACCTCAAGGTTTGGTCCCCTATGTTTAAATGTAGTGAGCCCAGAAAGAAACAATCCAGTAAGTGAATCGCATTAACAACAAGTAATTATTCCAGGGATATGTCATTGAAAGAACTGCTTTAGAATAATAAGCACCAGAGGAATATAAAAGCAAAAAAGGGGACAAGCAATATTAATATTAGTTTAGCATTTCAATATCCTGATGAAATGAATGATAGAGCTTTAATTTATTTTCTTCCCTATTGTTGGCATCTCCTGTAAGCTTAAGCATCTCTTGGAGAGCACTAGTAGCAGGGATATTTGTTTTAATCTGGGATAATATGATCCCTGATGATGAGGGCTAAGTTGGGCGGGGGGGAAGAGGACAGATCTTTAAAGATATTTAGGTACATAAAATGCAGATAGGTGACTAGTTGGGATTTTAAAAAGAGGCAAGGTGCCTATTTCCTTTTGAAAATGCCATGAGGTACCTGTCTGCATCTTTAGATCATAAATACCTTAAAAATCTAGTCCTTGATAACATCTGTGCCTTTTTAGAAGCAAAGTTTTCCCTTTAACTTGCTGATGATTATGGGCCAGTTCCTTCCTACCGCTATAGCTCTGCCCACTCCACTATAATAGTTGTGATGCAGTAGTTTCACTGTTTGTCCCTGCAGGACCAATCCCTTTACTTTAGGATGGAGTTCTTCCTGAAAAGTAATAGGTGTAACGGCATTGAGCAAGAGAGTTTTTCTTGCGCAAGAAGAGGCAGTGTACACACTCCTTCTTGCACAAGAGCCTCTTCTGAAAAAAAATGGTGGCTCATTCGGTATGCAAATTAGGCTCAGCGATATTCCATGCTTAGACTCATTTGCATATTACTCATGCAAGAAGCCACGAGTGTAGACATAGCCTTGTAGTTTATAGTTTCATAGCAACCATCTTTGGCTATTTTGACTGATGAAGAGGGAAAGGTAGGGACAATGTGTATTCATCTAATGCAGGATATTGTAGAAAGAGAGGCAAACACCAGGATACACAGAGTCATGAATATAAACCCCAAAGATTTGCAATCCCAGCTGCCTATAACAGTTGAACCACCTTTTCTTCTATCAGTTTGACAAAGACTTGTACTCCGGCCCACATTCTGACTTTTGTGGGCCCTAGGCACTTTTGCCTTCGTGGACCCCTTCCTCCATAAAAAAAAATATTAAAAATTATTTTTGATATAACTTTAAATACTTAAACATTTTTTTCTGCTTTAGGCAAAATTTAATAGATTTTCATGGGCCCTAAAAGTTTCATTTTTTTCTAATGTGAGGAAAAAAATTAAAACATTTTCTTCGACCCTAAAAGTTCATTTTTTTCCTTCTGATTTTAAAAGAAATTAAAACATTTTCGTGGGCCCCTAAAAGTATCGTGGGCCCTAGGCACTGTACCTACTGTGCCTAATGGATAAATCGGCCTTGCTTGTACTGGGCTTTGCCTAAGGGCAAAATAATTATTGAGACCATTGTTACTATGAAGCCTGATTCTCCTCTCAATTACAGTGTAACTACGTTGGCTACATGCTTAATTGGTAAAACTTACTGTATCTGCACTGAAGCCAATGAACTATGCAGAAGTACACCAGTTGAGGTCATTGCCCAACTGTAGTTAAGGCTCCACACCTAAAAGAGCATTCAGACGTTGGAGTGGATTGAGGGTCATCCATCAGTGAGAGATCACTCCAGCCTGCAAGACACAGCCCAGGACTAATGTGGATGCAGTATCACCCTGTTCCAGGGGAAACAGTGCCCATTTTTCCATGTTCAATCTGCTGACCCCAGTACAAAGTATGGCCTTAAACTGTCAGTGTGGTCCAGTGTATGAAAGTCAAGACATCTTATAATTAGCTGGGTTTTCTTATTTAGAACATAGCAAACATGAAATAGGTATCACATTATTATTACATTATTGCAATAGCACACCTATGATTACCTGTCCTCCAGAGAATGGAGTATCACCATTTTTCAGAGTCTGTATTGTCCTGAATAGGGACCCAGTTCGAGCATAGAAAACACTAGTGGAAACAATACTTACAACGGGGAGTAGTCCCATTTACTGCCATCCAGTAGTAAAAGCCTGCAGAGCGAAACCTATATTTAATGCATGAGTCCCAAACAAATTCAAATTCTACAATACTATATCTGGACCTGATTCTTATTTTACTTGCATTGGTTTTGCAGTGGTATAATTCTATATTTAAATGTAATTACTCTGATTCAGTAGAAGTAATGTGAGAAGCATGACTTTCTCCAGAGGAATAGTATTATTTAGATCCCAAAACTGTTCTTATGCTTACACAGATAATATGGATTTCCCCTGCAATGTAATCCTTCTTTTTTATGATTATTAATGCAATCAATAGTAATTTACTTCTATATCTGTCTGTATTACTTTATAAAGAACAGGCACAAATTGGGTGCATAGGAATTTCAGCAAGTATAATTTTAGCAATATGAGCCTCTATTGTAGTCCCATAATGTGCTTAGTTAGGACATGTCCAAAACATATTTAACAAAGTCGCAGTCTTCATTTTACACCTGTGACAATTGGATGACTTGTCTGGTTTTATATTTAGTCAGTTTATCAGGGAGTAATAAATGTTTTGTGCATAAGATTAAAACAGGATAAATGATACTGAATGATAATTTAAAAAGTTCTTCTGTTGGCACAGACTTTGTTCCAATCTGTTTCAGACTAGCCTTCAGCAAAATCGTTTCCCTCTGTCTTTGAAATTTCTTCCAAAACAAAAGGCCTGATTCTCCTTCTCCTTTTCAGCAATGTTTGCCAGGCATAACTCCAAAGAAGAGAATGGAACATCAATTTCAGAAAGATTATTTAAAAAAACAGAGCCAGGATTCTTTAAAAATAGAAGTGGGGGATTCACACATCTTCTAGTTCCTCTTAAATCCCCTTTGTTTAAAGCCATTATAGGGCAGTGGAAAACACCTTTTGCATAAGGGAATCCTGAGCTGGTGTAATCTGGCATAGAGAGCCAAATGTCAGTATTTCTTGACACTTGCCTTGGCAAAGAGAGAATTCTGGGGGGTGGCTGGGTGAGAGGAGGAGCATGGCAAGGGTAGGTGGAGGGCACAGAAAACTTCATACAATCCATAGAAATGTAGCCGTGTTAGTCTGGGGTAGCTGAAGCAAAATGCAGGACAATGTAGCACTTTAAAGACTAACAAGATGGTTTATTAGCTGATGAGCTTTCGTGGGCCAGACCCACTTCCTCAGATCAAAAAAGTGGGTCTGGCCCACGAAAGCTCATCATCTAATAAACCATCTTGTTAGTCTTTAAAGTGCTACATTGTCCTGCATTTTGCTTCATACAATCCAGACATCCTAGAAAATAGAATGGCCCATTTTGGATGGTGAGCCTTCAGCAGCCTACAGGATCGGGGTAGGAAGAGGGGAGGTAGAAACATGGTGCAAAGCTACATAAAAGCCCCACAATTGAGAAGATAATGGTCCCATTGTGATTTTACCATATCAACATGAGCACATTTTGAGCTTTCTTTTATAAGGGATTGTGCTCAGTTCTCATACTAAATACCTACTTGTCAGACTTGTGTTTTTATTGGTAGCACATCATGATACCAAGACACGGGACATTTCCTTATTTTTCTAATGGCAATTTTCCAGGCAACTGTATAGTGAAAAAAAGAGTGGCTGTTATGAAAAGAAAGGAAAATGGTTTCCAACGATGGTGCATATTCATGTCCTTAAAACTATCCAAGCAAATAGAAAATATCCTTTTAAGAGAAGAGGTCCTTGAAAGTTGTGCTCGCATAACAGTTTTCCCTAACAAGAAAGTTGCTAAATAGAAAGGGGATAGTTATAAGACTTATCCTTACATACCATTGTGCAGTGTGTGTTTGTGCTCACATAAGGGCATCAGATATTCCTATGTTAAATAGACTGCCCAAGGACCAGGCGGATTGTTGTCCCCTATGCAATGTAATCTATTAATAAACTATTATTTAATTCCTAATGATTCTGTATGACCTTGCATAATTCCTGTCACCTCTGTTTCCAACTCTTTGTCCATTTAGACTGTTTTTTGTTTTTAGACAAGGACTATCTCCTAGCATCTTTGTACACCACCAAGAACAACAGAAGCCCAATTTCCTGTGGCCCCATTAGTCTTTTCTGCAATACAGATAGCAAAACAAAATCCAACAGGTTGGTGCACAAACATTTTGCAAGAGTAAGGACTGCAGAGTTCTACACTAAACAGATATGGCATTCCAAAAGGTCTTACACCAGGCTTTTGTCCTTAGATGACTTGTTTACTTTCTTTTTATGCCATAAAACCCCTCTAAGGGTCAGAGAGGTGGCAGATCAGTCGCCTTCTGTCTCTCTCCTCCACTGCCCTCAGGTTTTTAGGCACTAATCCTGGTTTTTTTCATAGTTCATACACTCTGGAGCTGGCAATGATCTTTAGACTATTGTACTGTTCTCCCAGAGCTCTAACCTTGCTGCATGAACTGACATTTATATGAATTGTCATCAGAAGTTTAGGGCACATCTCTTTTCTTTCTTAATAACATGTCATTCGGCTGGGACTTTATTTGTGTTTCATAAAGAGATGATTGATTAGAGAGGCTGAAATTAATTTAGATTGATATTCACTGGACTCTTGGTGGTGACTTTGAAGTATGACTGCCCTCTGTTTTGCATTTTAATTTGCTTCTGGATAAGCTTTGTAGGTCCAGAATCCCACTAATCCCAGCATATACTCACCAGTCAGATATTTCAGAATGAAGTCTCCTTTCTCTCTTGGTATTAGACTGAGGTGGGCCACATTTTTAAAGTCACTTCAGAAATGTACATTAAAATACTATGTTTGTACCTACCTGTTGCAAGGTCCTCGGTAGTTCAAGGTAGGTAATTATTTGTGAAATTACAACCTCATCCTGAATCTTTCAAAAACAGTGGCTGCTTTGCCATTGAGTGCAATAGAAACAGGATCAAGTTCTCATCCATTTTATTCCCGCAGACCAGTGTTGGGGGCTTATCTCAGTATCTTATTCTACTTTTTTCTGAGCTTACTTTTCTCTGAAACTGATGGGAGCTATCTAATGGGTAGATTTACACCAATACAATTACTGCAACCCTGACACATGTAGCCACATACAACAGATTTTTCCCCCTTTGTTTCACAATGAAAATACCCTGATTTATTCTCTGGTTAGCTATTAGGAGAAATGAAAATAGGAAGGCAGAAGATTATTGTGGCTGTAGGCAGTTGGGCCTAGTGAGTAGAGCCAGTAGGAGTCAGAGCCAGTGTCAGTTGGTTTTGAATTGCTGAACTTTTTACCGAGAAAGCAATCTCTTTAAATGCAGGGGCCCGACTCTCCCATGCAATGCACATCATCATCCCTGATGCAAACTAGTGCTGCAGACATCAAAAGTAGGCAGGCCCAAGATGGGGCAGACTCACTACTATAGTGTGGACTCCTTTGAGGGTCTTTTTCCATTCTAATAGGATGATCCTCTCCACATACGATGGTCTCAGCATCTGAAAAGCTGACCGAAACTGGCTTCCTGATCAGTAGTTTTTCAGCTCCCTTGTAGTTGAGGAACAGCCTACCTTCAGGCCACCCCCCTTCAGCCATATCCACCCCCTCTGCCTTCCCACAGTCCTCCTGAGGCAGTCGCCACCTAGATACACGAATTCTCTACAAAAGGTCTCTGTCTGTAAATATGGACATAGTGGGTTAATAGAAAAGGTGCCAACAAATAGAGCTCAGGGATATGCAACTTTGTTCCTCCGTTTTTTGTAGGGTCAATAAAATGACTTGTTGGGGATTTCACATGGCTCCTTTGCATGCAATTCTTAGTACTAATCCAAGGCTACTAGGAGCCCTGTTTTCAACTCTGGGAAAGCTCCTGAAGACTGGATGCTAGAGCCTTTCCATGCTAGTACAGATTGAACTTCTCTAGTACATCCCTGTCTGTTCTGGCAACATCTGTGGTCCAGCAACATCTATGGTCCAGCATGATTTTAGTTAGTTGGATATCCACTTATCATGGGCTTTGTCAAGTTTCCTGTGGTCCCATAGAGTTTTTTTCCAGCCACCAGCCCTGTCTCTCATTGTTCTGTGCTGCCATTTAGCTCTAATTTACCCTAACATGTTTTCTAAGAGCCCAGTAAACAGTGGAAGTGTTGGTAATGCTGCTTGATGATATTGATCTCCCATGGTTTGACAAATTTCTCTGGTTCAGCGCCGGTCAGGTCCCAAAGGTGCCAGTCTAGAGAGGTTCAACCTGTAGCTCACCACACACAACAGAGAGAAAAGCGCAGGTGCATTCCCTACTCAGAGAGTGCTCCCCTCTGAAAAGAATTCCTGTCAAGACAGGAAATGCTGACCCAGCAGGAGGAGAAACCCACAAATGAGGAGGTTAGACCCCTGGTCAGCATCTAATCCATTGAGGTTAGAAATTGGCACTGAAAATTCCAGGCAGGAAAAAGTCACTCAAGTTTATACTACCTTAGAATCATAGAATCATAGAATACTAGGACTGGAAGGGACCTCGAGAGGTCATCAAGTCCAGTCCCCTGCCCTCGTGGCAAGACCAAATACTGTCTAGACCATCCCTGATAGACATAAATCTAACCTACTCTTAAATATCTCCACAGATGGAGATTCCACAACCTCCCTGGGCAATTTATTCCAGTGTTTGACTACCCTGGCAGTTAGAAACTTTTTCCTAATGTCCAACCTTAAACCTCCCTTGCTGCAGTTTAAGCCCATTGCTTCTTGTTCTATCCTCAGAGGCCAAGATGAACAGGTTTTCTCCCTCCTCCTTATGACACCCTTTAAGATACCTGAAAACGGCTATCATGTCTCCCACAATCTTCTCTTTTCTAAACTAAACAAACCCAATTCCTTCAGCCTTCCCTCATAGGCCTTCCCTCATAGCCTTCTCTAGACCTTTAATCATTCTCGTTGCTCTTCTCTGGATCCTCTCCAATTTCTCCACATCTTTCTTGAAATGCGATGCCCAGAACTGGACACAATACTCCAACTGAGGCCTAACCAGCACAGAGTAGAGCGGAAGAATGACTTCTCTTGTCTTGCTCACAACACACCTGTTAATGCATCCCAGAATCATGTTTGCTTTCTTTGCAACAGCATCACACTGCTGACTCATATTCAGCTTGTGGTCCACTACAACCCCTAGATCTCTTTCTGCCGTACTCCTTCCCAGACAGTCGCTTCCCATTCTGTGTATATGAAACTGATTGTTCCTTCCTAAGTGGAGCACTTTGCATTTGTCTTTATTAAGCTTCATCAGACAATTTCTCCAATTTGTCCAGGTCATTTTGAATTATGATCCTATCCTCCAGATTAGTCGCAACCCCTCCCAGCTTGGTATCATCTGCAAACTTAATAAGTGTACTTTCTATACCAATATCTAAATCGTTGATGAAGATATTGAAGAGAGCCGGTCCCAAAGCAGACCCCTGCAGAACCCTACTTGTTATACCTTTCCAGCAGGATTGTGAACCATTAATAACTACTCTCTGAGTACGGTTGTCCAGCCAGTTATGCACCCACCTCATAGTAGCCCCATCTAAGTTGTATTTTTCTAGTTTATTGATAAGAATATCATGTGAGACCATATCAAATGCCTTACTAAAGTCTAAGTATGCCACATCCACCGCTTCTCCCGTATCCACAAGACTCGTTATCCTATTAAAGAAAGCTATCAGATTGGTTTGACATGATTTGTTCTTTACAAATCCATGCTGGCTGTTCCCTATCTCCGTGCCACTTTCCAAGTGTTTACAGATGATTTCCTTAATTACTTGCTCCATTATCTTCTCTGGCACAGAAGTTAAACTAACTGGTCTGTAGTTTCCTGGGTTGTTCTTATTTCCCTTTTTATAGACGGGCACTATATTTGCCCTTTTCCAGTCCTCTGGAATCTCTCCTGTCTCCCATGATTTTCCAAAGATGATAGCTAGAGACTCAGCTACCTCCTCTATCAGCTCCTTGAGTATTCTAGGATGCATTTCATCAGGCCCTGGTGACTTGCAGGCATCTAACTTTTCTAGGTGATTTTTAACTTGTTCTTTTTTATTTTACTTTCTAAAACTACCCCCATCCCACTAGTATTCACTATATTAGGCATTCCTTCAGACTTCTCAGTGAAGACCGACACAAAGAAGTCATTGAGCATCTCTGCCATTTCCATTTTTTTTTAAATTGTATCCTTTGGTATATATGGTTGTGACTATTTTCTTCCACTATTTGATTTGAGGAAGTGGGTCTGGCCCACGAAAGCTCATCATCTAATAAACCATCTTGTTAGTCTTTAAAGTGCTACATTGTCCTGCATTTTGCTTCTGCCATTTCCAAGTTTCCTGTTACTGTTTCTCCCTCCTCACTGACCAGCGGGCTTACCCTTTCCTTGGTCTTCCTCTTGCTTCTAATGTATTTATAAAAAGTCTTCTTGTTTCCCTTTATTCCCATGCCTTAACCCCATGATGTGAAAGAGGCATTTTTCCAGTTTCTCTTTTAAAGAGAAAGAGAGTAGTTACTAACGAGGGGAGTAGGACAAGGGATCCACTGGAATATGGTAAGCATGGCGGAGTCTCCTCTTAAAGATGCTGGCTTCCTTGTGGCTTGTACAACTGCTAGGAAGTGGGGAGCTCTTTCTGAAAAGTAGTTCATGGACAGAATGACTGTGTTTAAACAAGTTAATAAAAGAGGTGCTGGACATTTAGGCCAACACTGGAATACAGAGCTGGGACCGGAGGACTGCATGACTGAGCAACTGTATGGCACGGTGCAGCTACCGATGCCATCATTAACATTTGAGATCACAAGGAGGCAGTAGCATCATGGCAGGGACCACTGCATGGATTTTTGGGGGTTTGGATCCAGCTGATGTGATGGGTCCAGCCGATTTCTCCTGAATTACAATTTCCAGCAATGACTGCCCTCCTACTTGATGACATCATCAATCACCATCTTGAGTTCATCTTAGTGACACGAGCTGAACAGAGATCTCACTTTACTCAAGTAACATCAAACTGAACTGCGCTGAAACAGTTGTTCCCTGCCACCATGTGCCTGCGCTGGCACTCTAACTGTGCTGTAACTTTACGGCTCTTTAAACCAGGCTACAGTGCTGGAAGGCATGCTCCTAGTGCTGTTAACTGCTCCCCTCATGGAGGTGGTTTACACAGAGCACTGAGAGATCTCTCTCCCAGCCAGCAGACAACAGCCTTGCCTGGCCCAGGGCTGATCTGTTACCCCAGAAAGAGTGGGACCTCAGATGGAAGGGGCAGGCTGGGGAAAGGCAGCCCTCAGCGCTGCCTGGAGCACACTATGTGGTATTCCAGCAGCAATTTAAAGAGCCCAGGCACACAGCTGCCACAGCTGAGACCTCCACACCAGTTTGTATCGCTGGACCCCGGGCAATTTCCACCTTTGCTGCCCCCAGCAGCAGGCCTGCTCCCAGTGCTCATGCTGTGGCCACATTTTCAATTTAAAGTGCTGCCGTGGCTGCGCTTTAAACTTATAAATGTAGACAAAGTCTAAGATTCTGTCATAGTGGATCTGAATGATAGAGCTTTGTTTGTCACAGGATGAGTGCTGAGTAGACATGTGATGTGCTCTGTGGTATAACTTCCTAATGAGAACTTTTTAATTGTGCATTTCATATTCATCAGACCATAAAAAGTGCTTTACTGACACTAACTACTGAATATGATTGTCTGACAAGACATAAAAAACAACAAATCCTCACATAAAACAAACCAGCAAAGCACTAATTTTCATTTTCTAATTAAAGATGACACTGAAAACTCAGGACAAGTGATATATGGAAAGAAACACATTTCTCTGGAAATACTAAAAATATAAATAAACCTTACAAAGCTTCCAAGATAAAATTTGGACTTCTCTGATTTTTGAAATGTCAGAAGAAGGAATCCTAAACTGATCATCTTCCCATAAAAAATAATTTGTCAGTCTGTACCAGAAGCCACTGAGTAAGATGTGAGACATCTCAAGCTGTTCAGAACAACTGGGAACTGATTGTAAGTAACCTATGATGCAATTGTTTTTACCTGTTGAGACCGTAAGACAGATGGCATGAATATATTTAAACATGGGGACAAAGCTGATGTGACACTGAGTTAATTTATTAAAACTAACAACGTGAGTCTTAAATTTATTCTCTAATGGAGTTGGGCTAAGCTAGTTTGAAAGAAAACCAGGTGTCAGTGCAACTTGTGGGCTCCTGCCATTGTGGTTCAGGAGAGTAATCAGCTATTCACATAACTTGAGGGACCACCTGCACACCTGGTACCCAAATTCTTAAAATTCCCTGAGTGGAAATAGGACTTGAAAAGGTCTAATGTTTGTTGTGGGTCAGAGGGTGTGTAAAAGTGTTCTCACAAGTCCACTAAGGGGAAGCCCTAAAGAGGGTGGGAGATTCAGCTGTTACAACTGTTGCTTGCACAAATTGGATATGTGGAGCTATTTCACAAATCTAATAGTGGCAAATACTTCAGTGAAATGTCAAGGAGACAGAGGAGGAAATTGCTGAGGATTAAAGGCTTCAAATCCTCTTGCATAGTTCTTACACTCTCAGGTTTTACTCAGACAACCTCAGAAGCCCTATTTCACTATTCCATTTTCATGGCTGTTTGGACAGAGATGGTGGTAATACATGCATAAGGACCCTTTAGTATAAAATATTACAGATCTCGAGCCTCGGCGCTACCCTAATAATCATACTCTATACTTTTTGTTTCTGTGGTGAGGACTTTGAGGCTGTTTGCTGTACCAACTGTTTACAGGGTAGGAAACAATTATGTTTTAAACTAGAAGACTTACCTGGCATTGCCTGGGTCCTTCAGGGCACGGGGCTGGCAGCATGGGGGGTGCAGGAGTCAGGGTAGGTCCTTGGGGATGCAGGAGGCAAGGGGGCATAAGGCATGCAGGGATCATGGTGGGCATTGAGGAGGGGCTTAGCTAGGGTGCTGGTGATATCGGGTGTATGTGTTCAAGAGTGAGGGTTGGATGGTGAGGAGGGGTTCAGGAGACGTCCCATCCGGTGGGGCGTTTTCTCCCCCCCTCCCCCACAGCCAACAGGGGCCATCTCTCCCCCTCCCTGACCCCTGGCCAGCACAAATCTCCTGTCTCTCCCTCCCCCAAAGCTCCCTTGACTGGCAGGGGTCTTCTCTCCCGAGCCCCCTCCCCCACCAGCATGGACCTTCTGTCTCTCCCCCCCACCCCAGACCTCCCGGTTTGCAGGGACCTTCTGTCTTCTCCCAGATATCTTGGATGGCAGAGGTCTTCGCTCCTTTCCCCCCGCATCCCCGTAGTCCCAGTTGGCAGGGACCTTTCCCCTAGCACTGCAGCCAAGTTTTCTCTTATTTAAATTTGCTCCCATAAACTGAGAAAAAAAAATCTCACAAATGGTCAGAAGAGGACTTTGGTTATGTCTCATCTAGCAATAGTGCAGTGACCTTCCTGCCACGCAGAAGCCATGGATTGATTTTACAGCTGATTGGAAAATGGAGTATCCATCTCATTGGAAATTCTGATTTTTTTCACTCAGTTATAGGATGCACATAATGCACCATGGCAGCTCTGCCAGTAGGGGGAACACGAGGCATCATGGGAAATGTAGTCTGGCCAAGGTGCAGTATTTTGAAATAGAAAAATCTGATCAGCTGCTTTTCAGTGCTGATCCAGAATGAAAATTTCTACCAATGGAATCATGTTGAACTACTTCCTGTAGACTCTGGGGTTTTTTCCCATAGGAATTTCCATTGTAATCACAATTATTGCTATTATTGAACTCTACTAAATACTTATTCTTTCCCTTCTTTTCAACACAAACCATGTCATCAGTACTAAAGCCACACTACATGCTTTAGAATCAAGGAAGGTATAAAGCTGATGGCTTGATATGGGCAAAGTTAAGGTTGTTTGGATAACTACAGAGTAACCCCCCCCCCCCGCCCTTTTTTAAATATAGGCTACGGTATCTGCCTTCAAGGTTCAGACAAAGGCTTTTATATACAATGTCAGTGTTCAACAGTGGCTTTTTTTAGGATTACTTTTTCTTGCTTTGTTTTTCAAAGAGCAGTCCAATTTTCCTGGGCTATTGAATCCTTTGGTGTCTCTTAAATGAGTACAGTATCCTAATTATGTATGTGATGGGTGCTTCAGGAATTAGTACAATAAGTAAAGAGAATAGAACCCGATTTTCAAGGGAACCTAGATGTATCTTCCTTTTTTGCATGCACAATTTAGCATTCACACATAACCAAAGATAGAAATTACATGCCTAAGTACCTAATTACATGCTGAAGAACTTAAAAATGAAGGCTGGGACCACTGTTCCCTGTAAGCCGAGTGCTTGGGTGGCCACCCATGAGAAATTAAAATGCTTCCCAGTTGATTAGCAGAGTGTCCACAGTACCCACCACTGGTTGCATGTGTCTCAGTTGGTGGTGCACTTCTACACATGTCTCAGCGCATGTAACAAAATTTATTCTGTACTTGGATGGAAAAATTATCAGGAATGTTTAGCTGGGACTGAATATCTGGACGAGGAGTACAGATAGTTCGGAATGGCTACATAGTTTGAACTATCTAGCCCGTGCCGCGTGTAGCACTAGCCGGCTTTTAAAAATGGCGGCGCCGGCTTTAAGCTAATGAAGCCCAGGAAATTCAAATCCCGGGCTTCATTAGCAAGTTCGGTATGCATACATTACCCCGCTAGTTCGAACTAGCGGGGTAGTGTAGACATACCCTGATATTATTCTGAAATAGTAACGAGTGTGTCTACCCTACAAGCCTTTATTTTGAAATAATATCAAGCTGGAGGACTTTTTACTCCGACTCATGGTAATCCTCATATCACGAGGAGTAAGGGAAGTCGAAGGAAGAGTATTCTTCCTTTGACTTCCTGCTGTGTAGACAGCACCTAAAGCTGAGTTAAGCTACTTCAACTTAATCTACACAATTAACGTTGCTGAAGTTGCATAGCTTGATTCGACTTTAGCCCTGCTTTATATACATGCCCTCTGTGTTCTCCACACTTTCTTTTACCTACAGGAAGAGGGAACCACTCTAAGATATACCCTGAGCTTCTTCCATGGCGTAACCTAATGACGTGGCCAAACAATTGCATTCATTTCTAAGTCTTCAGTTTGCTGACCCATCCAGCACAACACTTTGATGTTGGTTACATTATCTTGCCAATGAATTCACCAGCTGCCCCTTAAATCATGTAGTTGGAGTGCATTCAGCTTCCTACTATGTGCTTCCACCATCCGCCATGCTTCCAAGGCAGCAACAATAGCATTGTACAATCTCTTTTCATTGTGTAGATGTATCTTCTTACTCTGCCACAGATTTGACAAATGGGACAATGATCCACTGAGTCTTTCCTTTTATGGCTAGAAATGTAGATATTGCAGTTCCAAGATAGACTCAGTCATCAGCTCTCATATTCTTCTCCATATTCATCCTCAAGCGTTGACAGAGTTCTCCAATAACTTCATGATCCTGGTCTTCTGAGGGCTGATATAAATGCCCACGTCAGCAGCTTCTGCATTATGCTTATAAACAGCCTTTTCATTACATGGAAGTTGGCATCCAGTATAACTATGGCAGCTGCAAAATCTAAATTATGCAGCTTCTTTTTTACCCCAAAAATACCAGTGCACTCTGCAACAGCCGCCACTCTTCTCATCACAAGGTCTACAAAAGTGCAGAAGAGAAATGAGAATAGCATGCTACCTTGCCATCCTAAGCCATTCCACCTCTCTCAGCTCAGTCCTGACTCAGCACACAGACACGTCATATGACTTTTTGTCCAGTTAACAACTTTTTCTGGTATTCCCCCGTCTCATATTCTTCCAAAGGGCTTCTTTTCAGACACTATCAAATGCTTTCTGAGATGACCTCATGGGGTGTCTTCCAGTTCTATAATTCTGTGATTCTAAGACAGCATCTTGCTGGAATTATCAGCAAGGAATTCCCTGTGGGTGAGGAAATTTCCTGTTAATGGGAAGCTGATGCAGCAGGGTATCCTGCCATACTCCTGCTACCAGCTGAAAATCAAGGGAGCAAAGAGACATGGTAAAGCGTAGCTCTACTTAACCTATTGTCCTCTAGGCACAGGATAACTTAGAACAGCCTTAGAACAGCAGATTTAAATCTTATCATGTCTGAGATCAGCTTTTATAATCTGGAAGTCAGTAATACTCCTCCCCCCCCAACTCAATCTCTACACCTTCTTCCTGCACTAAACAGAGTCCTGATATAGGAGAGAATCTGGCTTAGCTTCTGTATTTCCAGTCTTTGAGGGGGAGATACATAACTGAATGCAATTAAGAGCTATATTATAATTTCTCTATAGACTGATGCATATAGTAGATAGCACATTAATTACAGAGATCTCTATGTCTTATGTGTATACTTCTGATTGACTTTCAAAAGCAAAGAGCAGCTCAGAATACCAAAAGCAGGTGTTTCAATGAGAGTATTGAATGCTCCTGCAAACTTTGACCTCTACCATCAAAAGCCCATGGACAAGTTCACAAGTGTTGGTTGCCATGTCAGAATATCCTACTGCACTGGCTAAGTTACAAAGCTCTTTTTATCTCTCCAGTCGGTGCCCCAGTTCAGTCCTAAGGCATGATGACACAAGACAGTAATTCACTACAGTCTTTTGTTCTATGACATGCTAACCTTGTTGCCTTGCTTCATCTGCTATATCTGCCTCCAGCTGTTACAATACCTACTCCTCGGTCTCATGTTCTTTCTGTGACATGTGGAGAAAACCACCACGCTGTCTAAATGTCAGGAAACTGATTGACACCAATATGTTCTTTCATGGTCTAGCTATCGTGGCCGTTGAAGGATGCTGCAGTGCATACAGGATAAAGCAAAACAACCTGCCTCCAGTAAGTCTGTCTATTGTACTCAGGAGTTTTGAATTGTCATTCTGTGATGTCACAGCAACTAAAAAAAACCACACCACACCTGAACATGAAATTTCCAAAACCCATCATAATGGAGCAACAATAATAGATTTCCCCTGGGCACCCAGGGAACTGCTGAATCAATATAACAATCAAACCAAATTAAAATATTAGACTGAGGAATTAGAATGACTGACATTTATAGTGGTTAGCACTTTTCATGCAGATATTTGAAAGTACATCATCTTCTGCCTAGCTATCATTAATGTGGGAATGCTAATTTAATATTAAACTTCAGTAATCTCAAGACTTTCTATAGCACACTGTAGAATAGCCAGTTATATTTCTCTTTTGGGCTATGAGTTTGTAGTTTTTTTAAGCACATCATCTCAGGCCTGCTCAAATACTTGGCTAGGAAAATCTAGTCTCTGCGTGTGGTTTTGGTGTGGATGACTCAGCAGCTGATCCTCTTCCTCAGAAGTTGGTAATGACAATAGACATTATGGTGTGAGGGGGCTGCATATGGCTGGAAGTACCATTTTTAGTATAGAATGTGAAATTAAATTCTAGACCATATGTGGGCAATAAAAATGCCTGAGCAGTTTGACAGTGCGGGGAATGCTAGCTCCCCTCTCATAGGTGAAGTGATAGAATGCATAGCATATGAAATGCCACAAATATCATGGCAGTTAATTACTCATAAGTGTTGATGGTGACAATTTCAAAATGAGCACTCAAGCAGTACTCGCAGCAGTTTGGTAGAAAACGTGAAGAAGAAAAGGTTGAGCAGAACTTATCCTATGTTTTTTCATGCGTTAGAAAAGAGGTATTGTATATTGCTCAAGTAGTTAACCAGACAAACCCAGCTCCGCTTACCAAATGACAAGTTCATAGCCTGAAGTGGAATGTCTGCAGCAGGCCATTCTATTATAACCTCCTTAATGACCTGGAATCTGGGAGAAAACATAGCCAGTTCTTTCTTTTTCTTTCTTTCTTTCTTTTTTTTTTAAATACTCCTTTTAGTTCTCAGTGATCCCAGGGTCACTGTTATATAATCTGATGGGTGAATAAGCATCTGTGAAAGAGTTTGATAGGTGACATCTTCAGCTTGGCTGGAATCAATCTCAGTCGGGTCTTTCTTGGCTGCTATAGTACAATTATTCTCTAACTCCAAGTCACACTTCTCTGTAACAGTTTTAAAGGAATATAGTTTGTTTTCTAAAGAATTGTGGTGGAAAGAGGAAATGATTGCTCTGAAACAGATAATGGTAATAATTTGATGCTGTCTAATATAACTTCTAATCTGGCAAATCTCTGGGAACAGTTGGGTTAGGGCTTTGAAGATGATTTCATAAGAATAAGGTACTTCAATGAGCCAAGATTTTATACTTACAAGATAAAATCCAGATGAAGTCCCTCAGCACATCATCACGTTAATGTAATTACAGAGAAATAGGCATTTGCAGAGAGAGTGTCAGATGTACTAGAAATCACAGTCAGAGTACGAGAACAGGAGAGGTTAACATTTCCTTGTTAGTCTACATTAAAACTTGACAGAATCAGAAGAAAGTGACACTATTTAGTACATGAAACAGCATTACACAATGAAACCAATACTAGATAATACACAAAGGCCAGTATAAACATGGCGCAGAACAGATACAATTCCTCCAGGACTTTTTTATCTAAGCAAATGTTTGACTGTTAAATCATGTATAATGAATAAAAGCCTGAGCCCTATTGTTTCTGCTGTTTGTGTAAGATGGAATTTTTTGAGACTCAGAAGCTGCAGGAATCAATCCACCAGATTTCAGTTTAGTGGTTCTAGTGAAGACCCTCTAAATTGATTGCCAAGGGTCTGTTTTTACTGAGAGTTTCAAATGAGCTAGTGTCATCTCATTTTCTTCCATTTAATTAATTTCCTTACTTTTTACATTGCTGATATGTCACAATTGGTCTCTGCAAAAACAACAAATTGGTCTCTATGTCTCTAGCATTATGAGAATGACTGTCCTTGGATAAGGTGTTGACTATGGTTCTCCACCAGAATAAGATGAATTGATAGGAGAGTTTCTCCTGTCAACCCAGTGCCATATGGACCCTGCAGTAGGTAGATTTAAGCTATGCTGACTTGAATTGCACTACTAATGTAACTCAAATTGCAGAGCTTAGATTGAATTTTTTCTATAGTATAGACAAATTGTCAAAGTTCAGTAGATGCCAATCAGCACAGCTCCACTGATTTCAGCTAAACCGATTAATTCCAGTTTGTATCTAGATCTTGGAGAGGACCTTGGACCTTTTCTCATATGCACATGTGTATAGCAACCAAGGAGATGAAAGTCATAAATATCAATGTGAATCTCATGACTTCAGACCTCTTTGTTTTGTTTTTTCACGTGTAACTCTTAGATTTTTCTCTTTTCTTCCAGTGAGAATATGTGATAGTCCTTTGAAATGCTATTTAGAAAGAGATAATAATATCTTTGCATAATAGTGGGTGAAACAAAGATTCCAACACAAGCTGCTGTTTTAGCAGAAGTCAGACACAACCATAGGAAGAGATCATATTTTCCATTGTAACTGTATTGCAGTCTTGCTGCATTTTGCTATGTCAAGTGCACTTTATTATTCTATTTGTTGCACTGTGTATTATGTATCTTCCCAAGAATCAATCTTCTTTTACTCATAGCTCCATTCATTGTTTGACTAGCCCTTTGGTGTAACCCATGCTAGTGTGAGTCAAAACCATCCCCTGGTCCTAGACACTTTAAAACCAAAAGGCATCTTGGGACTCTCTTACAACGTGTGCCCTATCATGTATCATGGAATAGTTAAAGCCAAATGCTCATGAGATGCCTCTGGATTGGGAGAAACAGGGTATCACATTGCCCACCTGGAAAAACATTCCTGGACTAAAATTGAAAAAAAATTGTTGACCCATATCTACATTTTTAAATGTTTCTCCAACTTCACACACTGAGATTTTGTGGTTTGTCCATCTTCAGATTGCATGGTATATCTGAGTATTCAGTGAACTCCTTCTTTCCCTCTCCCCATCCTTTCACTCTTCATCGCTCGCTGCTGGAAGATTTGGGGGTTCACAGATTGCCTGCTGCCCTTTGAAAAAAAGGGTCTGATTTTTACTAAGAATGTCAAATGAGCCAGTGTCATCTCATTGTCTTCCATTACTTAATTTCCTTACTCTTTACATGGCTGCTATGTCACAGTTGGGCTCTGCATCTCTAGCTTTATGACAGTGACAATCCTTGGATACAAAACTCTTTTAGATTCACATCCCAGGTAGGTTACCTACCTGTATTTGTTCTTCAGAGTCCAGTTAAATCTTCTATTCACTCTTTCCTCCAATAAGTCTAATCGCTGAGGGCTGGTGGCTTGATCATTCATATCATATTTCTCCATTATTTGATATTTAAATGAAATTTAAACAGATGGATGCTTCAAACAAAGCATTAATAAACCCGTTTTGTCCCCCAACCTTTCTCTGTCAGCACATCCAATTTGTGGTGTCTTGTCACAATCCCAGATTGGGAGATGCCTGGATTAGGACTCTGTTTAATTCATTTGAACAACATCTAGCACAAAGTGAACATGACTTTATTATTATTTATTTACTATAGGGTGGATCCCTCTGGTCCAGCACCCTCAGGATCTGACCAGTCCCAAACAAAGGAATTTGCTGGACTAAGGGCGGTCCCTTACTACCAGCCCCCTAGCCCATCCTCTCTCCCCATTGCTGGTCCCAGCCACTCCCCTTCCTTACCCCCACCACACTGCCAGTTTTGCTGCATCCTTAGCCAGCCCCACTATTGGAGCTGCCGCATCGCTGGTCCCAGCCCCACTACCGAGGCTGCCATAACCCCAGCTATGCTCCCGGGATTCCGGCCCTAGCCCTAGCCCTTGCCCCAGCTGGCTCTGAGCCACCAGCCCTCTTGCCACTGGGGCTCATAGCCAGGACTCCCTGATCCAGGATCATCCGTGGTCCTGCTGGACCACAGATGTTGCTGGATCAGAGAGTCTTGGTTTTGGGAGGTCACACTTGTAGAAGATTTACCAGGCATTGCTCAGGTCCTTAACTCAAATAAGTTTTGTTTTGTTTCTTTTAAATAATTGTTACAGGGTGGAACTGGGGATGAGAGGCTCAGTATGCAGGCTGCCCCGGGGAGAGAGGACAACCCCAGCCCTCTCTCATCATAGCATCTTGGGAACCGATCAGAAGCACCTATTCATGGCTGCTGCAGCTGCATGTCCCCCAGCTGGGGGATAGACACACACAAAAATAGACACAAATAGACAAATTCTCTGCAATACATAGTAGATAGTTGTCCCTTTCTCCATTCCTGCCTCTTGCTGACTCAATGAGGTTATAGCTCTCTGGTTACTCATCTCTTGCCCCTTGCTGCCCCCCAATGGTCATTCTGGAGTATGAGTCCTTCCTACCAGACCCTTTCTCTTTCCATTTTATGAGAAGCAATCGAATTCTAGGCACATCCTATTGTCCTGGCACAGTTATACCCTGACCTTGATTTAAATTAAGATAAGAGGAAGTTGCATACCAAATTTGGTGGTCTTACAGTTTAAGAGAAGTTCCTGAGCAAATGGACTCGCAGAGAGATGGATGGACACACAGATAGACAACATTTCTAAAATATATAGTAGATATTATGGAACATCCACATGCCTGGATCAAGATCAGGGCCCACTTTCTGTTAGGGTGTGTCTAGACTACCTAGTTTTGTCGACAAAAGTGGACTTTTGTCGACAAAACAATACCAGCGTCTACACTACCGCGGAGTTCTGTCGACATAACTTCGACAGAACTCCGCGGTTTTGTCGATGCTGGTATACCTCATTTTACGAGGCAAAACACCTTCTGTCGACAGAGTTCTGTCGACAGAAGGTGTTATTGCCTGTAACGTTGCGTCCAGACTACGGAGTTCTGTCGACAAAGCGGCTTGCTTTGTCGACAGAACTCCATGTGTCTGGACGCAAATTGTCGACGGAAGTTTTGTTGACAGTATCTGTCGACAAAACTTCCGTCGACAAAACGCGGTAGTCTAGACGTACCCTTAGGCACTAAATAAAGACATAGTGAGATAGCAGCCAGCCACGTCCAAGGTCACTCACAAGGTGCCCAGCCATTAAACCAATGAGGTTTGAGATCTGCTGACTTCCAGTGCCCTAGTCCCTTGAGCTATTACTCTTGCCTTATGACTCTCATTTGTTCTACACAAAAACATACATGGCCAAGCTGTCTTTAAAAACCACAACCTATAATTATTTAATTGGGACCTTTGTGACATACCAGTTTCAACAGTTCTCTGCAACACGTAAGAATACTTTCAGCCTTCAGCAAAAGAGAATGGGCCTTTCCCAAATTATTCCATTTGGCAGAGTCAGTACTTGCTGTAGTTCACACATGAATAGCATCAATTTGCATGCAAATAGAGGCCTACATGCTTCTGTGGAGCTAAAAGCTGTATTTCAACATTTCACAGTAGAATTAGACAGTGGGCACATCACTACATGATGGTTCAACCTTGTAGTGACGTGCCAGCTAAAATCATTCTAAATACTCTTCTCTGTGTATCCTGTTAGGATTATTTATTGAACTACTGTATAGGATTCTTCTGAGCTCCTCTACTGAAAAGCTGCCAGCTCCCAACTACAATTCTGACATTGATGTTGTCAGTGGAGATTAAGCACTGGTCTTAATGAATGCTGACAGTCATGTTTCTTTAGGTATGGTCCTGCATCGCCTTTCAGTCAGGAACAAAAATAGAAATCACAGATATTTACAGAAAGATTTCAGTTCTTGGAATGTTTATCTGTTTACTTGCACTTCCTTACATTTCTATTTCTTTCTACTATATTTAGTATTAACAGTTATTATTTTCATATCAGAAGTTATGAGCAAACATGATGAATAAGTTTCAAACTAGCAAAGCCTCATGTACTGTGTTATCAGACATTACTTTCAAAATGAGAAGCAAAATGAATCCAAGTTGGATAGACTTTCCAAGGTGTTCTCCCAAGACATGCATTAAAAAATTGATAATATTCCATTTCTCCTCCACACCTCCAAAAAATAGTAGTTCTACAATTTCTTGGTTTTTTCCCCCCCTAGAGCCTTTTCTGAGTTACAAATGCTATCCACTGCTTTGACAAGGCTCAACTGTACTCCAAATTTAGTAAGCCACAAAATTACCTTGCTCAGTTCTTTGGAATGTATATGCTTTCTGGACTTAATGCTTTGTCTACTTTAAGTTCTTCTAACCTTTGTAGATCTAAGTATATTAAAATCTTTATATTGCATAGATTCTTGTCTGTCACTGAATACATTAGAAACTCATGTGCTGCAATAAGATGTTATTTTTATATGCAGTGAAATTCCTTACATCTGAAACTCCCTCAGCATAAAATCTCAAGGTTGTATCCCCTTCTTACTCTCTCACTAATTCTCCCAGATATCTTAATAGGTATAAATGTCTGACATTATAATTGGGTCCTCCTTTTAGATATAGAAAGTTGGGGTAAGGTGCAAGGATTCTTTCCCCTTCACAAAGGCAAAGGATAATTTCATTCTCTGTATAGAGACACCAGAAAATATACCAGCCCAAAGAGACTAGAAAACAAGAAGATGACATGGGTGAAGTGCTACCCCTCCCCTTTTTTGGTCCACATAGGTGGGATCAGGCTGGTGAATGGATGGTGAAACTTACTCACCCTTATGCACTGGGAATCATAGAATCATAGAACTGGAAGGGACCTCAAGAGGTCATCAAGTCCAGTCACCTGCCATAAGTTCAGGGAAAGTGTGAACTGAGGCACAGTTCCTCCCTGAGCTCCATCCATTTTCTAATTCAGGGTTGTGCCTTTAAGGCCCAAACCCACCCACAATGAAGGGCAGGATCAGAATATACAAACCCAACCTAACCCCTAATATTTAGCCAACACCAAAAGATTATTATTTTTGCCATACTTTCCAATGCCCTATTGGTCACCTTGCACATTAAAATGTAGGCAGTGGATGAGTACAAAAATGTAGCCTTCCAACTGCAAGATAAGGAGGTATGAGGGCCAACTGGAAAAGATTATTTTATCTGTACAACGCTGACTTGTCCGTGGTGAGTTGTGTGATTTGCAGTAGGGTGTCATTTAAGGAGAAGTAAAAAAGGAAGACATCAGGATCACTGTGATGGAAAATTAGAGCTAAAGAACAATCAGGTTCTTGCTTCAATTTGACATTGAGGTGCCTGGTTGTTAAATTTTAGCCATTTCCGTACTTCACTGAAAGCAACAGATCCAATTTATCAGAGTTCCTTTTCAGCCTCTCTCCCTTTTTGTGTGTGTGGCAGAGAGACTGTCAGTTTGTTCTCTGGAAAAATGTGATATCTTTGTTTTGTTTTGTTTGTCAAATCCTCTCTTTTTTCTTTTTTCTTTTTTTTTAAATCATTTTCTGTCCATACCTGTCAAGATTTTAAAAACCTAAATCTTTTCACATTTGACAGGTTTTGTTTTGGTAAAGATTTATCAAAATCAATTCAGAGTCAAGGCAAAAAATGGGGCTGATATTTTTGCAGTAAAAGTAAATCCCAGCGCTCACATACAGAGACAGAGCTAATGTTCTCTCATGAATAGAGCTCCTGCTTCCAAGATTCTTGGACTCGGCCAAAGATTGGTCCATCCACACATGAAAGTTAGAGCAGTCTGTGCTCACCTAAGTTTCACTTGGGTGAAGACATGTCTTCAAGGAGCAGATCCAGTAATCAAGGACTGCCAGGAAACAGCAATAAATATTCCAGCCAGACCCTCCTTCTCATGGCTATGTACATTACATGGAAAGATGAAATAAAGTGGGGAAGGTGTCAGACACAGATGTAGGTAATGTAGAGCCAGTTCTACATTACTCAATGTCTTTAGGATAGGAAAATCCTTAAGCAGCCCAGTTTCTGGCAGTTCTGTACCACTGAAGGCAGGGAGCTGAAGATCTGTCCAGAGCAGCTTCAACAAAGCTTAGATTCTGAAGTTGCAATACCACAATAATCCCAAAATAGATACATCATTACGTCTCATGTAAATCTCATTGTTTCAATGTGGCTGTGTCTACACTGGCATGAATTTCCAGAAATGCTTAAAACGGAATACTATTCCGTTTTCAGTTTTTCCGGAAAAGGAGCATCTACATTGGCAGGCTGCTTTTCCGGAAAAGCCCTTTTTCCGGAAAAGCGTCTGTGGCCAATGTAGACGCGCTTTTCCGGAAAAGAGCCCCGATTGCCATTTTCGCGATCTGGGCTTTTTTCCGGAAAAGACTACTGGGCTATATACACTGGCCCTTTTCCGGAACAGTATTCCGGAATAAGGACTTATGCCCGAGCGGGAGCAGAATAGTTTTTCCGGAATAGCGGCTGATTTTGTACAGTAGAGCATCGTTGCTTTTCCGGAAATTCAAGGGCCAGTGTAGACAGCTCGCAGCTTATTCCAGAAAAGCGGGTGATTTTCCAGAATGAGTGGCCCAGTGTAGACACAGCCTGTATGTTTACAGTAATAACCAGCCAAAAGGAAAGAAACCAACCATTTGGGATGTTATTTGCCCATTTTTTAAGGTTGGGATTTTCAAAAGGGTTTAACATTGTTAATCATCCAACTCCTGTTGGCTTTTAATGGATGCTGGACATCTAACTCCCTTAGGATTCTTTGACAATCCCATCTCAAAGTTCTAGAAAAATTGCAAAGGAGAGGTGATAAATCTGAACGCATCTGCCAACCTTTATTAGCACGAACGCATTCAAGATTAACTAAAGAAAAGCTAAGAATCCCCTTGAAACTTTGCCTATTTTGAAAAATGATTTTTCGTCCCTTTGAAAAGGTCCCAAAATTTAAGAGTTAAGATTTTTCTTCGTTGCTCTTATAATTTTCATGTATTGCTCCATTTCTGAGTTCCAGCTGAAGTAACTTCCCACATCAGTTCCCATTCCAGTGGCTATGCTTTCAGAAGCAAAGAAGAAGAAACGTATTCTGATTTTAGGAGGAAAGTTTGGAACATGCAGAGCACTGCATGTGGCAGCAAAGCAGAATGACAACTTTGAACAAACACTGTTCCAAGCATTTGAGTTTTAATGACTAACGTTTGAGATAATTATATATTTTATATATTTATTAAAGACAGGATCAAAAGAGAAAGAAAGGGCTCTGGGACTGGTGATGGATATCCTGCTAATGCCACACACAGGTAGGCAACATATTTCAATATTTGTATAGTTCCATTTATGTGTAAAGATAGAAATCTAAAGTCAGCTTTTGAGACATGTAAACAAGTTTGTATTAAAAATATCCCCTAAACAAAAGAGTGATGGATGTTTCATTTAAAAGACCTGTATAGCAATTTCCTCAACCTGGAAGAGTTTTACTACCACTAGATCTATTACCAGTGACATACAGATTCAACAGAGCACTCTTTCCTTTGGTTTTCTATTTTCAATGGGTGGATAAAGATAAAGCAGAATAGGTTAGCTGAGCTGGGAATATCACTACAAAATATGCCCCAGGCTTATAGCTTCCATTTCACTAACCCCTGCTCCTGTTCTTATTCTGACAAATCAAGACAAAAGACATTAAGAGAGATGTGGAGGAATTGGAGAGGGTTCAGAGAAGAGCAACAATAATGATTAAAGGTCTAGAGAACATGGCCTATGAAGGAAGATTGAAAGAATTGGGCTTGTTTGGTTTGGAAAAGAGAAGACTGAGAGGGGACCTGATAGCAAATTTCAAGTACCTAAAAGAGTGTTACAAGGAGAAGGGAGAAAATTTGTTCTCCTTGTCCACTGATGACAAGAAGCAATGGGCTTAAACTGCAGCAAGGGAGGTTTAAGTTGGACATTAGGAAAAACTTCCTGTCAGGGTGGTTAAATACTGGAATAAATTGCCTAGGGAGGCTGTGAAATCTCCATCATTGAAAATATTTCAGAACAGGTTAGATAGACATCTATCAGGAATGGTCTAGACAGTGCTGGGTCCTGCTGTAAGGGCAGGGGACTGCCCTCTATGAACTCTGGAGATCCCTTCCAGTTCTAGGATTCTATGATTCTGTGATTGAACGTCCCAATTTAAATCAACTAACTATCAGTGACATGGGATTTCCATATACTTCACACCTAACAAAGGCTTTGTCAACACTACACAGCTATTAGTGACACAGCCATGTCACTAAAAGTTGGGCAGAGTAAACGCGGCTGACAAAAAACTTCCAACCCCCCCCCCCGCCCCCATGAGCGGCTCTTCCCCACAAAGCACTATTTGCACCAGCACTTGCAGTGGCTAATCTTCATCATTCGGGGAAAGGGATTTAAGTGCTTTTGAACAACAAAAGCTTTGTTGTTCAATAGCCAGAGTAGACAGTCTAAACCACCTATCCCATAAGCTACTCTCCTGATGACCAATGTAATGCTGACAGACCCCGGTCATCCGCAGGCAGAATTAAACCTGGGATCTCTGGAGCTTAGTGTTTGAGCTACTGCAGGAGCTAAAAGCCAGCTGGGTGGTGGCTAAGGCTGTAGAACAAACTCATTATTCTCTCTGTCAGCAGTCTCAGGGCCACTACGTAGGACAGTGCACCGCATGCAGAAAGTATGTGGGTTATGCATGCATTATATTTGTTGAGGGTTTCCCTAATAAATGATGCCTGGTATAATCTTCACCTGTAGCCAGCCCAGAGAGTGGCCCATTCCCCTGTTTCACCATTCAGGCAAAACTCATTGGAACTCCTACTCTATGTGCAACTTTTTTTTTCTTATCTCGCATCCTGAGTTGGTTCAACTCCTGGGCTTCTTACATAACTTTCTGTCCTTAATTGTGGCTTCCACCCAGTATGAAACTTGCTTAATTGCCACTAACCTTCATATTTGGATTCTTTTCTATCACCACAGGCCCATACACAGAATTTCTGTGTGTAGGGGGGAGGTGCAAACTGTGAGAAGGGCTGGTGGCTGCCCAGCCCCCATGGCCCAGCCCCACACTCGGCCTCGCTCCTGGGGAAGCAGGAGGGGGGAAATCAGCCCCAGCCTTCCCTCATCCAGCCAGAGCATGGGGAAGGGAGGCTGAGGCAATGCACTGCTTCTGCCATCCCCTGGCTGCTTGAGCATGGGGGGAATCCTGAGGCTGGTGCAACATGCCACCCCAGCTTCACACTTAGAGGAGCATGAGGGGGGGTGTTCACACCCTTCACATCCCTCCTGTATACAGGCCTGAGCCACATCCACAGCCAAGGATAAGTACAGAAATAAAGGTAATTCCATCAAATCCTTTCTTGCCCCTTATGATTTCTCCCCTCTGAACAAAAAAATATGTGCAGATGGGCATGATAGAGCGAGGTGCCATGGATGACACTGCTATCAATGGGCAGCTGACCCCCAAACTGTTATCCTCCCCATTACATTAGTACTCAATGCCATTGCCACGGAAATACAGAATTTCGACATCTTTGAGAGTGGCCAAAGACTAGACCTGCTCACGCTTGTTCCATTACTGTTGCCATGCAGCCAATTTCGTTCACAATAAAAAGAAGGTGGGGAAAACCCTTATTTGCACTTATCTTAGAGAGATGCTATCAGGCTTTAATATTAACAAAATTCCTGCAAATACAGAGGCAAATTATTGACAGGCCTTTAGTACCTATCTGGCAGGCAAGCTCCGGGGCCTCACTTTGTTTTCCTTAAACATATCACGCTAGAGCAGAGCCAGGCTATTTTCACAAAGAAAATGAGTTGTATCTTTATAGCAAGTGCTGCTAAAGAGGATTATAAATAGGCTTTAGACTACAGACTATAGCTTTTGCTTTACAGTTGAAAAAAAGAACATCAATCACCTGGCTGAGACTAAAATCCTAACATCTCACCTTCCTAACTGATTTTAAAGGTCACAGATGTATAGAAATGTTCAGCTTAATCTTAAATGCATTGACTAGTTGGGCAAAAGCATTTTAAGGTTGTTGTTGGGGAGGGCTTGTTGTTTCTGTACCAGATGTTTAAAATGTGCAGGAAGAGTCACTTATACCTAAGAAAAGCAGAGAGTATCAGAGAGCGGGGCCTGATTCTCAGAATGGGCCACGGCAGGTTTTCACTGCTTTTCAATCAATCTGATTCGTAATGTTTGCAGATTATTCTGGCCCACCACGACCCGCCCCCACCAGCCGTGTTATCAGCAATCAGCTACATGCTGGGGACAGAGAACAACCACAAATGAGCACCAGCCTAAAAATAGCCATTTTCAAATTAAAATCTTGAATCGAGAAGGAGAATGGGCTGCAGCTGGGGCATCTTTTATTCATTTATGCCAGAAGTGGCAAAAAAAAAAAAAAAGAAGGGGGAGGGGAGGGAGGAGGGAGAGGGGGGGGAAGGGGAAGGGGAAGGGGAGGAGGAGGGGGAGAAAGAAATCTCTCCTAAAAATCTCCTCCAGTTTGGAAGACTAGTTGGGATTCTTCTTATGAAAATGTTTTTATCTGCTCTGATGTAATAGAACCACAAACTGTAATGTGAGGTGATTTCTGAAAGCTATCAGCAAAATATATTAGGCCCATCCTCCATTCTCAACAAGACATAACAAGGTCTAAAATCAGTTGAAGTATTTTAAGTACTAGATATCATGTGCAGAGACCTCCATTAAGGTGCACAGAATAAATCCAGAAGATTTCCATATTCCTGCCACACTTCTTGCCATTTTGAAATTGTTTCCTCCTTTCATCTTTCACTCTCTCCTGTTATTTTTAATTCCATACAGCCATGGGTGCTGGGTCTAAGAGGCAAAGGGAGGCAATATCTTCCCTGGGCCTTAGCACTCAACCGACTGCCTCTTCTTGTCCCTGCAGGCTCCCACAGCAGGCTGTTGCAGACTGATGAGTCTTCCCTCCTCGGCTTCCCAATGGATTTAGTAAAAAAGTGAAAAGCTTTCCAACTTGCCAGACCTATTAGCATAACATTGAACTTGTAAAAGCAGCATTGAGAGGTAATAAAGCCATTTAATGGACGTGTACCAATGGGGAATTTACTGACAAAAATAGTTGTGCATTACTAGGGTGACCAGATATCCTGATGTTATAGGGACAGTCCCAATATTTGGGTTTTTTTCTTATACAGGTGCCTATGACCACTCCACAAACCTTGTCCAAATTTTTCACACTTGCCATCTGGTCACCCTATGCATTAACATAATGGCTGTGTCTACACTGGCATGAATTTCCGGAACTGCTTAAAACGGAATAGTATTCCGTTTTAAGTTTTTCCGGAAAAGGAGCGTCTACATTGGCAGGCTGCTTTTCCGGAAAAGCCCTTTTCCAGAAAAGCGTCCGTGGCCAATATAGACACGCTTTTCCGGAAAAGAGCCCTGATTGCCATTTTCGAGATCGGGGCTTTTTTCCGGAAAAGACTACTGGGCTGTATACACTGGCCCTTTTCTGGAACAGTGTTCCGGAATAAGGACTTATGCCCGAGCGGGAGCAGAATAGTTTTTCCAGAATAGCAGCTGATTTTGTACAGTAGAGCATCGTTGCTTTTCCGGAAATTCAAGGGCCAGAGTAGACAGCTCGCAGCTTATTCCAGAAAAGCGGCTGATTTTCCAGAATAAGTGGCCCAGTGTAGACACAGCCAATATGTCTAGAGGACCATAGTTTAAAATTTTCTTTAAATATCGCATTAGTTTGTTGCTGATGATTATAAAATCACATCTCTAAAATACCCTGGCATAGATTTTTAGATGCAGAATCTGAGTATTCAGCTTTGTCTTTAAATGCTTGGATCTTCAGACATCTAGCTTTTTTAAATAAATGCTTCAAAAGGCTCTTATATAAAATACACATTTTAATTTTAATGACTATAGTATAAAAACTTGCTTCCAAAGTCTTCCTGTTTTTTCTGGTCATCCCTTCTGTAATCTTTCTTCTTCCATCCTCCCTCCCCTGATTGAAGAGAGCCCTTAAAGGACAATATCCCTTTTCTTCCAAATAGCTGGACACATGAGTTTCCCTTTCTTTACCTCTGACTATTTGATGAACTAGTTTTAAGAGAACCTGCTGCCCAAATGAGTGCCTTGGTAAGATATGAAATCCTTTGTTATGCATAAAATCTGTGGAAACGAGTTTTTAATAAGCATATGGTAAAATTTCATAAACGTGTTATGGAGATCACACAATATAAATTAGTGTTCCCTTTTTCTAAAAGCAATGAACTTTATTATGAACACACTAAACTGCTTTGATGGATTAATTCAAAATAATGTCTTTGTTTCAGTGCATTAAATATGTTGTAATCTTGAATGATTACTTTATGAAGGCTTAAGAGTGCATTTAAAATATAAAATCAGTTTAGAAATACTGATTAAGAAAATGTAAAACAGAGAAGAGCTGCATCATGTATTCCATAATATGTAATGTTGCATTCAACAGGACAGTTCACTTTCCCTTCCTAAAAAGTTTCTTGCAAATAAATCTTTCACAAACTACAGGTTATATAAAAAAAAACCATGACTAACATTTTTTTATTCCCATTTTTAGTGCTTTTAAAATTCCCAAATTGCAGCACTCCTCACAAATTGGCATGCAGTAGAAAATAGCCTTCATTTGCTTTAGAAATAAATTTTAGAAGAGTTGGGGTTTTTTTTACTGTCATTTGCTATATGTGGGTTCAGAGATGTGACTGAAGCAGAGAGAGGAGAAAGAGGAGCTCCGTCTAGATGGCCACTTTTTTTTGGAAAAAGGTACCTTTTTCCAATTTTTTGGAAGAGGCTTTTACAAAATTTAGCCCATCTACACTGGGCCAAATTTTGGAAAAACCTCCTCTTTTGGAAGAGCCCTTCTTCCTCGTGAAACGAGGAAGACAGGGCTTCCGAAAGAGCACGTCTGCTCTTCTGCAAAAAATGTCGGAAGAGCAGACGAGTTCCCTGGGCTTGGCAGAGTTTTTCCGGGATACCTGTGGTATCAATGCTGAGAGCATCGATGCCTAAACAACTGAAATCTGTGCCTTAATGCATCAGTTCTGCAGGATTGAATGGAGGCTGAATGTCTTTCTGTGCTGTAGTTCAACCTCAAATTATTGGCTTTAAGAGGGTTTACTGACATGGTAGGGGAAAATAATTCTCTCCACTACAGGATTTACTGGGTGAAATCCTTGGCCTTTGTTTTGCAGGAGGTCAGGTGAGATGATCATAGTCACCCCCTCCTAGGTTTAAAAATCTATGAATCCATCAGTGCTGACTCAGCAGTCCATTCCTTTGAATCAGACCTAGTTGCCTGTGGTTTCCTAAGTATGTGGATTGCACATAAGACCTTAAAACCTGAGATCCCATTTGCTCCCCTTGTACTTTAAAGATCCCATAGTATTCACTAAAGGTCAGGGATTAGTCCTGGTGTTCCAGTCCAAAATTCCCCCTTCCCGTAATGGGGAAATGTTTAAAGATGTTCAGAAATGACAAGAACATATAACTGGGGATAATTGTTTTGCACATAAATGAGAGGATATAGCCTCAGATCTTCAAAGTTATGTAGGTTATAGATCCCATTGAAATGGAGTTAGGCACCTAAATAGGTTCCTGAACACCTCTAAAGATCTGGGCCATAGAACACAACTCCAAATTCTGCTAAAAGCCAAGTTGCATAGTATGAAAGTGACAAGAATACAGGCTGTTGATGGCATCTATCTAGCTATGGATTTATGAAAAATCGGGGGTCGGGGGAGTGTTCAGTAACGAATATTGCTCTGCAGCACAAAATGTGTCATATGCATTGGCTATGTCAGGGGTGTTGGAATGTTGGGCTGGGGAGACAATTTCAACACACTGCTCCTACAGATACAAGACCAGTGATTGCAAACGATTAAGACTGAACAGGCAAACTGCAAACAATGAAGGGAATTGTGGGATGCTCAAAAGTGTGTCCCATCAATCACATAGACTATAGATGTAAAATCCCATTTCATTGGTTAACCAGTTAAATGTAATGTTTAAATGCTTAACCAATTCGAGGGGTGCTGCTCCAGCAGATGAGGAAGGGCTCCAGCCTCCGCTCGTTAACTGGAACCGGTAAGCATCCCCACTTAAGATTAACCTACAGGTGACACATGGGGGTTTGTACACTGGGGGCATGTGCAACTCATGCTCCCACCCAGGAAGGAGGGACTGGCCAGCAGGAGAGCTGGTGCAAGTGGCAGAAGTCCATGCTGCAGCGCACCCACCTCCACTCACCAGCAGTGGCAGCAGGAAAGGGACAGAGTGGGCAGCTCCAGACTGCACCATTCTGGGGAATGCTGGGAAGAGGAGGGTGAAGAAGACTGGTACAAGGGCAGGGTAGGGGTGGAGCAAGAGGTAGTAGAGGAGTGGGGCCAGTGCCCCACCTCCATCCCCTGCCATGTATCACCACTGCCTTCCACCAACAGAACTTGGTGCAATATAAGACATTATCTTGTCTATCTTATATCCAGGGAGCAACATGGCTACAATACTGCAATCACCAGGTATTCCCTTACTTTGCCTGTCTGACTGCATTGGAACAAAACAGTGTGAGGTAAGGTTGCCAACCACCCTAGTTTTGCTGGAAGTCTCCTGGAATCGGGCTCAATCTCCCAGAAGCTCCTGAAGGAAAACTAGAAGATTGGCTGCTAAAAGTCCTATGGTACAGGAGGTGGGTGGAGAGGCAGGTGCTCTGGCCCCACTCTGCTCCTGGAAATGGCCAACATGTCCTTCCCTGTAGCTCCTAAGTGCTGCGGCTAGCCTTATTGCTATGACAGGATTACTTTGGTAATGGAATGTTTTACAAGGGTTATATAAATAAACGTCTGCCTAGTTCTCTCCACCTTCTATATTGACCTGCCGGTGTTGCTGGTTGTGGAGCAGCAACAGATATTGCCTGGAGCTGCTATCAGTTGATATTAAGTTTAAAAAACTCTCACTGAAATAATATCATACCAGTGTACTTAACTTCAAAATTGTGTGTATAAACCTATTATTGCTATTTGGTTGAAAATAGTGAAAAAAGCTTGAGACACAAGTTAGGTAAGATAATATACTTTATTAGAGCAACTTTTATTGGTGGAAGGTACAAGTTTTGAACAACACTGAGTTCTTCAGATGTGGGGAAGAAAACAGAGTCTGAGCTAGATACAAGTAGGGACAGATAGTTAAGCATAAACAGTAAGGGTATGTCTACACAGCAAAGTTATTTCAAAATAACAGCTGTTATTTCAAACTAACTTTACTAGCATCTACACAGCCAAACTGCTATTTCAAAATTAAATCAAAATAGCAGAGGGCTTATTTCGAATTTGGTAAACCTCATTCCATGAGGAATAACGCCAAATTCAAAATAGGTATTTTGAAATAAGTGATGTGTAGACACTTATATCGAAATAGGAGGTCCATCCAGTCCATCCAGCCTTCCCAGGGTGCCCTGGTGGCCACTCCAGCCTCAACCAAGAACACTCCTCTCCCTCCCCCCTCCCCTCTCCCTGGAGCCCTTAAAGGGGTTGACTCTGGCCATCATGCCTGTGCCTGTTCCAAGCCTGCCAGCCCAGAGCCAGCAGTCACTGCCCCTGACCCAGTGGCCCCAAAACATGAGCCAGCAAGCAACTTGCAGCCTCCACCACTACCCAGGAGCAGTCTGGCAGCTCCCAGGAGCCTGCCAGGGGCCAGAGAAGGCAGGCGTCTTCCTGATCCAGGGTGGAGATTATGGAACTTATTCAGGTTTGGAGGGGATGCCCCCAACGTCCATGATCTCTGCACTAGACAGAGGAACATGGCCGACTATGGCAGGATAGCTGCCAGCCTGGCCACCAAAGGCCACATGCGAACCCAGGAACAGGTTTGCCTGAAAATCAAGTTGGTCCAGCGAGACCCCCCAACCCTGAGCTTCCCCTCATCCTTCGTCCCCTTGTTTCCCTCTTCCAGCTGCTTCCTCCCAGGTTTCCCCCTCCCACCCTCTCTTCTCTCCTCTCCTGCCTCCTTTCCCCAGTCTCACCAGAGTTTTATTCCCGTTTTGTTAAATAAAGAGAGTTTATGTTCATGAAAATACATGTATTTTATTTGACAACAGGAAGGGTGGCTAGCGAGGGGTCAGTGGAAGGACATGAGGGGGGAATGAGGCACAAGCCCCCTGTGGGGCAGACCAGGGAGGTTCTTAGTGCTCCTCAGGGTGGAAACTCTCCTGCAGGGCCTCCTGGATACTGACAGCTCCCAATGGACCTCCCGGATGGCAGCCTGCAGAAAGTGCAGCCAGGCTCGCAGCAACACATCCAAGAAAAGCACCAGAGTGCCCAGGAGCAGCTCTGGCTCCATGTTTCAGAGTGCTGTGATGTCCCGAGTGAGGGTAACCAGAGCATGCAGAGACAAAATGCTTTGCTATCCCTCACTGAGGGTGTGTCTATACTACCCCCCTAGTTCGAACTAGGAGGGTAATGTAGTCATTCGGAGTTGCAAATGAAGCCCGGGATTTGAATTTCCCGGGCTTCATTTGCATGATGCCAGCCGGCGCCATTTTTAAATGCCGGCTAGTTCGGACCCCGTGCCGCGTGTAGCCGCAATATCTTCCCTGGGCCTTAGCACGAGGCGTACAGCTAGTTCAGATTAGGAAGCCTAATCTGAACTAGCTAGTCCGTGCCGTGTGTAGCCGCGCGGCACGGGGTCCGAACTAGCCGGCATTTAAAAATGGCGCCGGCTGGCATCATGCAAATGAAGCCCGGGAAATTCAAATCCCGGGCTTCATTTGCAACTCCGAATGACTACATTACCCCTCTAGTTCGAACTAGGGGGGTAGTGTAGACATACCCTGAGATAGGCAAGCAAGCAGGGAAAGCTGAGAACCAGCTGTCCAGGGGGGTCCCTCTTAGCATAGGCCTCAGATAGCCCCAGGCAGCAGCCACACAAAGTAACTCCTGACCTGATGCCCTGCCGGCCCTGGTTCCAGCCAGCCTTAAATGCAATTCAGCATCCACTTAGTGTGGACACGCTATTTTGAAATTCATTGTGTGTGTAGATGCGTTATTTCGAAATAACTTGTTTCAAATTAACTATTTTGAAAGAAGATATTTTGAAATAACACTGTAGTGTAGACATACCCTAAGAGTTTGTAGGAGGTCACTTGAGATGGACTGGTCAATAAGAGTTAGATTGTTATGCAAAAGGGAGTGAAGAGGGCTGGTATGTATTACAGACTGTTGTAATGGCCATGAAACCAATGGTGCTGTTAAGTCTGTGGCATTTAGTGTCTAGCAGAATTGGACACAAAAGTGGACTTTGAATTTAGGAGCTTGTCTGTGCTTAAAGTGCTACTGCAGGGTTGCTGTAGCACTTCAGCGAGGATGCTGCCTACGCCAATAGAAGGGCTTCTCCCATTGGGAAAGGTAATCCACCTTCCTGACGAATCACGCCAATGGACGAATTAGGTGTTAGGCTGATTTAAATGCATCGTTCAGGGGTGTGGATTTCTCACACACCCTCTGCAATGTACTTTCATAGCATGTCTTCACTACCCACCTGATTGATGGTCAGAAAATAATGACAACCGCCTCTCAAATGTGGTTTATAATTATTCAGTGACACCCTGCATGGATTCCAGTGTGAGGCAGCAGGGTATAATTAGGGTTGTGCAGTCAATGTTTTCTCCCTATATTGAAGCACGTTCTCTTGGGATATTTTGGTACCATTTTCCATGATGCCATACGCTGGTAGAATGTCCTTGTTTGGCATTTTGAAGTTTGTTTAGGTGTGTTTCCTGGATTTTCTCTTCAGAACAAACTCTTTTGGTATCTGAGTGCCTGGCTGTAAACAAGAGAAATTTTGGTGTATCTGGGGTGGTTGCTGGAGGTAAGAAGTAAGTGTGGCAGGGCCGCCACTGAGGTGTGAGGAGAGCAAAGCGGGGAGGTACTCCAGGGCCCAGTAATTTATAAGGGCCCAGAGCTCCAGGCTGCTACTGCCTCTCCTGCAGCAACAGCAGAGGCTGGAGCCCCAAACCCATTAACCCGTCATTGGAGCCCCATACAGCATGATCCAAAGGGTGTTAAGGGCTGACTACAGGAGGCTAGCCGCTAGCCCTGCCTCTTCCACTGAGGACCCACCACTTCCAAGGGCCTGGATCTGAGCCTGCCCCCCATATTGCCCAGGGCCTGGTAAAATCTGTCTCCAGCCCTGAAGTGTGGTCATTTGTGATTTTCTTGTATAGAATCATCTGTAAGGATTCCTTGTTGAAAACAATTTTGATAAGCAGGATTTTTTCCTGAAGATGGCCTGTTTAAAGGTGGGCATACTGGCACCAAATTACTACCCTTGGCCATTTCCATGGTTTGGAGAAAGTGTCTGTTGTTAAATGTGAATTTGTTGTAGACGAGGATGGAATGGATGAGTTTGACAAAGTGCTTTAGGAGGATTTCCAAGTGTTGTATATTTTCTTCTAGGTTTTTGAGCTAGGCAGAAAGTATGAGGGACATTGGTGGATAAGTAGGTAGGATTGATGGTGCCAACAAAGGTGTTCTGCTGTGAGTGTTATTATTGTGCAGTTTATGGAAGAAGAAAAAAAGTGTCTGTTTTCTAGTACTGTATATTGGTTTTAATATTTAATGTTGTATTATACTAAAGTTTTATGTTTCCATTCAGGAGGGATTTATATGTCAATGAACAGGTAGAGGTTGCTACCTTTGATTTAACCAGAAAATGTGTCTTTTGGCTATAATATAATGCTAATGTTGCTTTTATTATTTACTTATTACAGTCTTTATGCACTTTTCCCCTACTAATTGTTTAGAAACCTAATAACATGATTTTCCAAGAACATATTTGGCCCTCCATGCTCCCCGGATTTTTATATATATAAAGCTACAGAGAAAAAGAGACACCTCCTTTCCCAGACTTCCCATAGCCTCTAATTAACATTTCCTCTTTGTACTGCCTGAGATGAACATGATCTATAAATCATGTTGCAAAACATACTGATACAACATAATTGCATTTGTCTGTTGGATGAACTGGAAATGGATCTGTTCTCAGTTCTTTTTCCATCGGATAGGTGATCACAATACAAATCCCATCCCTACTCTAAGCACTCAGGGTATGTCTACACTACCACCCTAGTTCAAACTAGGGTGGTTAAGGTAGTCAATCAAAGTTGCAAATGAAGCCCGGGATTTAAATATCCCAGGCTTCATTTGCATCTTGCCGGGCGCCGCCATTTTTAAATCCCCCTTAGTGCGGACTCCGTGCCGGCGGCTACACGCGGCATGGAGTAGGTAGTTCAAATTAGGCTTTCTAATTTGAACTACCGTTACACCTTGTTCCACGAGGAGTAACGGTAGTTCGAATTAGAAAGCTTAATTCGAACTACCTACTCCGTGCTGCGTTTAGCCACGGGCACGGAGTCCGAACTACCGGGGATTTAAAAATGGCGGCGCCCGGCAAGATGCAAATGAAACCCGGGATATTTAAATCCTGGGCTTCATTTGTAACTTCGATTGACTACATTAACCACCCTAGTTCAAACTAGGGTGGTAGTGTAGACATACCCTCACTGACCAACAAAAGGAAGCCTCAGACTAATTTTGAGGCTTCCCTGCAGTACAGACATGCTATTTCCAAACAAGCTATTTTGGAATAACTATTCTAGAATAGATTGTAGTGCAGTATAGACGTAGCCTTAATTACCTCAGCATTGACTGTAAATTCCTTTTGTAAGGGTTCATGTCAGCTACTTATTTCAACTAAGATGACGGTCTTCTTTCTCACCACTTCAATTTTAGTGTTCTGTCTTCCTCTCTAGCCATGAAGGACAAAAGTCCCAGCCAACCCATCGCTGTTATTCAAGTGTGTGTTTGTTTGAACAAGGAGACAGCTCATCCTCTCACTCACTGGTACTATACACAAGGCCTCTCCAGTCCTAAAGCTGGGGAACATTCCAGACTGTGCAAACCCTCTGGAAAGAGTAAAACTGTTGACTTGAAAAACGTGGAACTCAGGGGAGGGGGCTTGACAGAATTACTCAACCCTCTGGGCAAGGTAGGAGAAGCCTGACACCTCACTCCTTAAAGGGGCAGGGACCTGGGCAGAATGATCAGGGCAGATGGACAGAGCCCTCAGAGACACCTGGACCACACTGTGTCCCCCCTTCCAGCCCATAGCACTGCCCAAGCTGCACTGCCCACTGTTCCAGTGCCCAAATTATCTGAGGTGCAGCAGGGAGCCCTGAGCCCTTTCAAATTGCTGGGTCCTAGAGCAGTTACCCTCTTTATCCTCCCTTCCATCAGCGGGCCTGGAAGAGCTCATTTTCTCTTCTCTATAAGCAGATCCTGAATAGAGCTCTGTGTAGCCTGAAACCTTTTCTCTCACCAACAGAAGTTGGTCCACCAAAAGATGTTACCTCACCATCTTTCTAAGACCCTGAATAGGTCAGCCTGCTGCAGCATTTCCTCAGAAGCTTTGTTGCATAGGATTCACTGTTGATAACACTCTTTTATTGAGTGTTAACTGAGTGCATGAGTCAGATTTTCTTAATGTGTCAGAAGCGAGAAACAGGTTTGACAAATCTATTAGCCCAGCAGACTATAAATAAGTAAATAAATAAAATACAAGAACAGGTTGAAGGTGATAACTTACTAATGAGCTATGCAGAAATAAATAGTTGAAGAAAGTCAGGTTTTTTTAGTTAATGTGTGGGGGGCATGAGAACTGAAACATGCATTATGTTATGATCTGTTATATTAGTTAGCTAATATAGTCTGGATACACAATCACCTTTGTAGCAGTAAAGATGATTTTTGCAAACTGAAGATTGCATCCTGCTCCAATTTAAGTCATTGTCAAAACTCCCATAGACTGCAGTAATGCTTGGATCAGGCCCAAAATGAGAGGTGCTACATTTCTGTGACCAGTCTTTAACTTTTAGTTACAATACTGCTATAGTTAGAGGGAAAACAATCTCATTTGTGCACTTATAGGTTAAGTTAATTGGTCCGTTAAGCAATTAATTTAGAAGGGTATGGTATACACTAGCATTCAGGTTATATGAGGTTAACTGTCCAATGCATAAACAGAAACAAGAATCCAGAATAAGAGTTCGTATGCAAGCAAGAATAGAAGAGTAAAAGATGACACAAATAATAACACAGCGTATACAGGTTAAGAGAGACATCTAGTGTCCTTCGGGTGAATATTACGTAACTTAATACAGTTGTCATAATATTAAAAGGTACTGGGAGTTACCAAATTGCTGTTTATTGCAGGTCATTTTTCATTTTCCTTTCTGATTTTTATAAATATAGGTATCTAGAATAGATAAACATTTGTCATTGTTATCCATACTAGCCTAAATTCTCCTTGTTTACTTCCAACAGACAAGGGCTCTGTCGTACAATGGATAGCATGTTGGATGTCTAGATAACTGGGTAAGCCATTCAAAGGTTGTGGGTTTGAATCCTACTAGTGTTTCATTAGGGTTATGAAGCACTGGAGTGGGTTACCTTGGGAGGCGGTGGAATTTCAAGGTTTTTAAGTCTCAGCATGACAAAGCCCTAGCTGGGATGATTTAGTTGGGGTTGGTCCTGCTTTGGGCAGGGGGCTGGACTTGATGACCTCCTGAGGTCTCTTCCAGCCCTAGGATTTTATGATTCAAATCACTGAAGTGCCTTCTTAAGGTTTTTTGAGCAATTCAAATAATTGCAATATTGTGAACAAGACATGTTCTTTCTTTCTTTCTTTCTTTCTTTCTTTCTTTCTTTCTTTCTTTCTTTCTTTCTTTCTTTCTTATTGTAATCTTATGGATTTTAGGGGATATATGGAATCTACATGGAAGACCTGATCCTACTAACAGCCACACACAGTAGTAGCTTTGTTCATGTGAGCTGTCCCAAAGACACTGGGGTTACCATATTTGAACTTTCATAAAAGAGAACCTGGTGCCTGCTGGTGCCACTGCAAACTCATCCCCATGCCAAGCTGGGGGCTCTGACCACTGCCTGGATGCTGCCGGGGCTGCCACTGCCCCCACTGGCTTTCATGGTGCCGGGGATGGCACATGTCAGGCTCCTGCTTCCCCGCCACACTGTCCCAAGATGCACAGCAGAGCATGTTCCAGTTGCGCCACTGACCAGCCAGCAGGAGGAGCCAGGAGGATAGAGAAAGGGTTCAGGGAGGCTGCTGGCTGGGGCCTGTCCTGGGCATGAAGTTAAAGGCACTGAAGGGAGAAATGGCACGGCTAGAAAAGTGGCACGGCATGCTTCCCAGAATTCCTTCCTTTCCCTTGCCCACCCCACCAAACACCAGCTCCCACAGTCCTCACAGAGCTGAGACTGGAACCCCCAAATCTAATCAACAGACCCACTGCCCACCTATAGGAAAGGAAAGAAGCCAGAAGTTCGAATGCCCAGTTCCCTGCTCTAACCCAGTGCCCTCACCCGTCCTGCAAAGCCAGGTACCCCCAGCACCCCTGCTCCAACCCAATGCCCTCACCCCTCCCACAAAGCTAAGCACCCCAGCCCCCCTGATCTAACCCAATGCCCCACCCCTGCTGCAGAGCTGGGGGCATAATCTAGTGGGTTAGAGGTTAATGTGGTGACTCTGTGGGAGGAACCAACCCCACCCCCATATCGGACCTGCTCTGGGTCTCACAGGAGCAGCCACGTGCTTTTCCCTCCAGGCGTTGGGGCATGTGTGCAGAGCAGCCGTGAATGGTCCGAGCACGTGGCTCTGAATGTTCCATTTGACAGGCATGTGTCCTTTCCCTGATTCCCTTTGCAGGGCAAAATCCCGGACATTTTTTGCCATTTAGAAAAGCCAACCAGACAGGGATTTAACAAGTGAAAATGAGGACATGTCTGGGAAAAAAATGGATGTATGGTAACCCTAACAGACATACATCAGATGTGTAAATCTACATGAGCAACACTGGCCTGCAGAGGAGCTACTGTTCACAGAGGCTACGTCTAGACTGGCATGATTTTCCAGAAATGCTTTTAACGGACAAGTTTTCCGTTAAAAGCATTTTCGGAACAGAGCATCTAGATTGGCATGGACGCTTTTCTGCAAAAGCACTTTTTGCGGATAAGCGTCCGGGCCAAAGTAGACGCGCTTTTCCGCAAAAAAGCCCCAATCGCCATTTTCGCGATCGGGGCTTTTTTGCGGAAAACAAATCTGAGCTGTCCTCACTGGCCCTTTTGCACAAAAGTTTTGTGCAAAAGGACTTTTGCCTGAACGGGAGCAGCATAGTATTTCCGCAAGAACACTGCAATCTTACATGAGATCGTCAGTGCTTTTGCGGAAATTCAAGTGGCCCGTGTAGCCGGAAAAGTGGCTGATTTTCCGGAAAAACTGGCCAGTCTAGACACAACCAGAGTGTTTTGACTGAAAATAGTGAATGCCTGTGTGAGTAATCTGAGGAATTATTCCTCCTCTGACAATGAGTGTGTGTAAATTAAGAGCCTTTCTTCAAGCAACCAGTGGAAGTATTGCCAACTATATACATCTGTGTGTATAGAAATAGAAGCAGGTTGCGTTATGGATAACAAGCATGATTATCTCAGTCTACTGAGTTTGTGCTTAGTGAAATCATGAAACAATCAAAATGATCTATCCCCTAAAAAAATTTAGGCCCAGATTCTTCCTTGTTATACTGAGTTGCATAGGGAAAAATCAAAGCAAGGGGGAATCTAGAATGAAACACTCTAGAACACATTTTATGACTTTTTAAAACAGAGGTAGTGTATGTGACTCCTTTTCTAGCACTTGAGCCTAGATACTTAAAGGTACCTAAGGCACCTGAGTCCCTTTGATTTCAATTGATTTTCAGTGGATTTCAGTATCAGGAGCCTAAATACTTTTGGGGATCTGGGCTTTACTGTTTAATGTACCACATTTGCAGGAAATGCCTGGATTTAACCATGCCCCATAATCAAGGTTTCCTGTAAGCTGCATGCCTGTGTGCTGTGAGCTCTGCTCAGAATTTCAAAGCTCCCACACAGGCAGGGAGCTCAGCTGATTAACAGAGGGAGGGGCATCTCACTGAACAAACAGCTAAACAGAGCTAGCTGCCTGCTTTAATTAAGGAGCTCCCAGAGCTGGGAAAAAGGGAAAAAAGGAGACAATTAGAGATTGGGGGGATGGGGAGTGAGTGAGTGAATTAGTAAGTAATTGGCTGATGAGTCAGAGAGGACAGGAGTTTCTGGAGAGGCAAAAACTCAGCACTCTCAAGCCTCCTGGGAAGGGGGATATAAGGGCTTGACTTCATAAGGTAGGTGGGGGAAAGAGAGTAGATAGGTGCTGGTATCTGTGCAGTTTGTTTGGGGGTGTCTGACTAGCTGCAGTCCTCTGTCTGGGTTGAGGGGGGGAATAGGCTGCATGGGAAGTGTGTGCACCAGGATTTTTGCATGATTGCATTTCAAACAAAAGTTTGCATGAGGTGTTAATGGCTTAAGAAAGAAAAAAGATTCTTTTAACAATGTTTTTGGAGTGTTGTAGAGATCTAACACTCTGAACTTAATTTTTTTAAAGATCTGTGTTACTAATTAATACATGGTATATAGTATTGCATTAAGACCAGATCTCTGCTATTTGGTACAGTTCTGGCTCTTATGAGTCAGACATAGCAAGTATAGCTTGAGCTGTTAGAAAAGCTGATACATGTGCTCTCCAAAGGTAGTGTGAATTTGTTTTTAATTTGATTTCATGTTAAATATTGTATGTATTGCTCCTTATTAAATATCCCCTTTTTAAATACATTTTCTTCCACACATGTGTGTGTGTTTTGTTTTTGTTTGTGTTGGTGGTGCATATCCACACACTCTTTTCCTCAATATTGGTGGTGCACATAAGAAATTTCAACCCCCCCCCCCCCCCCCCAGAGAAAATTCATCCTGCCCAAGGATAGAAAATGTTAGAGGGAACATGGCCCATAACCCCTGAAAATCACTCCTTGGGGCAAAGGAAAGCTGCAAGATGGTTCACTTGAGATTAGCAGTGAATAGAAGACTTGGCTAGAATATAATGTGAGGGTAAAAAGTCTCTCTCTTTCCTCCCCACCCTTTTAGCTCAAGTTTAGGACACAGTACAAAGTCTTTACCACTCCTTGAGGAGATACAAGTGTGTTCGAAGGACAGAAATGGTTGTAATATACCATCAACAATCTGGGGTTTCTTTCCATTCTAATATTTAGGTAAGCCTCTACCCCCTCCAGAAAGTCTTAGGCAGTGTGGTAGTTTGAATGAAGGATTTCAACTAAAAATAGTATCAGCCTAACACTTCCTCTGGTTAGATTGGTATGCTTGCTTCTGGAGAAAAAAGAAATTGTACCTTCACTAGTTCAAATACACTGTGTTGATGATTTTGAAAAGGGAGCTGAGGACTATCAAGACTCAGAAGTCAATGAAACTCAAGTGATGTCAAATCTTCAAAAAGGAGACATGTAAAAGATAAAAGATGGGATAGTCTGCTACATAATGGATTGGGGAGGTTAAGAACCTCCTGCCATTTTCCCTTATGATTTTTCCTGTAAAACAGGGAAAAAAACATGTCTTCAGGTGTCTATTCTGTTTATTATTGACTTATCCTCACATCTGTAGTTCAACTTCAGCCAAGAACAAAATAATATATATGCCACTCTTGGCATTGTTTTGCATCTGGAAAAGAGTCTACGAACCCAACCTGGCCGATTAGAAGAGATTCAGGACTTTGTCAACAGATGTTAGGTTTGGAGGGAAGTGAAATCAAACCTAATCCCCAAAATTTCTAAGGCTTTCTTTTCTGATCTTAAAGTCTGTTCCTATTAGTACATAAACAAAACCATAACAGAAATAAAAGAGCGTATCAATGTTATAAAGATTATATAGTCAAGGGCTTTCTCCATTACTCTCTGCCATGTGCATGCTGGTGGGACAACAACTCCATCTACAGTTCATTGTTGAAATAGTTCCAACAAAATGTTTTCTCTCCTATCAAACAAAGAGCCTGGTCATAAACTTACATGAGGTGATATCCCAGGATTATTGTAACATGGGGCCCATATTTTGCTCCAATTTAAATAATGGAAAAGCATGAACAAGCCAGAAATACTTTTGTCTGCTGTAGAGTATAAGGGTAAAAAAAAAAAGTGAGAATTGAATCTATTATCTAGACTATCCCTTCACGTGATATATCCTGGTGGAGAAAAACTCAGTGGCAGTACCATGGTGACAGGAATTCACCATGGAGACCAACATATGAGCCAACATGATTGGTTGATTAGTCACACATTTTATTTGTTTTGTTCCTCTTAAAATCAGGAATAAGGGATCTTCTGGAAAAGGCTTTATTTTCCGAAAGATCCCGTCTAGATTGCCGCTTTTCTCCTGCAAAGCCCCGAGCCGGAAAAAAGTGGCAGCCATTGTTCATGCAAATGCCGTGGGGGATAGTTAAATCCCCCGCAGCATTTGCAATACCAACTTGTCTCATTAACATCCCTTTTCTGGAAAAGGGTGCCAATGTAGACACAGCCTTACAGAATTGAGCATGGAACAAAAGGGTACTTCTAGTCAATTTAACAAAGTTACAAAGTCTTTCAACACTAAACTTCTTTCTGTCTATTACAAGCCTTCCCTGTTATTAATATCATTATATTACAGTAGTCCATCTCTTCACTTCAGTATCCTAACATCAAGCAGCTGGAGCTAAGTTAACAAAACTGCCTGGCCTGTTTGAGGCCTACATCTTGGCTGCGTCTAGACTGGCAAGTTTTTCTGCAAAAGCAGTTGCTTTTGCGGAAAAACTTGCCAGCTGTCTACACTGGCCACTTGAATTTGCGCAAGAACACTGACGATCTAATGTATGATCGTCAGTCTTCTTGCGCAAATACAATGCTGCTTCTGTTTGGGAAAAAGCCCTCTTGCACAAATGCTTTTGTGCAAGAGGGCCAGTGTAGACAACTGAGAACCATTTTGCGCAAAAAAGCCCCGATGGCGAAAATAGCAATCGGGGCTTTCTTGCGCAAAACCATTCTCACGGACGCTTTTCCGCAAAAAGTGCTTTTGCGCAAAAGCACCCATGCCAATCTAGACGCTCTTTTCCGCAAATGCTTTTACCGGAAAAGCTTTTCCATTAAAAGCATTTGCGGAAAATCATGCCAGTCTAGACGTAGCCCTTGTGTTTAAGTTTAATCCAAACCTTTTGCTATAAAATACATTCATTATAACTAGCTGACTTATTAGTTACAAAATTCCAGGGCAACATACTTTGCAATGTCCTTAATAAATAAACGTGTTTAATTGCCATCGATCATTAAAAAAATCAAGACATGGTAGTAATGAAGCTGTAATATGATTCCCAATTAATTAATAATGATGATTATTTTCAGTTTTTCAAACTTGGGTGCATCAAATTAAGCACAGAAGTCCACATATAGTCACCTAAATGAAAAAAAAAATGGCTTCACTTTCAGACGTGCCTCGCACCTTCCAAGTTCTTCCCTGGGAGTTATGAATTCTCAAAAGGACTTCATGGTCTGGTTTTCAAAAGCACATAAATCTAGAAGTTAGGAACCTGATATGGGCTCTAACTTGAAGATCCCATGTAAGAAATTTTGGCTTTAGCATTTAACATGATCAGAACAAGTAGCAGTGAGGGAGTCGTGTTAGTCTGAATCTGCAAAAATGACGAGGTGTCCTGTCGCACCTTATAGACTAAACGTATAGCTACACTAGCCCCCTAGATCAATCTTGGGAGGCTAATGAGGGCAACTGAAATTGCAAATGAAGTGTGGGATTTAAATATCCCGTGCTTGATTTGCATGTTCCCGGCTGGTCGCCATTTTAGAAATTGACTTAAGTTTAATCCGAACAAATTACTAAATTTGACTTAAGAACTCCTGATTTAAAAAAATTGAACTTGCGTGTCCCAAGGAAGCATCAAAATTAGTCCAAGGCTGGCTCCGTTAATGTGCACGCGCTACCTAAAATTCACAGCCCCAGGACACACTCTGGGAGCTGTGGAAGGCTTCCTGGAGGCCAATTAGTTTGAATTAGCAGCACAGGAGAATCCACACTAATGTTACTTTGAAATTACAAGTTCGGAATTAACATCATTTCTGATGAAAAGCAGGAGTACAGAATTCGAATTCTGCAGCCCATTATTCCGAAATAATGGTCTTGGTTGTGTGGACTCATCTCTTACCCATTCAAACTTGGAGAGGTTTTTCTAATTAAGGTTCTAATGTAGATCAGGGCTTAGAAACAAACAAAAATATATACAGTGTTTAACATATCTATCTATCTATCTGTTTAACATATATATATATATATATATATAAAATGCATAAACTTATATATAGTTCATAAACATATAAACTTAATATAGTGCCTATATAATGCATAACCTTATATATAGTGTTTTATATACATGTTTAGCATATATATTTTTATTGCATAAATTTCCACTGACATGACAGAGCTAAAGGCATCACAATATACCATGTCTAGAATTCATACATTAATGGTTCTAGTCAGCACATGTTGGCACTATATATTTCCTTGTTAGTCACAGGACTACTCATTGCTTTTAAAGTTACAGAATAACACAACTACTTCTCTGAGACTTTTTAATGTTGTCCTTGGACATCCTACCGAGATTAGTTCCCCTGGTGTTATTTTATGGTCATTTGTCCCTTGAGAACTGGACTGTGACTACCAGGCATATATCAAATAGGCCACTGAACAGCTATTTTATAGCAAAACTTCTGGTATTTGTTACCAAGCCAGGGTGGATTTCAAATGCTGACTTAGAATTAAAAGGCTGGTAATGGAATATAAAATCTCTTCACTGTCCAGGCCCCTGGTGTGTTTTGTTTAATGCATAAACTTTCACTGACATGACAGAGCCAGAGGCATCACAATATACCATGTCAAGAATTCTTGCATTAATGGTTCTAGTCAGCACATATTGGCACAATACACTGTACAAGGTCTGAATTATGCTAATGAATCAAAGATAATAGATCACAAGGAGATTTTTTTAACTGTTCCTTTAAACGAATGTTACCATGCTTTTAGGATGTGTCAAAAGTGCATGGTGGGTTGGCGCTATGACACACTTTAATGCATCTTCAGAGCACCTTATTTCATATGTTGTACTTTAACTGAGATTAAATGGCTATGAAGGACCTAATACAATTTCAAGGACAATGCAATAACTCTCATTCCCTATGAAAGGTTTTAATGTATTTTTAAAATATTGTCAAAATATTCAGTACAAATAGACTATGCCCAACTAACATTATAGGTCTGACTCAGAAAGCCAATACAATTAGAACTAAAAGCATGTTATCCTGTCTCATTGTGCCTGAATATCGTGGGCCGGAGAAGAATGTATGATCTTCTGTTCCATATGCACTATAATTCAAACCAAGGGCATAAATTAGAGATAGAGACTAGGATCTTAAGCCTGCCTAGATCCCACTGAAATTCATACTGGATCTATTCTGGTTGGGTAAGAGCTAAGGGTATTGCTAAGGGGCTGTATCTAGCTGCTTTGCATTCCTTGTTTATGATCCTGAGTCAGGAGCAAGGCCATAATGAAGTTTATATTCCAGTGACCAATAGGGCTATATAAATGTGTCCTGAATTGACTCTGAGGAGGTCATTATTTAAAAATGCATGCTGCATGTAAGAAGTATTGGGAAAAAAACTTTATGAATTTCAGTTTAATAAACAACATTTCAGTTTGTTGCAAACCTGAACTCTCTACCTTTGTTCAATAATAATAAAAGGTCTTGGAAGATGGTGCATTTGTATTCCAATAACAATAGCTGAATAGTTTCATGACCCTACTGATTTTACATTTGAGGACTCATAGAAAAAGCTGCCACCCCTTCACAAAGGATGTAAAGTGTAAAGCTGCCAATTTTTGAATTATTCATTAGACAGAAAGGAATAACAATAATAAAAGCAGTAAGTCAGTCTCTGGATTTTTTATGAATTTATTGTTTTACTACTCTCCATATTTTTAAGAGACAGGGAAATAATTCTAGCCTGTGTCTGCATACATAGCTCATAAAGAAAATAAAATATGTACTCTTGAAAAGTTGGGATTTCTGGGAAAACATTTTCCTCTTTTAAATTGCATTTTTAACATACGGTAAAACATTTCTTTGACAAGGTAAGTAGAGTAAACAAAGATCAGTGAAAAAGTAGAAATTATTGAAGTACTGGGGGAAAAAATGCTGCAGGCTACTTTTTCACACATTGCTGCTCAAGTCAGGATTATGCTATGACAGTTCTAACTCTCCTGCTGACATCCTTATAGAGTCTATTACATTATTTACTTCTTGTAAAATAACATTCTATTACAGCTGCTTCAAATCCTGCTGCTATTCTAAGTTCAAGGCGGAGGGAGTCTGTTCAACCATAATTCCTTGCTTCTAACTCGTTAATGCGACTCTGAGGAGGTCATTATTTAAAAAGATTGATATGTGGTCTCTATTTCATGCTTCATTTTCTGTTGCAGCGAAAACTGCATTTCTAGGGTGTTGGTCTTTATTTAAATCAGCAGCACTGGATTTAATGTATTAGCATGAGCATGCCCTACCCCATCCTGAAGCTGTATTGTGCAGTGTTATGGTAGCTGTATTAGTGCCAGGATATTACAGAGAGAAGTGGATAAGTTGATATATTATATTGGACTGATTTCAGCTGGTGAGAGAGATAAGATTTCCAGCTTATATGGACCTCTTCTTCCAGGCCTCAAAAGTTTCTCTCTCTCACCTACTGAAGCTGGTCTAGTGAAAGATATTACCTCATCCACCTTGCTTCTCTGAAGATGCATTATCATTTTTCTGTCAGGGAGGGACATACTCTCAGTTTCTCGCTTTCTTTTTTCATTGCAAGGAAGAGAAAGCCAGTCATATAAACATAGTCCAATTAAAAAAAGAAAAATAATCAGTTCTCAGAGAAAGATCATCTGTGTATAAGAGAATAAATAGCAGAAAGGTTACTTGAGTGCTTCCTGAAAGGTTGGCTGAGGTGTCTTTTTCAGTTTCAGGAGATAGTCTAAACATTAGAAACTCCCACCGTAAGAGTTTGTAGAAATTTGCTTGGTGGGAAGACAACTTATTAACAACTAGGAAGTGAATTTGCCTCCTGTCTCCAAATCCTCAAACTTTTCTTCAGTACAAGCCCAGTTATCATTTATGGAAAATATCCCTGTAATACAGCGACTCTGTCTAGAAAATCTCTTTTGACAGACTACTACATAGAAGGCACTCCTGGCTAGAAATCAGAATCAAACAGTGCTGAGATATTGAATTCTGGGAGCCTGTAATTGTGCTTTGAATTTGGCACCATTTAAAAAAAATGTTGACCTTTGAATGTCAAAAGAGCATGGTGTCTGCTCGCTTCTCAAGAAGACAGACACTATTTCCTGTTTTGCTTGGGAACAATGACCCTAGGTGTTAAACATCATTATACTGTTTAGCCACTAGGTGGCTCTGTCCAAATACCTTATTTCAAGGGTTCTCAAACTTCATTGCACTTTGACCCACTTCTGAAAACAAAAATTACCAGATGGTTCCAGGAAGGGGGCAGAAGACTGAGCTGGCTCACCTGAACCCCATCACCCCAGGTAGGCAGGACAAAGCTGAAGCCCAAAGGCTTCTGTGTTGGATGGTGGAGGATGGGAGGAAATATAACCTTATCACTGTGCAGTGGGGCTTGGCAGGAGTTGGGTCCCAGGGCTAACAACACCAGCCTTGGTGACCCCATTAAAGTGGACTTGAAATCCACTTTGTGATCCTGATCCATGTTTTGAGAACCCCTGCCTTATGGAAAGTTAACCTTAGTTATACCAGGCAAAGTGTTCAAGAATCTTATGATGAACACATCTGATATGTATAAATAAGCAGTCCATAGATGATACAGAGGAACATGACACAATGTGAGGAATAAACTAAGAAATACCACAGAAAGAATAAAGCAACAAAGGTTTCAGTATTTAATGCTCCTCTTCAATGACCCAGAGAATTTCTTTTAGACAAACCCTCACAAAAGACAGACTAGAATAGATATTGGGCAAGCTTCCAAATAAACTTCACAAAGAAACTGGACTTATAACGGTAACTTATTTAATCTATGCTATGGGGAAGCATATCTTTAAATCCTTTGACTTTACTGAAGAGAGTCACAAAGCCAACTCATCTGATGAAGTGGATTTTACCATGAAAGCTCAAGATACTATACATATGTTATTCTCTAAGGTGCCACAAGACTACTCATTTTTAAAGTTACAGACTAACATGGCTACCCCTCAGAGATTTAGTCAGACAATGCAGAATATTTTACCACAGCTCTAAATATTGTGATTTTGGGAATGTAAAAAAAAAAATCAACCTAAAATAAGTTTTTATATATTAACCCAATAACAGTCTTTTATAGCAAGTACAAATGAAGAGAGATTTAACCCTAATTACAGTCATACAGAAAGCAAGGGAGTCTGAGTTGGTGAGAGAAGAAAACCTAGAGCAGCAAGACAAATTTTTGAAAAGCCTGAAACTAGCTTGGAAACCATAAACAGACACTTGTTAAAAGTCATTATCATAAAAACCCTGAAGCAAAAAGAGAGAACTCCCAGGCTAAGAGGGACAAATTCCAGGAAAAATGCATGACGTGTGGCAGAAGTCATATCCCAAGAGATGATGCGTGTCCCGCCTGAGGCGCAAAGAATAATAAATGCATGAGCTATCAGCATTGTGTAGCCATTTGCCACACCAAAACAGTCATGGAATTGACCCATATTATAGAATATCAAGATCCATTGTCTATAGGGTCTATCGTTGTTGACTACACTGAACCCCCCTGGAAAATGAAATTGAATATTCATGGCAAGATTATTGACTTAAAAATTGACTCAGGAGCTAATGTCACAATCACCTTCAACTCCTCCCAGACCTGCATCACCTGCCATGGCTCTGACTCTCTCTGGAGATATTCTGAACTGCATGGGCCAGTTCACCACAAAAACAACTAACAGACAAAAGCTGTGTATTCAGAGTGTATGTGCTCTAAGAACTTCAGACCAACCAATAGCCTTCTTGGCCATACCACGACAGTCATGATAGGCCTAGTGGGAAAGGTGGAAGAACTCAATGGAATATTTGGTGACAGTAGACTTTTGAAAGGAGGTCTCATATAAATAATCTTAAGAGACAATGCTGAATCATACAGAGTACATATGCTTGGTAGGATTCCTATCTCGTTACTTCTTAAAGTGAAAACTGAGTTGAAGGGAATAGAATGGATTGGTATAATCAAGAAAATCCTAAACCAACATTATGGTGTGTCCCAATAATACTGGCTGTTAAATAAATAAATAAATAAATAAATAACATGGAAAAACATGAATCTGAGCGGCTCTTAAAAGACTAAGGGCTTTTCTAAACTTAAAACTCAGCAGTGGCACCACTATAGTGCTTCAGTGAATACACTGTCTATGCTGACCAGAGGGCTTCTCTCGTCAGTATAGGTAGCTAACCTCCCCATCTAGATCAACAGGAGTATTCTCCCATCAATGTTGTACTGTCTACAGTGAGCATTTCACTGCATTGTTTGAGTGTGGATTGTTCACAGCCCTGAGCAACATAGTTTTACCCACCTAATTCCCTAGTTTAGAACTGGGCTTAATGAAGCAGTAGTGAGAGAAAAATATATGCTCCCAGTCCCAATACTGGATGACTTCCTTCCCGAAGTGAATGGAGCTACAATATCCTGCACAAAATCCTCAAGTAGCTTCTCTCAAATTCCTTTACCCAAAAGTATTAAACTGACTATTTTTTATCACCTCCTTTGGAGATTGTGTCTTTCAAAGATTAGCTTTTGGGATTATTAGTACACATGAAATTTTCCAAAGAAAGATAGCAGAGTTGTTAATGAACACAAATGGAGTTGTAATTTTCATGGACAATGTTCATATATATAGATTTTTGATGGAAGAATATATCACAATCCTAAATCTAATCAGTCAATATGCACAAAAGCTAAGCAAGAAAGCAATTTCTGCCTAACCCTAACTGAGTTGTTAGGCAGATAAATAAAAAAAGATTGAATCAGACCTAACCCTCAGGGTATATCTACACAGCAACATTATTTCAAAATAACTTAGTCCACGTCTACACAGCAGGCAGCTATTTTGAAATAATGTCAAAATACTGTTGAGCTGGAGGACTTCTTACTCAGACTCCTGTAAGCCTCATTGCACAAGGAGTAAGGGAAGTCAGACAAAGTGTGCTCTATTTCGAAATAAGCTACACAACTGATGTTGCTCAATTTGTGTTTCTTATTTTGAGTTAAGCCCTGCTGAGCAGACACACACACAGAGAAAAAGCAAATTGAAATTTGAATGCACCAACTAATATACCAGAACAGAGAGATATACCAGTGGTGGTTGGTACCAATAAGTCCTTTCTATAGTGACAAAACCTGTAAATGAATTGTTAGACCTCAATGCATCTTGCCCGTGGGGGCCAAATCAAGACACTGCCATCAAGAAAGTAAAACAATTCTCTCAGCATTGCCCATTCTCATGTACTAGGATATAAACAAACCCACAATCATCTGTGTGGGTGCAAGCACTTAAGGCCTACATGGTGTGCTGCTGCAACAATATGGCTCTGATTGGAAGCCTGCTGCATTTTGTTTTTGTGTACTCACAGAAGCACAGAGTGAAAAGGAGTGGAGGGAAAACATATGGGTACATGACAACTTTTACCAATTTGCCTGGACTGGATTTACACTGACAACAGAATTATTTGTAACCCTCATCAATGGGAAAAGATCTGTATCAAGCACCACAGAGATGCCAACATCTATTGATAAGGTTAATGCGGGTTAACCAACTTGCCAAATATACTCATGGGAAAAATCAGTCTCATAGCCCAGTTTCACACTCAACTATTCATGAGCTCTAAGATGATGTAAAGGTATACATAGATACTGTGGACACATTCAGTCCAGTGTCAGGAAAGGGACTACTTCAGCTTCAAAAAGCAACCTCAACAGTTCAAAATTACATTAGGGACAGCTAGTATCTGACCCTAGTATCTGAGGTTATGTCTACACTACAGAGTTGTGGACAAACGTCAATTACATCCACTTAACAATCGCATTCTTTAAAAAAAAATTGAAAGAATTGAAGGGTTTTTCTGACACTGGTAAACTTTTTTCTATGAGAAAGAAGCCTTTTTCTGAAAGAGCTCTTTCAGAAAAAGGCATGTGTGGACAGGGAAGAAGGAATTCTTTTGCAAGAAGAGGAAAGAGGAAAAGGCACAGATGGCCATTCTGCCCATAATAATCACAGCTCACATGCAAAATAGCGTCCATTCAGTGTGGATGCTATCTTTCAAAAAAGCAGATTGTTTTTTCAATGCATTTTTGCAGTGTGGATGCACTCTTTTGAAAGAAGTTTCTTTGGAAGATCCCTTCCGGAAAAGCTTCTTCTGAAAGAAGCCTGCAGTCTAGACATAGTCTAACAGATGCTAAGGAAGTAACAAGAGACAACATTTCAGTTCATGGATAATTTCGCAAGTCAAATTCCACAAGACTCATATTTAAAGGCAATTGCACTCTAATTCCAAATAAAATGGGGGAAGAAATCCTGAACTCATCCATGAAAGGCTTCAGTCAGTGTGGTGGCCAGCCATCAGTAAGTACATAAACAGTAAATTATCTGCACGTGAGTACTGCAGAACTAACAGATCAATATAATACAAAAGACCTCTTCCAGACATACATTGGAAGAGACTGGCTGCAGAGGTATGTACAGTCCAATTTATGTCAGAGGACCTGTTTTATGTCCAAGGACATCCTTCCCCAATCATCAAGACTGTTTTTCCACATAATATATTTGAAAGACAAAATGTGTTGTAGTGTTACCCAGCAAGTGAAGAGCACTTTTGTGCATTTTGGTATTCCAAAACAACTAGTGATGGACAATGGACTGAAATTTAATGAAGCAGAATTTGTTATTCTAAACAAAATAAGATTCTGTTCATATTACTAGCAGATAGCACAGATAGCCACAAAAATCCTACAGAAAGAAGGTCCATTCTTTGCTCTTCTCAGTTGCAGATCAACACCCAGAGCAGCTATTGCATGTAGTCCAGGACAATTTCTGATGGAAAAAAATCCCTCAGAACTACTCTTCTAACTCTGGGAAAGAGCCTATTTCCAAAAGTGGCCAGACATGCAGAAAGGAGCTAAATCAGGCAAAAAAAGGCTAAAAGAACATATGAACACTTTTACCAAAGATATTAGTCAGGGAACTGACATGCCTAGACCCTGCTGACCCTGGTCATGTCAAACTGGAAAGAGAAAAGATGGACAACTCCAGGGCTGCATCTACACTGGCATGATTTTGCGCAAATACTTTTAACGGAAAAGTTTTTCCATTAAAAGTATTTCCGCAAGAGAGCGTCTATACTGCCAAGGGTCTTTGCGTAAAAGATTTGCTTTTGCGCAAAAGCATCCATGCAAGTGTAGATGCTCTCTTGCACAAGAAAGCTCCGATTGCCATTTTAGCCATCAGGCTTTCTTGCACAAGAAATTGATGTTACCTGTCTACATTGGCCTCTTGTGCAAGAATACTTGTGCAAGAGGACTTATTCCTAAGCGGGAGTGTCAGAGTATTTGCACAAGAAGCACCGATTTCATACAGTAGAACATCAGTGTTCTTGTGCAAATACTCGCGGCCAGTGTAGACAAGCAGCAAGATTTTGAGCAAAAGCAATGGCTTTTGCACAAAATCTTGCCAATGTAGACACAGCCCAGCTGTAGTAAAGAAAAATAAGCTTCAGGGGGTAGCCAAGTTAGTCTGTACAGGATAAACTTAAAAAACAACAAATGGACTGGTAGCACTTTGTAGACTAACAAAACATGTAGATGGTATCATGGGCTTTTGTGGCACAGCCCACTTCTTCAGATGCCTGGCGGTTATAAAATAATTCAGGAATTAAAATCTTGAGTGATTGAGACCAAGAGAAGAGAGTGCAGCAGAAACCCTTGACATCCACAGTTTGTTCCTCAGAAAGAACAATCGACAGAGAAAACTCTACAGGTGGCAGATGCCAAACAAGAAGATGACTCAAGAATTCCAAATCAACCACAGCTTGTCAGTGCACCTAATAGACAGATGACCCAGCGGTTATGCATTCGCGCTGTGTAATTAGAAAATCATTATGATTCAGGCACACTTAAGAGACTGATACATACTGAACTTCAAAGACAGCATGATAGCATAATTATTGTAAATAGTAGAAATGTAGAAGGTAAAGGGGAAGATTGTAATAAAACATTCAGCTGTATTTTACTGTTCATCCCCTGTGTGTACAATACTTGATTTAAGTTTATCTCAGCCATATCTGACAGATAGTAAAGAATCTTGTGATGAACATATCTGGTGTGTATTTGTAAGCAAAGTCTGTGACCACTCCATACCTGGTACAGGCTATGTCTGGACTGCAAGCCTCTTTTGAAAGAGGCTTTTTTGAAAGAGCATCTGGACTACAACCAGTACTTTCAAAAAAGCAAGCCACTTTTTCGAAAGAGAGCATCCAGACAGTCTGGATGCTCTCTTTTGAAAAAGCACATTTTGCGTTACATAGAGTCTTTTTTCGAAAGAGCACTTCCGAAAAAAGGCATTATTCCTCATAAAACTAGGTTTTCCGTGGTCGAAAAAACAGCCACGTTCTTTCGATTTACTTTTTTCAAAAGTCTAGACACACCCACCGAGGCATGTTTACAAAAGGGTCAAACATTTGGCCCTAAATCTCTCTCTCAAAAAATGCTGGGGCATTGCCTTCAAAATGGAGCCAGGATTTCACGTAGTATTTTGGCTACTTTCTCATTGCACAGTTCAAATCAGACAGTTGAGTAGAAACTATTAATAGTGTGCCTGCTCACATGCTGTCATGCACTGGAGATTACCGAGCTCTGCACTCTGTCCTCAAAACACTGGCCTGGAAAGCTGCTAAATAATAGCACCTTCATCGCAACAGCATTCTTGGCTGGCCCTTCGCCTTGATCAGAGTGAACAGGACAGTAAGATCTGTCTTCATGAACCACAGGTGTGGGTTCCTCTTGGTGGCTGAGCCACACAAGACAAATTTTGCTATTCGTCCCAGATAAGAAAGTTAGATCCAGCTCTCTAAAGGTATTTAGGATTCTAATTTCCAATTAAATCAATAACATTAGGATCCTAAAATCCTCTGGTGGATCCGATCCTTCATCCCGTTGTGTGGTCTCATGGATGTCTGTTTAGTGGTTAGAACAAGCAAGTAGAATCCTTGGCACAATAGTGCAGGCACAAGCTCTGTAATTCTTTTTTAATACACAGGGGTCAGAGGCAGCTCCCCGTACACCGCTGGTCCTGCTGACTCCCACAACATTTTCACTTCCTTTGGGCAAGCATTGCACATTCCACCCAGACCTTCCTCTCCGGGTTACTGACTGAGCCCAGCAGCCAGAGCCACAGCCTTTAGGAGCTCTCTGTGGGTGTGCCTCATATATGCATGTCTATCAGCACAGCAACTCAGTTAGGCTATGTCTACACTACGGCTTTTGCCGGAAGAGGCAATGCAAATGAAGCGCGGATTAGCATTTTGTTGCACTTCATTTGTATAATCTATTCCCCTTGTACAAGGGGCTTTTGCGCAAAAACATGCAGTGTGGAAGTTTCCTTTTTGCGCAAAAAACCCTTTTTGTGCAAGATCCTTAGGCCTTCCCCAGGGGTTTTTGCACAAAACAGCCACGGCCACACTGCTTGTTTTTGTGCAAAAACCCCTTGCACAAAAACGGATCAAAATAGATTATTCAAATGAAGCATGAAAAATGCTATTCAGTGCTTCATTTGCATTGCCTCTTCCGGCAACAGCCGTAGTGTAGACAAAGCCTTATAGTCCTTTAGTGCAAGGGCTAAATGCTCTCTTCAGAAGTCAGTTGTCCTGATTCAATTTGCAACCTATGCAGGTGCTCATTTTATATTTACATGTCTGCCTGACTGCCAGCTTTATTGTTTTGTACAGCACTCACCACCCTACTGTCTTGAGTAGCTAAAATGCATGGTCACCTGGGAATGCAGGTATCTTCATATAGTTTGGAACCCAACCTATTAGAACCGGAGCTATCTTTTATTTATTGCAAAGCTAGCACATTCATCAACTTGCCTAATTAAAATTTACCAATTAATGAGCAGTAGCAAACCCCATACAAAGGTCAGTGGCAACCTAAGCAAACTTATCAAAAATGCAAAAGGGTTTAGAGTTTTTAAAAAGTTCATTCTTTCTTTAATTAACCGATTTAATTACAATCTTGACATAACAAAATGCAAAACGTTCTCTTCAAAAGACAAGAAGTCGAAGGTTTAATAGCACAGATAACCTTCTTCTTGAGTACACACTGACCCAAGCATAGAAGGAATTTTACCAAGTAGTCAACAGTCTTGATGAGATGTCTTTGACAGAAATTAAAGCTAAGTAATACACAGGAATCCCAAAGCAACAAAGGAATCGAGAGGGAATAAAAACTGTCTTGCACTTTGGAATCTGAACTAACACCAAGTCAAGGCTTTCAATAATCTCCTTTCTTAGCAGGATATCAATGTATTTGTTCTATGACCTTTTCTGGTTAGCTTTGAACAACACTTTCACATATTAAAGATTGCATAAGTGTATTGTCATCTCATTTAGCTATAACGTATACTGCAAAAATTGGTTGTAATACTGTGTGTTCTCTTCTCTATTTAAAAACTGGAGACCTTGGTATTTAAAACTCATGCATCTGTTTTCCAGCATTTAGGAGCTCAAGTGAATTTTCCAACTCCTGAGCAATGATTTAGGCATGCAAAGCATCTTTTAGAAGACTGGAAAAGAAAATCCAAACATGCAGCACTGTTCATTAGGTTTGGAGCCTTGCTAAGACAAGGTGGCAATGGCAATACTGTGTTCATATGAGAGCTAATGATATCTTCACTGGTTGATTTATGTGGACAAGGGTCATTACACCTGGGGAAATTTAAGTGACTGAAAGAAAAAATAGATTGCTTAAAAATGAATAATATATAGCCTGGATAAACTGTTACCATTCATCTTTAGGCTTGGATTAGCAGAAAGAACACATAAGACAAGATCCCTTCAGGACAAGCTGGCCCATACAAATCCAGTTATTAGTCATCTTCTTACTCTGCCAGGGTGCATCTACACCACAGGGTTTAACTCGAAATAAACTATGTAAATTGAGCTACGTCAATTGCGTAGATTATTTCAAAATTAGAAGCATCTACACAGGACTTATTTCAAAATAGAGCCCTCTTCCTCCAACTTCCCTTATTCCTCATACAATAAGGCTACGTCTACACTGGCCCCTTTTCCGGAAGGGGCATGTTAATTTCACCTATCGTAGTAGGGAAATCCGCGGGGGATTTAAATATCCCCCGCGGCATTTAAATAAAAATGTCCGCCGCTTTTTTCCGGCTTTTAAAAAAGCCGGAAAAAGGCGTCTACACTGGCCCCGATCCTCCGGAAAAAGCACCCTTTTCCGGAGGCTCTTATTCCTACTTCAAAGTAGGAATAAGAGCCTCCGGAAAAGGGCGCTTTTTCCGGAGGATCGGGGCCAGTGTAGACGCTCTTTTCCGGCTTTTTTAAAAGCCGGAAAAAAGCGGCGGACATTTTTATTTAAATGCCGCGGGGGATATTTAAATCCCCCGCGGATTTCCCTACTACGATAGGTGAAATTAACATGCCCCTTCCGGAAAAGGGGCCAGTGTAGACGAGCCCTAAGGGTTACAGCAGTTGGAGTAAGAAGTCCTCCAGCTTGACATTATTTTGACATTACTTCAAAACACCTGCCTGCTATGTAGACTCAGACTAAGTTATTTCAAAATAACAGAAGTTATTTTGAAATAAGGTTGCTGTGTGGACGTACCCCCAATGACAAAGTGAATGTAATCCATGGAACACAGGTAAATAAAGTAGAAACAATTGGATCCCAATTCAGGTTGAACTTCCTAAATCCATGACTGTCTGATCTGGCAACATCCATTGTCCAACAAGGCCACTGATGTTGCTGGATCAAAGAGCCCCAGAGACTGCTGAGACAACGCAGAGGCTGGGGAGCACTGGCTGCTCCAGGCAGCATCTGGGGAGCACACCCCCCATTGGCCAGGGAACCCCCACTATCAGTGGAGCCAGGCGGTGGCCAGGGAGTTCCCAACCCAGCTTGAGAACCCCCAGCTGCAGCCAGTGGGGATGCGGGCAACTGGGTGGCCCTGGCTAGGAACCCTGGGAAACCACCAGTGGCAGCACAGGCAAGGTAACCAGGCAGCCTCCACAGGGGAACCCCCGGATGAAGCAGGGCTGGTGGAGGCGGGCAGCCCTGGCCAGGGAACCCACTGAATTCCCAGCAGCAATGGGGTAACCCTAGCAGTGGGACAGGGTGATTAGGTGGACAGCCTCAGCTGGAGAACCCCCTGGCAGCAGTGGGGCCAGCAGTGGCCAAGTTGTCCGGCTGGGAACCCCAGGAGACCATGGGGCAACAGGCAGGCAGCAGGGTGGGGAGCCACGCCAGGCCAGTGTTAGTGGGGCCAGCAGCAGGAGAGGGCCCATAAGTAGTGCAGTCATCTGAGGAACACTGCCCGCCCCTAACCCTGGGACCAAAACAGCTCAGGTCCCACAGGTGCCAAACTAGAGAGGTCCAACCTGTAAGTCTTTTGGAGAGGGTTAAAATTCACACAAGCCACATTCCACTGGAAAAAAATGACATCAGACTAAACATTTCAGGCAAAGGGCTTATTAAACACAACATGAAAACTGAGACACATTCCAAGCAACTTCCAGGAGCTTTCCTTTAGATTTACAGCTGCACTGAATTCATTTAATACAGCATGATAATTCTCCATCACTCTCAGAATAAAACAAATGAACCCAAAGTAAGTGGCTTAAACTCAGGCTGATAAACACGTTAGAATTCATCTAATTATTCCTTTCCTTACAAAGAAGATGATGTTGTGATATTATATATCCTGTTGTGAGTATCTAAGTGGTATCACTATATAATATAGTATTGTATAGTACCGTACAGTATAGTGTACAGGCAGTCCCCGGGTTACGTACAAGATAGGGACTGTAGGTTTGTTCTTAAGTTGAATCTGTATGTAAGTCGGAACTGGCGTCCAGATTCAGCCGCTGCTGAAACTGATCAGTTTCAACAGCGGCTGAATCTGGACGCCAGTTCTGACTTACATACAGATTCAACTTAAGAACCCCAGGCATCCCCAAGTCAGCTGCTGCTGAAACTGATCAGTGGCTGATTCCAGAAAGCCCGGGGCAGGAGCTTCCTGTAGTCAGCCACTGGTCAGTTTCAGCAGCGGCTGACTTGGGGACGCCTGGGGCAGAGCAGCTGGGGGGCTGCTGGGTTGGTCCAGTAGCACCGCCGCTCCTCGGCGCTACTGGACCAACCCAGCAGCACCCAAGCTGCTCTGCCCCAGGCGTCCTGATTCAGCCGCTGCTGAAACTGACCAGCAGTGGCTGAATCAGGACGCCTGGGGCAGAGCAGCTGGGGTGCTGCCCGGTTGGTCCAGTAGCGCCCAGAGCGGCGCTACGGTACCAACTGGCAGCGCCCCAGCTGCTGTACCACAGGTGTCCGGAGCAAAGCCGCGGAGCACGGGGGCAGTGGGACAGCCCAGACGCACCGTGGCTGTCCTGCTGCCCTCGGGCTCCGTGGCTTTGCTCTGCTTTGCTCCCCGTCCCCCTGGTCTGCAGACCAGGGGGACGGGGAGCAAAGCGGTGTAACACGCGGGCAGCGTGTTCCACCACTTTGCTTCCTCTCCCTGGTCTGCTGGAGACCAGGGAGAGGAAGGGCCCCGTTCATAACTGCGGATCCGACATAAGTCGGATCCGCGTAACTCGGGGACTGCCTGTATATGTATGAACTATAGATTCACAATAAACCACACCATTATAGCTATCAGTCAGGTTCTGTGTAATATGTTTGAAAGCAGACATTGTGAATCATAGAATCATAGAATACTAAGACTGGAAGGGACATCGAAAGGTCATCGAATCCAGTCCCCTGCCCTCATGGCAGGTCCAAATACTATCTAGACCACCCCTGATAGACATTTATCTAACCTACTCTTAAATATCTCCAGAGTTGGAGATCCCACAACCCTTCTGGGCAATTTATTCCAGTGTTGACTACCCTGACAGTTAGGAACTTTTCAAAGAATAGCCACCAAAGCACCTGTGCTTTTTTCCATTGGCGCTTTCTGAGCAAAAATCCCGTTGCCCATCCACATACACCTTTATGTATAGGTATGAAGTTAGGAACCTTGTCAAAGAAAAATAGCTATTCTAGTCCCCCTCAATTTATAGAAGAGCTGGAAACAGCAGGATGTGGATTTTTTTGTTTCATTTTCTAGCACTGAACAACATTCAGGCATTAGACAATTTCCTTTATGACTATCAATCCGAGCGAGCAGAGTTGTTAGCAATAACATATAGCCAAAAACACTATGAGAGGACAATAAATCGGGCTAAGTGAAAAAAGAAGAATCAAAACAACAATCTTCCCAACTTATTGAGTAGCCAGGTTTAAAGCTTAAATTTTGACGTGGAGTTTGGGCAACAAAACATAAGTAAAATCTTAGGATGGTGCCTTTCACAAAGACTGAGATGCCTGCACGCTTTTCAGCTCCTGCTATGAGCCTCATACTATTTTTCTTTTCTTTCCATCAAACAGTTCTTTCTTTGCCAGTGTTACACCCACACAACAAAAGACTATGAGGTCTCTCAAAATGTCCTTGAAATTTTGTTTGTTTGGGGAAGAACACGTCTTTGCCATATGCCGACATCCAGAAACGGAGTGGAAATGTGAAAGAATGCAAAACTTTTTTGTGTGGGATACCTCCCGCAAAGCAACCTTTGCCACCACTCACTCAACTCCTTTGTAAACTGAAACACAGGCACCGATTAATCAATCTACTCTGCTTTGCTGAATTTTGCTCACATATTAACAAGTAGAGATCACCTATTTGCAGCCCTCCCTGTCTCACAAGCTGAGTATTGCTCATACATTATTGCCCTCTAGTGTTGTTTTAAAATGCACGGAAAAGACTTTGGAAAAGTGCACGTTTTTCACGTGAAGGGCCATATCCTCATCTCCTCAGCGGAGGAGCTGTCACTGCAGCTGTGATCCAGGCAGGAACATTGAACAGTCTACTGATCCTTATCGAACCTGCACTGGGTCAGTTGCCTGTGGACTGCCCTCGGCTAGTATCTGGTTATCACTGCATTGTGTTGAGGCATGTAATATTTTCACTAATCTTTCAGTGGAAGACCACTCGTTTCTTACTGTTATATATGAAAATACTTTCAGATTCTGAGAAATTAAAGTCTGACTCATGACTAATGTGAAAAATAATAAAAATCTTACTTTCTGAGAGAGAAAAAACTAAGTTTAAAAAAAATCAGAATTGCTGTGAGACATCAAAAATAAGTTCCGACTTTAGACCCACACTATGGATACAACTTGGAACTTACATCCGGGTTCAGATCAGCCCGTTCCCTGAAAATAGGGAGCACATAGCACAAGAGGGCTAGGATTTTAGTGAATAAACTAGTCTCATTTTTCAGATGTAGGTGCTTAAAATTAGGCACCTAAATCTGTATTTAGGTAACTATGTAACACTATACTAATAGGAGTGGTAAGTGCTGATTTTCTTGGAAAATCTGGCCACTAAAAATTCAGCCATTATGTCCAGTGCTGTTACCACAGGGATACTGAAACTTCAGTCATGCATCCTCCTTGTCAATCTGTCTCCTCAGCTATGAAATATGTTGCTGAAAGGAGGCAGTGTTGCCTAGTGGATAAAGGTGCGGACTCAGGATATTTACATTCAAGTCTCAGCTGTCTCAGAGGTACTACTGAGAACTAAATATTATTATTAAATAATAGACTGACCTTCTTCCCACGCTGCAAATTAGAAGTCCGGGAGAAAGGGCTGAGCAGACATGGTTGCAAAGAGTATTTACAGCAGAGAGGAGATAAAAATGTGTGAGTGATATTTTGTCTTCTATTCATCAAATGATGTTTAAATGCCAGAGATTTAGGGCTTGTTTTCACTAGATGGTGGATTGACACTGCAGCAATCAATGCACTGGCAGTCGATCTATCGTGTCTACTTAGATGCGATAAATCGACCTCCGAGTGCTCTCCCATTGACACTGGTACTCTACCAGGACGAGGAGAGTAGTCAGAATTGACAGGAAAGCAGCCCCTGCCGACCTCACTGCTTGGAAGACATTGTTGTAAGTACATTGACATAAGCTATGTTATTCACATAGCTGAAGTTGTGTAGGTTAGATCAATAGGAGGGATGGAGTGGGGGCTGCAATGTAGAGTAGGCCTTAGATATGAACAGCCCAAGACACTCTGAACTCCAAAAACAAAATTGTGATTCTGACATCACCGAATGTAGAAGGTGACTGACACTTTGATAACAAGTAGACATGGGCCTAAATCAGGTTGTCTTACCCAAACCCCTTTGAATCTGGGTTTGTGATTTTGGATCCTAAGATGTTCCTGCAGTTTAGTCTAAATCACCACAAGAACTATTTCTGTTTCCAAGTCACAGGCAACTACAGTCCAACAAGACAGACTGCCTCCATAGCATTTCCTCCATTCAGGGTGGCAATAAGCTGTGCAATATTATCATGAGATTTTCATTGTCTTGAAACAACTTATTATTTATTATTGAAAAGACTTATTAGCTTTTATTGCCATTCAGTCTTAACCCAAATTCTAACCCTGGATCAGCCTTGAACATGAACTTTGTAACTTTACTCAGCCTAAGGATTGGTCTGCATGGGTAAACTGACTGGCATCGGGAATCTCCCTTTATTCCTCTCTTTTCTCAGTGCTTAGCACAGTGGAATCCTGGACCATGACTAGTGCTTTTTGGTGATTCAGTAAAACAAATACATAAATGATAGTGGTATAATTATTCTGCTATAGCTATACAGTGTACTGCCCATACTGACTATACTGTACAACCCCCAGTCTGCTGTGAAATATAATTACTTATAGGCTACGTCTACACTGGCATGATTTTCTGAAAATGCGCTTTTAACGGAAAAGCTTTCCGTTAAAAGCATTTTTGGAAAAGCGCGTCTAGATTGGCAGGATGCTTTTCCGCAAAAGCACTTTTTGAGGAAAAGCGTCCATGGCCAATCTAGACGCGGTTTTCCGCAAAAAAGCCCCGATCGCCATTTTCATAATCAGGGCTTTTTTTGCAGAAAACAATACTGTACTGTCTACACTGGCCCTTTTGCACAAAAGTCTTTTGGAAAAAGACTTTTGCCCGAATGGGAGCAGCATAGTATTTCCGGAAAAGCACTGACAATCTTACATGAGATCGTCAGTGCTTTTCCGGAAATTTAAGCGGCCAGTGTAGACAGCTGGCAAGTTTTTCCGGAAAAGCGGCTGATTTTCTGGAAAAACTTGCCAGTCTAGACACAGCCATAGAGTTGTGCTGGTCAATTTCCCCATGTATATACACCTAGGCTGTGTCTAGACTGGCAAGTTTTTCCGCAAAATCAGCTGCTTTTGCGGAAAAACTTGCCAGCTGTCTACACTGGCCGCTTGAATTTCCGTAAGAACACTGACTTCCTACTGTAAGTAATCAGTGCTTCTTGCAGAAATACTATGCTGCTCCCCTTCAGGCAAAAGCCCTCTTGTGCATATCATTTGCGCATGAGGGCCAGTGTAGACAGCACAGTACTGTTTTGCGCAAAAAAGCCCCGATGGCTAAAATGGCGATTGGGGCTTTTTTGCGGAAAAGCACGTCTAGATTGGCACGGATGCTTTTCCACAAAAAGCGCTTTTGCGGAAAAGCGTCCGTGCCAATCTAGACACTCTTTTCCGCAAATGCTTTTAATGGAAAACTTTTCCATTGAAAGCATTTGCGGAAAATCATGCCAGTCTAGACGTAGCTCTAGACTGGAAAGACTAATAGATTTTTGCTAATCTCTTAAAAACTCAATCTAAGCATGTGACAATGTTTGCTAACATGCATGGAAATGTTGCGCCAATCTGGGCAGATTTACACATGTGTATGAAACTCAGTAATATTTTTTGTCTCCATCTGGGGGCTCGTTGGAAGTCAAAACTGAAAGCAAACCTCAGTTGGTGCAGACATCAATCACAAGAAAATGCTTATGCACTCACCTGCATAGCAAAACTGACTGATTCCTCACAGAGCTTGATGCCATTCTTAGTTTCAGGACCTAATGTTTCTGGAAGATATTTAAGATGTGGCAGTCTCTATCAGTCTATGTGCTTACAAAGTAAACAGTTTACTGAGGACACTGAAAGGATCAAGTTAGGTTCTCAGTCCTCATTTTGAGATGAAAAGTGCCCAGTTCCTCAACAGAAGCAAAATCATGATAGACAATCCTAGGTGTTTTGAAAACAAGAAATGCCAGGCATGTTTTTGAACTCTCCGTGATTTTACACCAGTGTAATCCTGTTAACTTCAAATACATTGCTCCTACCTCACGCTAGTGTGAGATCAGAATCAGATCATCTTAAATAGTCCATAACTATGTTTTGATCAATTCATCCATTGCTTTAAATGCAGTTACACTCCGGTAGGATTTGATCTAGTCTGATTATTCTTCTGTGAAACAGTCACTACAAAGCACAAAGTCCTTCATAATTGCACTGTGTAACGAGAAGAACAGGCAATGACATCCAAACACCGAATGCATTATACAACACTCTCAGAACATGCTTTGCCAACATCTTCACACATCTCCTTGACCTGCTTGCTGAAGGCTGATGTGTGTCCCCCTGGACGCTGATAGATGATTTAAAATGTGATCTTCAGCAAGACATTTTTTCCATAGGATTTCAAATGTTTGTAACATTTCATGTACCAAAGACCATTTTTAATGACAGTCGTAACTGGATTTTACCGTGACTCTTTATGATACAGAGAAATCAAATAATGAAGTGATTTGTGTCCCCCTGACTATAGTTATTGCTTTATAGGAATCTCAGACTATGTGCACCTTGGGCTACACAGCCTGGGAGTGTCACAGGATTTATATCCTTTAATTAAAGATGGTGACTGTAGTGCATATTGCATAACTCTGCAGTATTTCCTGAGGCTAAATTTGCTCTCCTGTGCAAAGCCTGAGCAAACAGGTTTTGTACAGAGGGATGCCACAAGAGTAGGGGAAAGAGAACTTTCCTCCAAGTTAGGGAAGAGTGAAAGAGCAGTCTGTAAAATTGCTGCATAGTCCACAGCCTGCATCAACTACAGTTGCAAGCTCCTGCCTTGAGAAGAGTTGGTCAGTGTGAAGGCACAGTCCTGGATTTACAGGGAAGATCCTTGTGTGTCCCCAAGATCCAGCCATGTTAACATGGAACGAGACCCCATAGATCTCTGAGATAAAAAGGCTGAAGACACATGCAGGTTCTCTGTTTTACTGAGCAGTACGGATGTGCCTGCTAGTATTTGTGGAACTGCAGAGCAGCAGAAATGAAAAGCATGAGCGAGGAAAAACACATGGTTGCCAGCTAGAAACTTTTTTTTTTAAACCTGTAAAGTAAGTAAATTGAATTGGTAAATCACTCAGAAGCAGTAAACTTGGAATCCTATTTTGCTGCTTATACAGTCACTTTTCAGAATTCACCGGTGCCTTAACATTCTCATATGAGCGCACCAGAAGCTCATAAGCATCTTGATGTGCCCTCAATTTTTACCTCTTTGAAGAATCAGCTACTGAGTTTATAACAAGACCTGTCCTCTTTTATTCAGCTCAAGAGACTTCTTTAATCACTTCACAGTTGCCTGCACGGGTCTAATTTAATGCAGCAAGACACAGAGGAGCATCTCCTTACTGACTTAGCAAGTTCAGAGATATTTTGCTTTGAAATCGACAAGCAGCTGGGGTATCCATGACTGGAATTACCAACAGAGAGAAGGACAACATGCTTAGAATTACATTGCTTTTCTTTTAAAGTGTTCCTTTGCACCTAGGGACATATATCTAGCAGACTCAGACAGTCACAGAGACATAAATGTCATTGGGCACTTACTGATCAGGTATAAATTCTGGTCCTGGTATCTACAAATTATTTTCAAATGGGACAGATTTATAAAGAAGACTGTGAGTTAGATATCTGCACTTTTAGAAGGGAAAAGAAACAGAATTGCAATCTGTGATCAGATGCAGTATCATTGTAAATCTGGAGTTACTTCATTGTAGTTTATGGTGGTGTGACATTTTTAAACTGGTGTTACCAATATCAGTGGAAACAGCAGGCATGTGGCATGAAAGCACATGGAGGCATTGTGGTAAGTACAGTATATCAACAATGTGAAACGAATGGGGCCATTTGGTCTACATAATTACTGATTGCACATTCCCCCCCAACTGGCTTGCCATAATTGATACACAGTGGGCTCAATTTAAAAGTGTATCACCAAGGCTGTTTATAGTGCATTTCACCCTTTGATATCATGCAAAACATTTGTATCTTATAACTACAAATTAATAGAAGACTTCCATAAACAGAATTTCTTCAGGGGAAAAAAGAACTAGCTATTCAAAAACTCTTGATCTTACTCCACAATGGGATTTTCAAAAGCATCTCAGAGATTGAGGAACATAAATCCCATTGCAAACTGCCCCTTCTAGAAGATAAGTATCTAACACCAAAGCTACCATCATACTAACTAAATCCTTTAAGACAAGGCAGAGTGGACAAAGGTTACCTGTACAGAAAGGATGGACTAACCCTAGCATAGTCTCTTCCAAACTGGGATGAGGTGCATGGGGGTGCGGGGAGGAGAGGAGGGTGTTATCTTGAACATATGTAGCTCACCTGCAGATAAGCAGAGAACTCAGAGTCCTGGCATCTTTCCCAAGCACTGTAATACATTCACTTTCAGTTTCACCTGGTTAGTAACAGAAGAGTGTAATATCCCTGGGCTCAGACGCAGGCCACAACATTTTGGCACCATGCCCCCTCACTGGGGCCAAACCTTTGAAAGGTCTCAATTTTCTGGGTCCTAGTGCCTTTCCCTCACCCCAGTCTGGCATCTGAGGCGGCCGTCTCAGTTTGCCTCATGGTAAGGCCAGCCCTGCTCAGATTCATCCCTTATTATCAGAATTCCCAGCTTGGGAATTATTCTTTGACCTTGTACCACCTTCCCCAGCCAAGATGAGCATACAAAGGTATGAAGTTGGAGGCTTTAACCAGCTAGCAGCTATATATGTGTTACAAGATGCTGACCTGTGGAAGCCCATCCAGGCACAGTAATAATGCTGGAGTCTATTAATAAATTCTTATAGATTTAAAAGGGTTTAAACTAACTTGTTGTTGATTAATGCCAAAATCCACCACTTAATGCCAAAATCAAAACATTTTTCACTTCCCTGTGCCTCTCTCTGTCAGCTGACGGTCAGGGCAGTGTGTGTGTGTATGTTTCCGAGAAAAGGTTTAACGTCCGTGCCATTACCGCTAGGACCGTGGTTCCATCGCAGAGGGTGGCCAGCAGGCCAACAGACGCCCCGTTATATAGGAAGAGCTTATTACATCTTAGATTTCAGCTGCTAGAATTCATAATTCCTTCACAGCGGGCAGCCTTGGGGAAAGACTGAAAGATGCCCCAGTGGATCCTGTCACCTGGGAGTGACACAGATCCAAACGCCCAAGCTCTTCCTATAACTGTCCCTTTAGACCAGTTGAAGTTCTTTTAAATTGTGCTTGGTTCTATTACAGCAACTGAAGGAGTCAGGTTAAAGCTTAAACAGTTACAGGTTTATTTGAGGAAGCTTATAAATCATGTGGTTGCAATGGCTATTGTTCTATTTCTTAACTACTAGCAAAATATAGATACTGCTAGCAAAATATAGATCTTAAAAATGGTTACAAAGAAGATAAAGATAGAGAAATAGAGATAATGGTACCAAGTAACAGCTTACTCTTTCTATGTGTACACTTAAGACAGAGGACCACATCCAGGTACAATTTTTACCCCCTTCTGTGCCTCTCGACTCCAGCATGTCAGGCCAGGGCCGGTCCCTCAATTCCTAGGAAAGACGAAAATACCAGGTGGGCGTCCCCATAGAACCTCGGGAGGTCAAACACCTAACCCGACCAGCAGGTAGAGGGTAGAATGACACTCAAAGTGAGTGTGTGCTGGGCCCATCTTTTATACTCATGGGGTCACGTATTTCTCTTTCTTATCTGTAATGCCAATTGATGCTGGTCTGTCTGCTGTGAGACCAGTTCTTACAAGGGAGTTGTGAACTTAATTTACACTTGTAAGAGAGATAACTAAATTGGAATTACTGGGGATTCTTTTCTCAGTGGGAAATTCCTCTTCCAGGGACTGTGTGTGTGTTCGAATCAACATAGGTGCCAGCCGGTGGCAGTTCTCGCATATCCTGATCTCTCCTCATATCTATGTTTCACCTTTTCAGGATCAGATGAGCCAGCATAGACTATGCTGCTTTTATTGCTCCTTCTCTGTCCTGTATGCTTCAGAGAGGCAAATAAGATGGATGTGATGGAGGCGGGCTGTCTGGCCACACTCTCACAGGTGCACAGGATCTAGCCAGGTCCTAGCAGAGAGAATTAATCCTGGCTCAGAAAGGAGAGGGAAGTTCCCAGCTGCATGTAAGTCTTAAGTGCAGGAGTACAGCTGGGCCAGCTGTGGACAATTAAGGCATTCCCTCAGCCCACTATAAGAGGGAAGACAGGAGGCTGTTCTGGTTAGCTGGTGGAATAGCCAGACATTTCTTTAGAAAAGAGTATCTACAAATCTTCTTTAGTGAGGCTCTTTCACAGTTTGCCTGAACATAGCCATCCTTTTTCTTAAGTTGCTTTAGAAGCCATACTACAGAGAACTTTTTTTTAAAAAAAAAAAAACTTTCTTTAAAAAGCCTGACTCTGGGAAAGGTTATTATCTTTACCAAATTTTTGCAGAGATTGAATAACAAAACTTACCTGCTTTTGTGTGTCCCAGCTTGCTGCTTCTACTCTACCCTCTTAACAAAATAACTGATCTTCTGTAATAATAAAGCTGATGTGTCATCATATTTGTTGATTACTGTGCCTAACAGAAGAAGGGCACAGGATGTAAACAAAACTGGAGCTCAGCAATGTGACTATTGATTCCTTTAATAGCAGCACTGCCTGTGTCTATAATTGTCAACCTCAGCAATAGGAAGTGATGTGGAGAAACAGAAGGGAAAAAAATTCCAAGCTTGAAACTGATTTACATAAAAATATTCAAGTGCATAATTACAATGAAGTCCAGGCAAGCAGACCATTACTGGATAGGTATTTAGTTTTATCCTAGGCCCTTAACTTCACCACTCCTTATTTAACTTCTAAAGGTCAAGCATAGTATAATGTATCACAGTTTGCACAATCCTAATAAACCCACAGAGTGTTGCAGTGTGCAAAAGCCACGCAGTCAATCCAGAATGGACTGCAGATAACATAGGTGTGGCGAGGTGCGGTCACAGACAACGCTTTGGAGGGTGATTTCCCAGGCTGCTGACAAACTCACTGACACTCACCTTCCTGCTCTCTGGGACCCCTCACCACCCTGTCCTGTGGGACCAGTTCCCTGGTCTCCCCCAGCCAAGGCACAAAGCTGAGATCAATACCTCTGAGGAAGCAATACACTGAATTTCTTCAGGTCCAAGGAAAATGCAGTTTAGGGCCCAACTTCCCAGGATTCCACTACCAAAATGGGATCAGCGCCCCAATGAATTATTTTGGTAAGCCCCCTTTAACAACAAAAGGGGGAATGCACACACTGTTTGCATTGCTCCCCCACCAGGTAACAATTATTTACACTGGGCTTGATAGAAAATAAAAGTGATTTTATTAAGTACAAGCAGTAGAATTTAATTGGTAATAAGTGAGAACCACAGAGCAAAGTAGATTACAAACTCAAAATAATAGAAAATGCTTAGCTAATTCTAACACTAAAACCTCAGTAAAAACTTATTACAAACTCACTCACCCTAAAACTTTTTCTTCTCCAGCTAAGCCTTCCAAATTAGGGCTGTTCCTGTTTCTCCTCCCATGAAGCATTGCAGGTTAGTTGTGCCTCTGCTACTATGCCCATCTTGAAGCCTGTGCACAGTCATTAGCTTACAAGCTGCATACTTTGGGATCTTTTGCTCCTGTCCCCAGAAGACCCAAAAAGTTTTTCCAAAATCTTAAGCATATTACACAGTTTCAAGAGGTTTATCGTCCATATCAGTCTCTTTGTGTTAATCCTTAAGGCTACGTCGAGACTGGAATGATTTTCCGGAAAAGCTTTTAACTGAAAAGTTTTCTGTTAAAAGTATTTTCGGAAAAGAGCATCTAGATTGGCAGGACGCTTTTCCGCAAAAGCACTTTTTGCAGAAAAGCGTCCATGGCCAATCTAGACGCGCTTTTCTGCAAAAAAGCCCAGATCGCCATTTTCGCGATCGGGGCTTTTTTGCGGAAAACAAACCTCAGCTGTCTACACTGGATCTTTTGTGCAAAAGTTTTTCGGAAAAAGACGGGAGCAGCATAGTATTTCCGCTAAAACACTGACAATCTTACAAGAGCTCGTCAGTGCTTTTGCGGAAATTCAAGCACCCAGTGTAGACAGCTGCTTTTCCGGAAAAAGTGGCCAGTCTAGACACAGCCTAAGAGTTGCAGGGAAATACATAAGACTACCAGCAAACCAATGCTAGAGCAGTGTTTCCATTTATGGATTTTATACCACAATCTCTGTTTAGGCCATTTGTGTGATACGGTATTTCTTCCCCGCTTTAAACTCTCTCTGTACCTTGGGGATGTTTTCAGCAACAGGTTTCTTTTTCTCATCAGTAAGGTATACCTTTGAGGCTTTGGGAAGGAACTGGCTCCCAATGGGAAAATATTCCCATCTCCCTGTTGAGACATTCTTCACATCTTCTCTCAGGGAGGTCATTAGCATGCTCCCATGCCTTTACAGCCAGCCAGAGATTTCTACCTCCCTGCCTCAAATCAAGTGCCAATTCAGTGTCTGACACTCGCGTGGTTTGGGTCAATGGGGTTTCCACTGATCCCCTAGGTTCTGTTTCCAAGAAGCTAATGGCAGAGTCACCCCTCCCCCCCATTGGAAGTCCAGACTCACCACTCCCTCCTGAAGCTTGGCTAATAGGCAGGCAACTTGGGTTTACAGATATACCCCCAGTATCCATCTCCCAACAATCCCCCCTGTCAAAGTTGGAGGACCCATCTTGTTCCCCCTTCTCTGGGCTATTTGCTACCTGTCTAGCTGCAGGCACTCAGCTCCCAGCCATGCCAGACCTTTTCTTCTTTTCCCATTGGCAGTCTTTCTTCTTTTCCCATTGGGTTAACCCTCAGTCACCAGGCCCCTGGATTCCTCTGCTCCCACAACAGCTTCTTGGTCTCCAGCCTCTGTCTGAAGGCTTGCTCCATGTCACACAGCTCTGTGTCTCCTGAGGTTGGACCTGCCCCCTGCTGTTCCCATGGCTCTCCCAGACATATCACAGCCTGGACAGACTCACTGACACTGGGCAAAAACTCAGGGTCAGAGCTGGCTTCCTCGGCCACTCCCCCTGCCTGCAAATTATCCAGCTCAGCTGGAGGAGAATCAGAGAGACTCTCTCTTGCCTTATCCCCAGCCTCTATGGCATTTCCCTCCCACTTTGAGATTTCAGCACAAGTTTCCTTACTACTGCTAACAATCCCTGGGATGGACTCAGCCACATTACGAAGGTCTTTTCCCAGAATAAATGATACAAAATTCTCAGGTGCAGCCAGTTCATGCAGCCTCTCTTTTCCCCTTTTCTCTCAAGCAGCTTTTAGGGCCTTTAGTTTAAGCTGTATCAATTCCAAGGCCCTTTGATGAGCTTTTTCGTCTCTGTCTTCTTCAAGTTGCATTAGTTTTAGAGTTTCTTCATGGACATCTTGAAATTAAATCGAAAGAACACAGCGGTTTTTTCGACCGTGGTAAATCTCATTTTACAAGGGAGAACGCCTTTTTTCGAAAGTGCTCTTTCAAAAAAAGGCGTTCTTGAATGCAAACAGGGCTTTTTCGAAAGAGAGCATCCAGACTGCCTGGGTGCTCTCTTTTGAAAAAGCGGCTCACTTTTTTTAAAGAAGTGGTTGCCGTTTAGATGCTCTCTTTCGAAAGATTATTTTGAAAAAGCCTCTTTCGAAAGAGGCTTGTAGTCTAGACGTAGCCTCACACATTTTCCTGACTATTTCCCTTACCTGAAATAAGCAAACAGAAAATAATAAACCACTAACCCCTTTGTCTATCTTCCACAAACCACACTCAGAACACACTTAAAATCACTACTAGCAACCAGGGCAACCAGCTGTGCACATTGACCCTGCTCACTGTGCCACAGTGACAGGGTGCAGTCACAGAAGACCCCATGGGAGTGATTCCCATGGTACTGAGAAAGCCACTGACACTTACCTTCCTGCTCTCTGGGGCTCATCACCACCGTGACAAAGTTATTTCAATACAATGTTGCTGTGTAGACATACCCTAAGATTGATAGGTTACATGAAGCAATTTGTCCCAAGCATCTTTGAGTTATGTATATTTGTGTCCACAAGTCCATTTCAGAAAGCAGGGGGAGGAGGGTAGCAGTAAGGATCAGACAAATACTTGCTAATAATCTGGAGGGAAGAGGAATGTTTTCTTAGTAATGTGTGTGTGTGTGTGTGTGTATCCTATCTCTTCTGGCACAGCAATAATCTAATGTTCTTTCCCATGCTTCAAATGCTTGATGTACAGAGGAGCACAGTAACCAATAAAACATATTAAAGTGTAGTCATCACTAGATCTAGACACAGTGAAAAAATATAGTATTCAAGGTCTGTTATTGCTAAGGCTCCAAATGGGTTTTTGTTACATATTTCTAACTCTATGTTACATGGCACACACCAAATGTCCTTCAACTGCTTCTTTGTGTCCTGCTATCGGCCAGGGCTGTCACACAATCAGCTCCAGTATCTTGCTGTGAACACTGCAATTGTATAGACTGGACATTTGGATGACTGTCATACTATGCCCCACAAGGTCATGTAAATGTTCTGAAAATGACAGCTGTAATTACAAGCTAGTTGGGGCAAGAAGGAGACCCCTGGACTCAAAACTGTCTGAAATACTGAACATTTTTTCACAACAGCAAATAAATCTTAAATATATGCACACTTTCAGCATTTAAGGTATGTGCATATGCAATGCAGGTCTGTTGCAATGCATATGTATCTGCTCTGCCACACTGAAAGTTTCTCTATTATGATCGGGGCTATAAGAAGGGCTAAAGTATATTTTTTCTGGGTCTCTTCTAATTCTTTCATTTTAAACCATCTTTCAGTTGTAATGATTATCCTATTTTATGTTATTAAGCCAAAGAAATAAAATTTTGAAGAGCTTTATACATTTCAATCTCAGTTCTGATCAGGGACTCTAACTTAAATGGAGTTTAACATTGTGGCTGTGTCTACATTGGCATCCCTTTCCGGAAAAGGGATGCTAATGAGACCAGTCAGAATTGCAAATTCCACGGGGGATTTAAATATCCCCCACGGCATTTGCATTTACATGGCTGCCGCTTTTTTCCGGCTCGGGGTTTTTGCCGGAGAAAAGCGCCAGTCTAGACACGATTTTCCGGAAAATAAGCCCTTTTCCGGAAGATCCCTTATTCCTGCTTGAAAGTAGTCATTTGGAAAAACTGGGGAAATGATCTGTATTTCAGATAGGATAAAATTCAATAAGGACAAATGCAACGATCAGTTGTACACATACCAAATGGGAAATGACTGCCTATGAAGAAGTATTGCAGATAAGGATCTGGGGGTCATAGCTGATTACAAGCTAAATGTGAGTCAACAGTGTAAAAAAATGCAAACATTCTGCAATGTATTAGTTATAAGTAAGACATGGGAAATAATTCTTCTGCTCTACTCAGAACTTATTAGGCCACCTGGAATATTATGTGCAGTTATAAGTGGGGCACCACATTTCAGGAAAGATGTGGACAAATTGGAGAAAGCTTAGAGAAGACCAAGAAACAAAATTAAAGTTGTAGAAAATGCAGCTTATTAAGGAAGATTGAAAAAAAATGGGTTTGTTTAATCTGGAGAAAAGAAGATTGAGGGGAGACATGGTAACAGTTTTCAGGTATGTAAGAGAAGAGAGAACTTTTTCTCTTAAACCTCAGAGACTAGAACAAGAAGCAATGGACTTAAATTGATAGTTTATGTTGAACATTAGGAAAAACTTCCCAACACTCAGGATAGTTAAACAATAGAATAAAATTGCCTGGGGAAGTTGTAGAGTCTGCATCACTGGAGATTTTAAAGAGAAAGTTAGACTAACACCTGTGAGGGATGGTACTCTAGATAAAACTTAGTCCTGCCTTGAGTGCAGGGGACTGGACTAGATCGGTGTTTCTCAACCAGTGGTACAAGTATCCTTAGGAGTACTTGAGAGAAATCTGGGGGTACATCAACACAACTGAAGTTTAGAGAAAACTGAATTTCTGTTTTAAGTTTTACAGTGCTTTATTATTATATTTTTTTACACCCCAAAACTTAATCGTCTTCCCAGCTACAGTTAAGGGCTGTGTCTACACTGGCATGAATTTCCGGAAATGCTTAAAACGGAATACTATTCCGTTTTCAGTTTTTCCGGAAAAGGAGCGTCTACATTGGAAGGCTGCTTTTCCAGAAAAGCCCTTTTTCCGGAAAAGCGTCTGTGGCCAATGTAGACGCGCTTTTCCGGAAAAGAGCCCCAAGCGTCATTTTCGCGATCAGGGCTTTTTTTCTGGAAAAGACTACTGGGCTGTGTACATTGGCCCTTTTCCAGAACAGTGTTCCAGAATAAGGACTTATGCCTGAGCGGGAGCAGAATAGTTTTTCCGGAATAGCAGCTGATTTTGTACAGTAGAGCATCGTTGCTTTTCCGGAAATTCAAGGGCCAGTGTAGACAGCTCGCAGCTTATTCTGGAAAAGCGGCTGATTTTCCGGAATAAGTGGCCCAGTGTAGACACAGCCAAGTTGTTTAAACAAATGTGTTGCAATGGTAGAAAAAAAATTGTGTGTCTGAAAACTGTCGGTTCTGGGGGTACTTACAATTTTTTTTAAAGGTTACTTTATAAAAAAAAAAAAAAAAAGGTTGAGAAACACTGGACTAGATGACCTCTCAAGGTGTCTTTCAGTCCTACACTTCTGGGATTCTGATTCATGTCAGCATGGCTGTTGTTCTTCTGAATAATAAGGGAGGATGGATGGTCACTAGCAGGGAATAAGAAAGGAAATTAAATGCTAAGGCCACGGTAGACAAGAAATATTAAGGACCTCTCGGGTGGTTTTACATTGCAGTTGCTACATAAATGATAATGCTTGAGACATTTAACAGGGGAGCAAATGACAAAAGAGGGAGGAAACCAGGCTTCTTGGGTTGCACTATCCATTCTGTTAAGTAGTTCAATTGTTTCTGATTATTTTTGTTCATTTGCCAGTGTGTAATTCTATTAAGTGCTAATGTGTTTAATCTTTGTCATTGTAATGGTACCGGAGACTCAGTAAAGAGTAAGACAAATATAAAAAGAAGCTTGCTTAGAATTTCGGAGTGTTAAACCAGTTTGGAATCTTTGATGGATTGCACCCCAAAATAGGAGATAAATCAGGGTGTGGAAGATGTTTTAAAGAGTTTTTGTAATGGAGATGCTGTTTTTTTCTTTTTCTCTTCACCATCTGAGGAAGTGAGTTATAGCTCTTGAAAGCTTCATGCTCTAATACCCTAATAAATCTGTTAGTCTTTAAAGTGCCACCAAACTCGTTGTTTTTGCTGAAACAGACTAACACAGTTACCTCTCTGAAACCTGTAATGAGGATAGTGTTCACGAGAAGTACTGAGCTCAGAGCCCTGGGAGAGAGCCATGGGAGAGAGCATCACATCCTCCTCCTGATGTGATTAAAGTACATAGAGGCATAGAATTTTAAAACCAGAAGGGATCACCAGATAAACTAGTGTGCCGTCCTGCACATCACAGACTATTAAACCCCATCCAGTTATACCTGAATTGAACCCCTATTCCTGATGTGACAGATCTCATTTGAGGTTGGAGAGTGTTTCATTTCTAGCTCCAATGAACCTTTCGCTCTATCTGCTGAGCTGGCTGGCAGTGTTAGTGGTGATGGTTATTTACACTGGACTCCAACCAAATATCATTTCATGTGGGCCATAGAGCAGCCAGATAATGCACTTTGGTCACTACTTAGCGAGAAATGTTAAGAGGAAAGGCATACTTCACTGGACGGTTCCCTCCTACTGGTCACTCAGGAATTAGCTCATTCAGCCCTCTTTCGGCTGGTGTCTGACCCACCACTACCTATTTTTTTCTCTGCTTCTGGACACTGCTCTATCATGATGCTGCCACATTCTGGGGTCCCACTAAATCTAATGCCAGAAGATCCATCGCCAGAGCATTGATCCTCTAGTAAGTGGAGACGTGGTCTGCGCATAGTAGCGATCTGAAATAACCGTGTAATATTTCTGCCATAAAGAATACACTGCTATAGTTAGAGAAAAGTGCCAAATTTTGCACTGGTTCACATCCCCATGCCATCCTGTTGTCTTCTGTGGAAATGCACATGATCTCTGAGGATACGTCTATACTGCAACACTATTTCAAAATAACTAGTGCTATTCTGAAATAACTTAGTCAGCATTTACACAGCAAGCAGTTATTTTGAAATAGTGTCAAAATAATGTCAAGCTGGAGGACTTCTTACTCCGACTCCTGTAATCCTCATTGTCCGAGGAATAAGGGAAGTCAGAGGAAGAATGCTATTTAAAAGAAGTGCTGTGTAGATGCTTCCTATTTTGAAATAAGCTATTTCGAAATAAGTTATGCAATTGACATAGCTCAATTTGTGTAGCTTATTTCGAGAGAAGCCCTGCAGTGTAGACACACCCTGAGAAATGTAATTAAATGTTAATTGTATTAAGTGAGACATAGAAGTTAATTCAGTTATCAGAAATGCAGGTTTTTCTGTTTTCCTTTGCTAAAATGGGAAGCAAATGTTCTTCCCTTTACCACAATAAAATGGAATTTATTCATGTTTTGATAATCCGGTGGGAAATGAGTTTGCTTTGCTTTTCGCTGGGTCTGTTAAAGAGGGATTCAATGTGACAGGATAACTAGCTCAGGGAGGCAGTATGAGATCCAGTGGCTTGGGCAGTGCCAGAATGTCTGGGTTCTATTCCCAGCTCTGTAAATGTTCTTAAAGAAAATTGGTTTGGGATACATAACTTCATGAGTTTATCTTCGGCTGGGAGGTAATTGGCAGTGTCTAGCTCTGTTGCCCTGGGGTGAATTCTGCTCCCTTTTGCTCCTGGAAAGTAATCTACTGTAGGGCATGACTTGTTTCCCAAATCATCCATCAGTGCATTGGAGAGACATCAACTTGATATTCACCTGCTCCTTAGAAAGAGTGTTGCTCTGCTCTCACCCAAGACACAGGAATGTCCTAAACAGACACATGGGATCGTAGCGGAATGTCATTCTGCCATGGAGTTGGATAGGAGCAGGATATGAGTCATTGGTATTGAGGACAGAAGAGACCATTAGACAATCTAGTTTGATTTCCATTATAACACAAACCATAGAATTTCATTCCGTTTCCTCGTATTGAGCCCAGTAACTTGCCCAATAACACGCTAACCCTCAAACTCCTGGTTTTCCCAAATCTACCTCGCAAGATGTACATTTAAATACATTCATATTTGAATGATGCCTTGAGATCACTCATAGAAGGAACTCTGTAAAGGGCAAGTGTCATTGTTAGATCTGATTGGCGAGAGAAAGGAACACCTCATCCACCACAGATTGCAAATATAGTGCAGTCTTCGGCATATGCTCATGGCAAAACTTTTAACACAGCACAGGCTTTATATTGTGTTTATTGTTGCAGATGCTACTGGAGAACTACACAAAGAGAGGGAACTCTTTTTTTTAAGCCCACCATCTCCATTCTTTCACCTCTCTCATCTTGATTTGTCTCTTCTTGTTTTTTACAGGTGCAGGATTAGAGAACTAATATGAGGAAACATATAGGAGGAAAATCAAGAACTTAAGAAAAAAGGGAAAAGAAAAACAATACTTCCCATCAAGGAGAGACTAAAATCAAGTACTTTCATTTTCTGTTTTTAAACACCATGAACACTAGCAAACATTATTTATCCTGTCTCCTCCAACCATAGGATGGGAGGATGTGGACTTGGATTGATTGGGCTAGACGGCAGTTACAGGGAGTAGCAGATGGGAGATAAAACATTAGGTGAGATTTTCTGTCTGTCTAGCCATCTATCCGTGTATCTCTTCTCTCCATATGTCTTTTCCTGCCTTTAGTGATTACATCATGTGATTCTTTAAGTGCCGTTGTTAAATGTCAGAGATTCAGTGTAGTGTCACATTTTGCTGTCTTTTCCAACATAAGCAAAATGTGATTTGATTATACTGAATTGTTTTAATTTATTTATTCATGTATTTGTAAAGTGCTTCTGATGACAGGTAGTGCATAAATATATAGATGTTTTACTACTGAGTAGCATGTATGCTTGAGAATTTTTCTTCTCTTCCATGCTTTGTATCTTAATTTCTCTCATAGGTTTTAAATCTTTTTGTTCAATCTGCAGTTTGCTTGGTTCTCATTACCCCCCTTTAAAATTGTCTTAAAAGAAATGTTCAGTGAAATGTGCTGCCAGCACTAGAAGCTAAAATATACCTCAAGACAACATGCAGCACAGTTCAGACACTAAACTCCAGATTAAAGAGCGAGGCATTCCTGAGTCCTTGTTACCCAAAGTTCCACCAAACCCCAAGCTTACAGTAACTTTACTCTTTGTGAGTCAGTATCAGGACAAACCAAGGGGCATACCTACACAGCAGAACAAAAGTTGAATCAAGCTATGCAGCTTCAGCTATTTTAATTGCATTGCTGAAGTCGAAATAGCTTAAGTTGGTTTTTGACGCTGTTTGCAAAACAGAAAGTTGAAGGAAATAATGTTGCTGAGTAGATGTACCCCAACCAACCTCAAAGAAGCATTGCCATCTGCTATATGACTGATGCAAACAATAGTTTATAGAGCACCCCAAAATGCAAAATTCCCCCTTGGATTAGCCCTCAGGAATTCAGAGCAGTCTTTGGGTGATGTCACCCACAGATTTACAGCTTTTTATCCGTGGCTGGGGATCTTCTCAATGTGTTCATGATGTGATCTGATTGACCCAGACTCCCAATTCCCCTTTTAGATCTCATGATTTACAAAAACATGTCCATCACAAGTGTTGCATAGCTAATCAAATGGAGCAAAAGCAAAGGTTCCAGGGTATATCAAACATAGGCTGTGATTTTGTGCTTTTCAGATCATTAGTTTGGCAGGTGTACATATTTCTCAGGCCTTCCCCCTACATTGCACAGAAAGTCATGTTCAGGGCATAGAGGGATTAGGTTTCCCCACCCCTCCTTTAACTAAGCTAAGTTACTTCGAGAACTGTTAAATAACGATTCCTAGCAGTAAGCAAAATAATTGATAATCTATCCCAATAGATGGCAGCAGCTTGGGCACCTGGTTATTTGTTAAAATACCTCTCTTTGATTCCAGTGTTTTGATTGCAGTACTCCCACCCAACATGCATCAGTTAAACTTCCTCCCTTTGGTTCCCTATCTGGAAAGTAGAGACACATTTTTCCCTACTGCAAAGGGTGTGAAGAAGGATCAATTAAATGTATAATGGTCATAAAAGACTTTGAAGAAGTACACTTCAAGGAGGTTTACAGGATTTGTTAAAAAAGGCTTTCTTTCTCAACAGATCCCTCTCTACACTGCCACTTTTTGCCGACAAACTGCTGAGTTGGCAAAACGTGGTGGCCATTTTTATGCAAATTAGGCACGGGATATTTAAATCCCTGCCTCATTTGCAATGTTGACCTGCCTAATCTGCATCCCTCTGCCAACAGAGGGATGCAGTCAAGATATACTCTGAGTAGCAATCTATTGCAAAAACTTGAAATGTTATTTGTAAATTTTGTTCAGATGAACATCAGCTTTCACATCAACATGTGAAAATGGGAATATCTTCATGTCTCTGTGTAAAAAGTGCACTATGTGAAAGAGCTACATTTTGCAAGAGTGAAGTCATCCAAAATGTCACCATTTCACTGCTCAGGGCTCAAATAAAACTTCCTTTTAGTAGAATGCACCGCACACTCACTTTGGAATGTCTCACATGGATAGAAGGACAGAGCTGATGGCAAGGTGATGAGTTTTTAAAGGAGTTATGAAAGAACTAGGGAGCCGGGAAGGGGGTCAGCTCTGTTGCTGAGGGGATGGGAGTTTTTAGGAGGCTAAGATCTGAAGGAAGTTAAATCATGGAACTCTTATGATTGGTTTTATACAGGAGGTCCGAATAAGTGACCATAACAGACCATTCTATTGGACCATTCTGTAAATGGTCCTCAGTAATTCCTTATTGGCCTTTTATTGGTCTCTGAGGCCATCAGTTCAATTTACTAATTCCTAAAGATAAAGCTCTTGATTCTCCTATGGCCCAGAGGTATCATTGGCTTGGCAAATTTCTTGTCTTTCTCTCTAATCAGTGTTTTACTTGTGTTCTCACTGAGCAAAAACTGAATTGATTCATAGATATCACAGGAATCACAACACACTTTTGCTAACTCCTGAATCAAGTCCACACTATTTCTAAGGTTTGTTATTGCTTTGGAAAAGGAACCCTTTCTTCTCCTTTCCTCATCTCCCATACTTACAGAATCACTATCCCTTCCTGCAAATAGGCCCCCATCTCCTCCTGGATAGTCAGTCTACTTTGCACAACAGCCTCACATTCTTATTTGTTTCTTTTGACTTCCTCTAATCCCTTGTAATCATTTCAGCCCTGGAGTACTTAGCAGCTCTTGCTATGGTTCATGTTCTAATATGAAAAGCTTTTGTATGGAATTGTCTTATCTCCCAAGCTTGAGGAAACTGTTATTTTATTACCAATTTTAAATCCCAACTGTCAATGTAATCCATTTACCTTTTACTCAGATGAGTAACCTTTCCGCATGCCATTAAACTTTAATGAAAGCCACAGGAGTAAGAACCACTTACACGAGTAAGGATTACAGGATTAAGTGCTTTTTCTTAGGAGCAGCTTGATATTTTTCCCCAAAAAATTATTACTTTTTTTTTTGTCAGAGACATTGGTGGTTCACCAGAGTTGCACGGCTGAATTTTGAGCCTTGTAGCAGAGGGGGGAAAGTCTATCACTGTGGTAATTGCAGGTTCTGGAGAGAAAGGAGTAGCTTCCTTGTGCCCTGTTTTTTTTGGGCGTATGAATAATATGCGTTAAATATGAGCATAAATGCAGCCATTTAAATCTTTCTAATTCTTCTGTGCAGCAGGCGGATCAATGATAAATGTCAATGGCTTGCAGTCCCAGAGCTATAGAAATCAATGTCACTTTTTGATTTTCAGACATTTCCAATTCACTAAACTCTGTGAAATACCATGCAGCTGAAACCTTGGCTCAACTATTGTCAGTCCTCACCCTGATTTGACATCAGTGGCAAGGAGGCTGGCACCTCAATGACACCATGTTCATTGTCTTCACCATGTCATCTTTCTACATTTTTCTACATTTCACTTTTAGCTTTTTGATTTTTTAACAATAATTGCTTTGCTTAGTTCAGTGTGTCAGAACATGGGTTATGCAGGCTAGCAATGCCAGCAAGAACAAATGGAAAGGACTCAGACTCTCTTGCTTACACCGTCCCTTTTGTGCCACTCTGACAATGCAAATCAGATGAAATGTAGCTCTGTCTTCTCTTCTAAGGAGTCCCTGTTGTGGGGAGTCCCTAGTGGCTAACAAAGTGGTACCTTCTTTCTCTCTCTCTCTCTCTCTCTCTCTCACACACACACACACACACACACACACACACACACACACACACACACACCATCCCTTGTTACTCTTGGTACACTCTTGGTAATTGTTGAGGGGTAAGGTCAGGTAGATACTCAGAGAGCTATAACAAGAGCCACTTCTCAATTTTCATCACAGAGCTTCAGCAAAGAGCTGCTCCAGAGTCTTCCTTCAATGGTAAACACTAGTAACATTTGGCGCTACACCACCTGAACGGATAGACGGTGTGTGCCTCATGCACGGGGTTTTGAGGGCATTATTCTCAGATGAGAGCACTGGAACAGCTGGCTGTGTGCAACTTACTGACTTTACAAGGAAATGCCTCTTTTACACTAGATCAGTGTCCCTTTTGAGCCAGGAGTCACGATACTAATAGAACAGAAACTCCTATGGAATTTAGCAGGATGAGTTGATGCATGCGAAAAGGGAGGCTGAAGATGAAAATCTACATCTTTTTTCATGATAAAAGTGTGGAATATTTATTATAAATGGAGTCATCTACACGCAGTAAACTTCTGTTACCTCCCTGTGACAACCTGATTTCTTAATTCTAGCTGAGTGTTGATTATTCTTTGGCTTAAACTCCGATCTAAACTTGGAGAATACACTAAGTGGCAAGAGCACATACAAATATCTGGAAATATTTTCATGAGGGCAATTTACGGCCAAATTCCTGTTTTGAAATGAATCCTACTTATATAATTTTTTAAAAGGCCATATAACTGAATTCTACGCACATACATGGCAGAGTTTTATGGGTGCAATTGTTCATTTTCACATGAAAATATGGGTGCACATGTACTGCATGCATATACTTTTTGGCACGTGGGCCCTTATCTACACTTTCTGAAGCTTTTGTCCTAAATGACTTGTCCAGCTGATTAAATCCACTGTAATGATACACATTTCCAACTACAGTAATGTAGCTAGGATCTCCTTTCCCACATAAAGCTCTCATGATGGCCTATGAGAGCTGACTAGACTGAGAAGGTTGTAGTACATCATGAATCTTGGTTCCTTGAAGCTGGTTGTTATGTAACAGGAAAAGACTGTGAGAGGAGCTCCCTTTTGAAGGAGGAAAGATTGCATTTTAGAGAGGCAATGTAAGCATAAATAAAATAACAACCTCTTGAAGTCTGAAAACTCAAGGAGAATGACCAGAGAGGGGAACCACTGCTGAAGGAATTCAGAAGTGGACAAATATGAGATGAAAATGGTATGGTGTAGTGATTTCCTGCTGAGTTTTCAGCCACTGGCAGGCAATTTTTAATTGGATTCAGGAATGGATAGGGCACCACTGATGGGGGATAAAGGACCCAACTTTCAGTAAAACGAATATCAAGATTAACATGCTGCATGATGCTCTTGGAAGTTAAGACAGAAGGGGTTGGAACAGATCATGGAAGAGCTAGGATCAAGGCAAGGTCACATTTGTTCACTATTCCAGAAGAGTGATCTTCTCAAGCATGATTTTCTTGTTTCCTTCTCTGGGCGTACTGCCTTGCTACCATCTCTGTTCTCCTTGATGTTCCCTTCCCAAGATGGCGCCCACTTCTGAGAATAGTTCTGGTTTCCTCCCATTTTCTTAGGTAGGAATAGTCTGTAGTAGCTCATCCTCCTTCTCACTTCCAGATACCATGAAAGACTTTCCTTTAGCAATGTAGTGCCAAGGACATCTGCACAAGCAGCAGAGGAAACCTGGAGATTCAGCACTATGTGACCTGTCATCTTTTTGCTGACAATCACCAAGTGCTTTACAGGCTATTAGTTTGAGATTGGTTTTCTTTAACACATTTCCCAAGGGAAAAACCATTTTTATTAACCAGTTCTTGTGCAATGTAATATCTATTACTGTGCTTTAAAGTTTTTCTAAATGCCCTAAGTATATCTCCTGTTTTTACTCTTCCATCTCACCAAGCAGTCTGCCTCTGTGATATAATGCTTTCGTTCTAAAATTAAGACCACTGGGGAAGATGAATGGAGAAAGTTTTCTCACCCAAAGAGTGTAAAATATCAAAGATAATGAGCAAGCCCCTTTTATGTTCTGGGTTAGCTGTGGGATGTTTTCATTTCTATGAATATGACTGAAATCCTCCAAATTTATTTTTAAAAAGATTTTTTTTCTTTTAAATCTAGACTACTGAATTTTTTCTGCATCAAGATAAGCTGCAAACTATGTACTAGCTATGTCTAGAACACAGAAAAAGATATCTCCTCGCTACATAGTGCATTTCTATCAGATTTTTTTTATGTTGCGGTATCTGGTATTATCTATATACTCATACATGCTGCTGGTGTATATGATATTGTTAAATTAGTAGGTATAGCTCTGTTTCTGACAGGCCAACAGCCTAGCACTCCAAAAAGTGCCAGACATCCTCAACTTCCCTACATTGTTTTCATTAGAATGGAGTGAGTCATTCATTGCAAGTAATTTATCCAGTGAATGTAGGTGTTTGTTTCAACACGACATTGACTTTTAACTTTCTGCAAAGTTCCATGTGGTGGAATCTCTCAGATGCACAGCAGCTGGTGAAAACCAAACACACAAAAGACTGAGTGTGGCTGAAGTGATTTTGTCATGAATTTCAAGTGAATATTCATAAAAAAACAATGTGCTATCATCTTTCATCTCTCATTTTCTCAGAATAACAAAAGAATTTGACATCAAATACACTAGTTGTACAACCACACAGTTTTTCTAATATTCCAATTTGCCAGCACGTCAGCTTTGAACTTCCCACATATGTTTAATTCCTCATGCCTGAATCAGTGAGAAAAACTTGCCAGCTGTCTACACTGGCCGCTTGAATTTCCGCAAAAGCACTGACTTCCTACTGTAAGAAATCAGTGCTTCTTGCGAAAATACTATGCTGCTCCCATTCGGGCAAAAGTCCCCTTTGTGCAAAGCTTTTGCACAAAAGGGCCAGTGTAGACAGCTGAGATTTGTTTTCCGCAAAAAAGCCCCGATCGCGAAAATGGCGATTGGGGCTTTTTTGCGGAAAAGCACGTCTAGATTGGAACGGATGCTTTTCCAAAAAAAGTACTTTTGCGGAAAAGTGTCCATGCCAATCTAGACGCTCTGTTCCAAAAATGCTTTTAACGGAAAACTTTTCCATTAAAAGCATTTCCGGAAAATCATGCCAATCTAGACGTAGCCTAGTTGTTCCACACCTGACCTTACCAACTAATGCAGTAGTACCAGGCTACTGCCTTGTTTAAAAATATTGGGGAACTAACTCCAATTAATATATTAGGGCTAAAATCGAACCAATCCATAAATGATCCAGTTTCCAATTTTACAAAAGATTCAGAGACTTTATTAGAAATGATTTGCTGCAAATATACTTTGAGAATGGAAAATAATCTGCCAGGATCACTGTACTACAAGAAATTCAGGCCTCTGATCCATTATGTCCCATGTCCAGTCTTCAGCAGCAGCCAATACCAGAAGCTTTTCAAAGAAGATGAAATAAAATACCTGCTGCAGACACTTATGCAATAACCAGTCTATGGGGAATATTTATTTCTAATTCCCATCAGTTAAAGCAGGGGTGAGGAACCTTTTTTGAGTTGGGGGCCACTGACACACAGAAAAATCAGTCGTGGGCCGCACACAAGTGAGAAGCAAGGCAAGAAGCCCCTGAATGAGACAGAGAAAGACACTCGCCACATTCCCCTCTCACACCAGAGTCTAGGAGGGCCCAGTCTAGTAAGTCTATGAGCTTCAGCTCTGTGAGTGGTGGCAGGAGAGATGGAGCACCAGCATGGCTCCCCAATGCTGAGCCTTGGGGGCCAGATCCAGGGAAGCCAGGGGTCACATCTGGTCCCCAGGCTTGAGGTTCCCCACCCCCGAGTTAAGGGCTGCCCTGAAGCATGAGGGGGTCTCTGTTTGCCCATGCTCCCAAGGTCCTTGAGTCAGGCTCAACCCACCTCCCACAGAGGAGGGTTAGATGAAACCCCTTTTAGCCAATTTTTGGACATAAACAATCATTAGCAGTGCTTCCATCCCCTGCTTGACGGGGGTGTTACTTGTATTTCCTTCTGGGACTAGAGCTGGAGGTGAGCCACCTTTATTTTCTTGCAAGTAAATCAAGAACACTGTAAGACATAAGGGCTTGGAATTTGTTGTTGTTGATTTTACTCCATGTTATACATTTTGACCTAAGCATAGAAAGTCAAGTATTGGAAGGAGTGGTACTTTTCAGGCTGGCACAGCAACATCTCCATGGAAGAATTCAAGACAGCAGTCGATAGCCACACATTCTCAGTGAGCTACATGCATGGCCCTCCTTCATCTCAGTGGGCCGCAGCTGCCCAAGGCCATTGGAACTCCACCTACAGCCTTGCAGCTCCCCCCACATACCTCTTGTGCAGTGAGGCACTGGAGCCCCACACTTCTTACTTCTCGGCTTCTCGGAAGCCTAATCCGAACTAGCTACTCCATGCCATGTGTAGCCATGCGGCACGGGGTTCGAACTACCCGGCATTTAAAAATGGCGCCGTCCGGCTTCATGCAAATGAAGCCTGGGAAATTCAAATCCCGGGCTTCATTTGCAAGTGCAGATGACTACATTACCCCCGCTAGTTCGAACTAGCGGGGTAGTGTAGACATACCCTAAGGTGCCACAGGACTACTCATTATTTGTAAGGTTACTGTGTAACATGGCTACCCATCTGAGGGTGTGTCTACACTAGCTCGGTAGTTTGAGCTAGGTAGGCAAATGAGGGCAACCAGAGTTGCAAATGAAGCCCGGAATTTAAATATACCAGGCTTCATTTGCATCTTCCCGATTTTTAAATCCCTCTTAGTCTGAACTCCGTGCCCGCGGCTACACGTGGCACGGAGTAGGTAGTTCGAATTAGGATCTCTAATTTGAACTACCCTTACTCCTCGTGGAACGGGGTGTACCGGTAGTTCAAATTAGAGATCCTAATTCAAACTATCTACTCCACGCCGCGTGTAGCCACGGGCACGGAGTTTGGACTAAGGGGGATTTAAAAATGGCAGCACCCAGGAAGATGCAAATGAAGCCCGGGATATTTAAATCCCGGGCTTCATTTGCAACTCCGGTTGCCCTCATTTGCCTACCTAGCTCAAACTACCGACCTAGTGTAGACATACCCTGAGACTTTTACATTATATACAGTCATTACAGGGGTTTCTTCTGTTACAAGCAGTCTTTAGCTAGGAGGCCTCTAGCTCCCTCTCTGACTGACCTTTCTCTCACTGCCTGCCTCCTCTTTCTAGCTTCTTCCCAGCCTTTAAAGACTTTGATTCATCAGGCTGCCCATCCTTGGGCCAGCATCAGGCCTTTTCATCAGCCCCAATCTGTTCCCCTTGATTGGAGGTGACAAGAAAGGGACTAATTAGGTGCTCTTGCACCAGCACCCTGCCCCAAGATTTATTTAACATTGTCACTCAGTACGGACTTGTATGCTCTCCTCACCACTGAGTGTGGGAGACATAATTTAGGCATAGCAATCAGTGAGAAACAATTTGTATTACCATATTGGTTGGTGTAGTGCAATCCAAGGTCAGAGCTCGAAGCACAAGGCCTCTGAGATTCTGTGAGTTCTCTTGGCTATAGGGGTGTAAACATCTTGGGCCCCGGGGGTCGCTTCCCCCCCGGGCTTTTATGCGGATCCCACCACCTTCACCCTCTGGGTGGACACAAGAGTCTGGTCTGACTTAAGTCCTGATCCCTAGTGCAACCATCTCTCCGATCGCACTGGGCCGGTTGCAAGTGCAGGGGAGAGGGGGTTCTGGGCCCTCCCTCTCTCACGGACCCAGCCCAGGACCCTAAGGATGCAGACTCAGTGTGGTCCGGTCCGGCTGGCAGGGCATCCTGCTGTAACACGCCAGCCCACGGGCTATTTAGGGAGCCCTGCCCTGGGCTGCTTCCTCACCCCTTACCTAGTCCTCTTCTCCCCCGGTGCCCTGGATGCTCGCCGTGCCTCCGCATGGGCCCGCCGGGCGGTCACGACCCCACTCCGTCTCCTCCCCCCCTCTTGCTGGAGGTCCGCAACCCTTTTTAAGTCCAGGCGCCGGGGTGTTACATAATACCCCGAGCACTGTGCGTCTTTGGCTCCTCCCTGCCCCCTCCATCTCCTGACCGCCTGGGAGCATGCTGCGCATGCTCCCTTGTGGCTTCCCCGTGACCTGCCCTCAGCCCGCACCGGGACGTAAGGGAGGCAGGGATGCTCCGCTCCGCCCCGCCCCCGCGGAGAGGCTGACTCACCGCGCCGGCTCCCTTCCCGTCAGGCCTTGCACTGCACAGGGCCACTGCCGTCACAAGGGGCCAAACCCCCTTTAGGCTGGTGGGAAAATCCTGCTTGCCCCACATTTATGGAGATAAATTCACAGTTTTCCCAACATAGAAATGGACAATATTCAGGGAGCATTTTAGTCCAAAGTATTAATGGCAAAGAAATTGCCAAATGGCCGCAGCATTTGTGGAAAAGTTCTGCTGAGAATCCCAGTTCTGGACATTTGGTAATAATAAACATTGTTAAATAGGGAAGGCATGGCAAATAGGACAGGAGATCAGAGACTGATGGGAAAGAGACACAGAAGTGAAGACAGGAAGATGGGGGGTGAGAAGAACACCCTGACTGTTCAGCCTCATTGTGACTGAATTCTTTGTAGCCCACTGCACCATGGGAGGGTCAGAAGGTCTGAAGAGTAAGCCCTAATTAAAATCATCTGATCCACATGAGAGATGACTTTCTCCTTGCACTTCTTTGTGCTGAGTGCATTTAATTAGGTGCAGAGTGCTGATCGTTCTCAGTGGGATTAAAATTAAAAGTACATTTGCCAGCTATTTTTAGTACTGTAGTGCTTTCCAGGGACTTAGCCATTCAAAACCTCAGGGCTAAAGAGACAAAGAAGCTGTACTTTCCAGTGCTTTGAAAGTAGCTTTGGAGTTTGAGCACCATTTCTCCACACCTGCCTTTTTTATTTTTGATACCACAAAGCATTGAAATTTTAATTTCTACCTATGAATAACTATACTGATAACATTATTAGCTGGGTTTAATGTTTTAGTTGTTGTGAACATAAACTTCCATCAGCAGTATTTTGTTAGGGCTATTAATAGAGGATGAAACACTGGGGATGTTTTTCTTTTAGACTCTGAGGAATGGGAGGCACATGCTGTTTTCCATTCCTTTAATATTTCGTTTCAACTGCATGTTGGGCTCATTGAGCATTTCGGTACAGAGGGCATGCCTGAGAGCTCATTTGACTTTCGTTGTTTCATTTTCAACTAACAAGTAGGCGTAGCCCATCCAACCTTGTGGCAGGGCTCTTCTTTCTCTGGGTCAGTGGGCAGCCACTCCGCATAAGTCCATTGAGTCCCTGTAGTCCTGGGTCTTGGGCTTGTGATCAGACCAGAGTAGTTAATACAACAGTTGCCCTCTTCAGGGCTATCAGTCTCTAGCTCTGGGACTCAGGACTGCACTTGGGCCAAGCCAACAGTCCAGACTGTAGGTTCCTGGCCTGGGTCAGAGTGGGGCAGCAAACTAATAGTCACAGTGGCCCAGGCCCTGGTACAGGGCAGGGCAGAAATACCAACAGTCTCAGTGGACCAGGCCCTGGTGCAGGGAGGGGCAGGAATAACAACAGTCACAGTAAAGAAACAGTCATGTCTTCTTGTTCCAGTGGATATCTGGTCAGCCCAGGCAATAGGCCTGAAGTGGCAGAGCAGGGAGACTGCTACACAGGGATTGGGTGGCAGGGGGATGCAGGTCCACACACTGAACTGCGTCCCCTCCCAGGGCTCTAACAGCAGCGGAACAGCCCGCTGCTGGGTCAGCGGGGATCTGCACCACAACATGCTGGCTGGTGCTCTCAAATGGCTTGACTAATGTCAGCTGTCCCTGGGCTTCTTCTGTTCTCCCTCTCCACATATACTTGGGCCTCCGGCAGGTCCTCCAAGTTGATGGAGCTTGTCAACTCTAGCAACGGTTGACCTTCTTCCCAGTCACCGTCCATTGAGGCCCCTGTGGCCCAGGCCAGTCCTCAGCTTCCCACAAGCATGGTAGACCAGGGAAGTTCTCCGCCTCCTAGTTGACTAAGCTCCTGGGCTGGGTTTTTATGGTCCTAGCCATGCCTCCTGACTTCTGGTCAGGTGAGTGCGTGGAGTTAGGCTCTACCCAAGAGGGCTCGTGGAGGGACTCTTTTTCCTCTGGATCAGTGGGCAGCCACTCCACCTCACTACAGTAGGCTTCTGAGCAAAAATGCTTTAACAAAGAGACTCAGAAACTTGTATCAGAGAGGTAGCTGTGTTAGTCTGAATCCACAAAAACAAGAAGGCGTCCTGTGGCACCTACCTCTAACAAAGTGGGTTTTGCCCACAAAAGCTTATGCCCAAATAAATCTGTTAGGGTATCTCTACACTAGCTCGGTAGTTCGAGCTAGGTAGGCAAATGAGGGCAACCAGAGTTGCAAATGAAGCCTGGGATTTAAATATCCCGGGCTTCATTTGCATCTTCCCGGGCACCGCCATTTTTAAATCCCCCTTAGTCCGAACTCTGTGCCCGTGGCTACACGCGGCACGGAGTAGGTAGTTCGAATTAGGATCTACCCTAATCCCACGAGAAGTAACGGTAGTTCGAATTAGAGATCCTAATTCGAACTACCTACTCCGTGCCACGTGTAGCCACGGGCACGGAGTTCAGACTAAGGGGGATTTAAAAATGGTGGTGCCTGGGAAGATTCAAATGAAGCCCGGGATATTTAAATCCCTGGCTTCATTTGCAGCTCCGGTTGCCCTCATTTGCCTACCTAGCTCGAACTACCGAGCTTGTGTAGACATATCCACAGTCTTTAAGGTGCCACAAGACTCCTTGTTGTAACTACTTGAGCAACAAACTGAAATCTCTGGGGTTGCTTCATTTTCATACTGCGTCCTCTGAGTGCATACAATATGAGGATATAGTTGTATATTTATTGGAACCTACATCTAGTATGTTGGTAGTCTGTCAGGTCTAACGATGATGTCTTGAGCTTGCACAGGCTCATCGGTTGTGGACTCGCATGTGGCTGAGGAGTCCAAACCTTGAATGGCATGGGCATTCACAGTGGAGGCAAATGAATTGTCCTGGCTCTGTCGGTGTGGTTGCTACTGTTGCTTTTCTCCTCTCACGAGCATCAATCAGGCACATGCATCGCTGCTCTTCGAAGTTGTCATACATGTGTCATACAAGAGCACGCCAGCCTGTTTGGTCTTCTGCATGCTGCTCTAGCTGTTTTGGCTTTAATCCAGCATGAGCAATGTTGGCCTTTATGCAGTCTTTATACCTCTTGCGAGGCCTACCTTGATTCCTTTTGCCCTGGGAGAGTTTATCATAGAGGAGTTGCTTAGGAATTCTTGACTCCTCCATTCAAATGACATGTCCTGTCCAATGAAGCTGGGCTTTCAGAATCATGGCTTCAGTGCTTGTAGTTCCTGCTCTGTCAAGGACTTCCAAATTCGTGACTCTGTCCTGCCATCGAATGTGCAGTAATGACCTCAGGTTGCGTGTGTGGAAGCATTCCAGTAGTTTCACATGTTTTCTGTACAGGGTCCAGGCTTCACATCCATACAGGAGGCTGGTCAAGACTACAGGCCTATACACTTTCAGTTTAGTGGACTGTTGAATATTGTGCTGATTCAATACTCGTGCTCTCCGATGTCCTAATGCCTGACTGGTTTTGCAGATCCTGGCATTGATTTCTTTGTCAAGGGAGCCATCATTGGCTATCACACTGCCGAGGTACTTAAACTCGTCCACTGTTTTTAACTCTGTTCCTTCAATAGAGATTGAAGGGGGGAGAGCAGCAGATCATGGAGCAGGCTGAAACAGTACCTTGGTCTTTTCTAGGCTGATGGTCAAACCAAAGAGGTGAGTGGCTTCAGCAAACTTGTTGACGATAAGCTGGAGATCAGATTCCTCATGTGCCATGTGTGCACAGTTGTCAGCAAAACGGGCTTCAAGAATGAGCCTCTCAAGTGTCTTGGTTCTACCATTCAAATGGTGAAGGTTGAAAAGTGACCCATCAAGCCTGTACTTTATATAGACTCCATGGTCCAGGTCCCTGACTGCGTGGCTGAGGATGCTCGTAAAAAAGAGGTTGAATAGGATTGGGGCCAGCACGCACCCTGGCTTCATGCTATTGGATATCTCAAATGGATCTGAAAACTCACCATTCGAAAAAACAAAGCCAGTCATGTGATCATGGAATAGGCCTATGAGGTTGACAAATTTTCTCGGGTAGCCAAATTTTACATCTAGTATACACAGCTATCAAATACCTACACAATGCTATCAAGCCTTAAACATACAACTTTATTGGATGTACATAAAGGGCTAAATTCTCTAGAACTGCAGCTTCACATGTAATGCCAACAGGTGGAACCAAACCTAGGATTTCTGGAGCTTATGCATGAACTTCTACAGCCTGAACTAGAAAAGCCAGATGACTCTAGCAAAGGCTGCAGAGGAAACTCATTCTTTCTCTCTAACTGTCACTACATGGACAGTGAACCACACCCAGTAGGTATGTGGGTTACATATGCTTTCATGTACAAGGTTTTATGTAAACGTAAGTAAACACACACACACACACACACACACACACACACACACACACACACACACACACACATCTTTTCCACAGGTTTACTTAAGATTTAAACTCATCAACTCAGGTGCATAAAAACTATTTGTGTGAATGGGTTGTTGTATTTTTTTCTATGGAGACCCTTATACTGGGCTTCTTCACACAAAGTCTGAGTACCTTTCAGTAGTGCATTAAACAATGTGACTAAGCATCTATCGTATGTTGTTTTGTGTTTTATACTTCCCTTGTGTGGGGAGCATGTACAACGGAGGTCTTGGTAGTTTTGGTTTCTTTATTGAATAAACCTATTGCTCTGTGTTTGTTACAGAAAGTCAGTCAAAGAAATAGACCTTGCATCTGGAGCAGCAGTCAGTGAGATTAGTGATGGTCCTCAATTCCTTGGGAAATTCATTTCATAGTCTTACTGCTCCTGCAGAAGTTCTGTCTCCCACAGATGAGTTTAATTGTAGAATGTTCCATTGTGTCAGGGCATAGTTGTTAACCACAGTCTCCATCCTGGAGCTGAATGCATTCCTCTAGATAGCCTGAGTTTAGGTTATGGAATTCCCTGAAGGTAAGACTCGCAACCTTGAATTCAATTTGGTGTCTTAGTAGAAGCCAGTGTAGGGACTGAAGGACAAGCTTGATTTGCCTATGAGTCCTGGGGCGTGGTGCTGTGGTGTTTAGGACTAGCTGGACTAGTTTGGGACTAGTTAGAACCTAGACAGTGGAGGCTTCATGCTGCAGTATCTCACTACGGTAGTCAAGCCAAGAGATGATGAAAGTGTGAATAACTTAGGCCATCCTATTGTACTCCAGGATGGAATGGAGTTTCCTAGCCAAATAGAAATAGTAGAAAGGATGCAGATTACTGTAATGCATCACTCTGGAACCCCAGGCCAGCTCTGTCAGGTGAGATAGCAGTATCTTATGGTTGACAGTGTTGAATGATGCAAAGAGTTTCAGGAGGATGAGAATTGATGTCTGGTCTTTATCTGTTGGCAGCAGGAAGCCAATCAACAGTGTCAAGATAATATTTTCAGTTCCAAGTCTTGGGGTAAACCCAGATTATTCCAGGGCTAAAATGACCTCTTTGGTTAGATTAGCTTGTAATTGGCTTTTTGCTAGCTTCTCTATGAGCTCACTCAGGAATAGAAGATTGACACTGAGGGATAGTTGGCTAGAAGTTCCACTACATGATTTACAGGGACTATTACAATTTTCACACACATCTTTGAGTTTTATGGTTGCAAAAATGTTGGTATAAAATATGCAAATGTAAACATAGTATGCATGAAGGTCAGAGCAGGACTCCTTTGAAATGTTGGCTATATAATCTGCTGTGGGAGATAATTGACCTCAGAGCTGAGATAGGCTTTTTAGAAGAAATTAAGATCAATAGATACATCTATACTAGTTCCTGAGGTAATTTTATATCTAGTAAACCCTCAGTTTTGTTAAAAGTCTAGAAGTGTTTTACCTATTAGTAATGAATTGTTAAAAAACAGTCTGAGCTAGTCATAAAGAAATAAAATTCCTGTCTCTAAATGTTAAAGAATTCAAAATAATTTCTGCTGTGTTTGTGCAGAAAATCACTGAAAAGTATCCCTAATTATATTGTTTTGCTAATAGGACATGTCCAGATTTCTAGCAAAAAATGAAGAGTCACGTGGCACCTTAAGGTGCATCTACACAGCAAGACTTACCTTGAAATAAGCTACACAAATTGAGCGATGTCAATTGCGTAGCTTATTTTAAAATAGCTTATTTTGAAATTCAGAGTGTTTACACAGCACTTATTTCGAAATGGAGTACTCTTCCTCTGACTTCCCTTACTCCTCATACAATGAGGGTTACAAGAGTCGGAGTCAGAAGTCCTCCAGCATGACAATATTTTGACATTCTTTTGAAACAACTGCCTGCTGTGTAGAGGTGGACTAAGTTATTTTGAAATAATACTAGTTATTTCAAAATAACATTGTTGTGTAGCTGTACCCTAACAGATTTATTAGGACATAAACTTTCATGGGTAAAACCCACATCATCAAATGATTTGTAGATATTGACTAACACAGCTACCCCACTGAGACTAACACAAAAGTTCTTTCAATTTCATTTTTAAGCATGTCCACTAGGTGGCTGTCTAGGTACACACATACGTTTCTGCAGGCACCATTTATCAAGGTTTATAACTTTGTGTCATATTCTGATTCTACACTAGAGTGCAGTCTCCCATTGAAAGTATCGCATACAGGTACAGATCGTGCCAGCCGGATACACTGGCACTACACTGGTAATGGATCCAAATCAATGATTCTTTAAATGAACCTCTTACTCATTACTTAGTCAGGAAAAAAATTTAAAAGACAGAATTGAAACAAATGGACATATTGATTAAACAGGAGAAGAACCACCTCCCACTTCCCATGTTGCAAAGTCTGGTTGGTGATCAGGCTGTGATTTCCCTGGCTAGCTAGGATATTTCTAGACTACATGCCTCTGCCGACAGAGGCATGTAAAATAGGCTACCCGACATAGTCAATGAAGCGTGGGTTTAAATATCCCCGGCTTCATTAAAATAAAAATGGCCGCCGCGCTGTGCCGGCTCAGCTGATCATCGGTACAGCACGAGTCAAGTCACGGATTGGTCGACAAGGGAAGCCTTTATCGACCGCTCCTGTACACCTCATGGCGGCCATGTTTATTTTAATGAAGCCGGGGATATTTAAATCCCAGCTTCATTGACTATGTCGGGCAGCCTATTTTCATGCCTCTGTCAGCAAAGGCATGTAGTCTAGACGTACCCTTAGTTTCCAGGAGTCCATGACATATTAATGTGAAAACTATAGGCAAGGCAGAAAGTACATATATATTTATATATATTGAGCACACATGGACACTCATACTATCCAGTGAGAGTAAGTTAATGAGCAGTTTTTAAAAGATTGTAATTTGTGGGCTTGCATGTAGGGATGGGCTCTGAAAAAAATTGGAATGTACCCAGCCATTTTCTGGATGCCAATGTGCCACCGGACCTACTGTGATAACGAAGGGGTTTGGTCATTAATGAGCATGATTAATGAGAATTCCATTAATCGTGGAATGAGGTGTACTGGTAGTTCGGAATAGGAAGCCTAATCCGAACTACCTAGTTTGTGCCACGTGTAGCCGCAGGCATGGAGTCCGAACTAGCAGACATTTAAAAATGGCGGCGCCCGGCAATATGGAAATGAAGCCCAGGAAATTCAAATCCCGGGCTTCATTTGCAACTCCGGTTGCCTACATTAACCAGCCTAGTTCGAACTAGGGTGGTAGTGTAGACATACCCTCTCTGGTGCACAATCTGGACTGTTGTCCTACCTCCTCCCACGACTGGGAATGTATGGAGGGAGAAATCCTTATGATCCCCTTGTATCAGAGACTGAAAGTGCCCTGGATCTTGCACAGATCAGGAAATGTGGATTGAATCATCTCCCATCTCTTGAACCATCTTCCTCTCACCATTCCTTCCAGCTGAAGGGCCCAGTCACTACAGGCTCCAGCTGTGTAAATAGAAGAGCTAAAGTATCATAAGAAAGCTATTTCTGGAGGTTCTTTCCAGCCCTTCCAGAAGCAAAAATCCCAAATATCGGAGGGAAAATCTAATGTAGCTGTATCCAGAAACCTAAACACATTGGTTTGACAGCAGTATAACTTCACTGAATCAGTGCTATCATTCCTGATTTACAGAGACATAACTGAGATGAGAATCAGATCCGAGAGGCTCAAGAGAGTTCAGATAAACTGTGGATAAGCAACCACATTTTTTGTATGCTTTTCTGAATGGAGGCCCTAGCTCATCAAGAAATTTTGGTATGTGTCTAACTGCAAGACAATGAGATATCCTGTGAACTTCACTCCAGTGACACAGGAGCAGAAAGGGTAAACACACACCCCTGTGTGGCCTCCCTCCTTCTTTGTTGCAGGCACAAGATAGTTACAAGGACTATATGTCCTGTGCCATCTACAGATGCACTTGGGCAAGCAAGGACAGGGCATTGCCCTGTTTTGTCTCTTCCCCCTGAATTGCTGGTTGGCACAGATGAACTGACATGGGGTTGGGAGTTGATAGGAGGTGACTATTGACTACTGGCGCAGAGCTGGAAGGAAGGAAGGAAGGGGTCTTTCCAGAGCTGGTCAGGAATTTTCTGTCATTGTTTGGGTTTTTATTTATTATTATTATTATTATTATTATTATTATTAATAGTAATAATAGTAATAATAGTAATAATAGTAATAATAGTAATAATAATGAGAATGCATCTTCTGCAGAAATGAAATTTTCCAATGGAAATTACAAACGAGTTAACAAAATACTTCATTTTGGAGGGGAGTCAACCAGGATCAAAGCCTTTCAGTTTGCCAGGCTGAATCAAAAGGTTTCATTTTGTGCCAGTTTAACTATCATCTGCATTTATCTGAACTACGATGGTGCCTCATGGGAGTAGTAGTATGGGGGGGAGGGGTCTCATACCTTTACTTTCCCCTGTGGACTGGGCTCCCTCCCTGGTCAGTCTCCCATGAAACATCAGGGTCTCTGCTCTCGCTGTGGCACTGCATGAAACATGCCAGCAGTAGTTTCAGAAATTCTGATTTTCAGCCAGCTCTAGTTTATTTCCTGGAATAAAACAGCTACCTGCACCCTCCCTTACACCTACACATAAATACATGATCTTGGCCTTTGGTTGTCATGAGTACTAATTTTCCTACTACTATGGGAAAGTAGATCAGTGGCAATTTACAGGGTTGAGTTTTGTGTTTTTTGGTTTTTGTCTCTCTATCTTACGTATATGAAAAACCAGCCTTCTTGGCACAAAAACCTGCAGGATTACTATGAAAAGTTAAAACATGATACGGGAGCTAATCAAGCCTTACAAGCTACACCTGAGGGGAATTTTTTTTCTCCAGGAATTCTTAACAATATTCCTCTTTTCTCTTGATGCAATGTGACTGTTATGATTTAAACAGGGAGCAGCTTCTTGTACATGGATTCCAACATCAATGGCAGTGGGGCCTTCCTGTGCCAAAGCCAGAACTGTAAATCAGCATCCTGCCTCTGTCAGAGTGGATTATTGCAAAGTGCTGCACTACGGAACCCACCCCCTGCCACCGCTTCAAGGGGCTCAGGGAGGGAGGGAATGCACTGAGAACGAGATGGAACTAAAAGAAAGAGATACAGAGTTATGTGCCAAACTAGTCACGAAGATTTAAGGACTGGACGACACATGGATTATTAACAAATCTCTTTGCAGCCAAATACGTTTGAAACCACGAGATACAAAAAGAAACTGCCTCCAATTTGTGCCTCTTCCATCTATTTAGAGCGTTACAATGACACGAAGAACAAAGACGGCCTGAAAACGGAAGTGCAGACTCTCTTTTCAGAGAAGTCTTTTGGTGGTTGACAGGAGCTGGCTGGGCTCCAAGAGGCAATGGGTGCAGAAAATTAATGAGAAAATTAGGAAAGGGGATGTGCAAGCCTCGGCCCCAAGAATAACAATCTTCCCTCACTGCTCTGATTTTAATCCTAGCAAAGTGCTGCATTGTCCTTTAGAAAGCTAGTGATGCTACTTCATTTGATATCCTTCTGCATATTTAATAATACTGGGCAGATCTTCAGCTGATGTCAGGATAGCATTTATACCTGCGGAGAACCTGTCAGTATCCCTATCAGTAATAAATTAGATAGTATTTGAACAGTTGAGCATGACATTTAAAAAAAAAAAAAAAAAAAAAACCAAGGCTAACACCTTTCCGCTTATAGATGATGTCAGCTGCTGGAAAAGTTGTGACTCCTGATGCTGAGACAGCCCTGTTCATTGGGCAGGGGTGCAGCTTAGGTCCGTCAGTTCTGCATGTGTGGAATACAATAGTTCATTCTCCTAAGCGTTGTAATACTTTGGTCTAATTCTGGTTGTTGGCTTTGGTGTGGAGGTGACTGGATGGTGTTGGTGGCCTGTGATGTATAGGAGCTCAGACTAGATCAGTGATATTCAGACTTCAGTAATTCAGGAGCTAAATTAGTGAACAACATAATCCAAAAGAGCCACAGTAGTAGGCTATAGTACCTATATTCATAACGAAACAATATGACAGGGGAAATAAACACACATAAAAGAATAATATAGATTTTTCTCACAGCAAATAAGTTAATAACTTAATGCAAGTTGTGATCATTTAATTGGCTAATAACAAAATGAAAGCATCCTTATTGGTAATGCCTTAGACTGGCTAATAATCAAATCATGTGTTGCAAAGAGTTGCAGGGACACATTATAGAGCCACTTTCAGCTCCCAAGTCTCAGTGTGAGCATCACTAGACTGGATGATTTGGAGTTCTCATCTGGCTTTAAGCTCTATGACTCCGATGCACTCGGTCCACAGAGAATTCTATTATTAACATTGTTCCTTGGAAAGTTAAATCTCTTTAATGAGTTCAGTTATTTGAGGAAGTGGGAATAATCTTTGGTGTCTTGTAGTGATTGCATTGTTTTAGAAAGAGAACAATAGGTCACTGTGACTAAGCCAGGCTGGCTTGTTCCTTTGCGTAGAGCAGGATGAAATTTATTGGAGTAATTTTTAATGAAAATTGGACTATTTATAATCAAAATTCATTTCTTTGGATACTTTTTCTGGCTTTTCTGACAGAAATAAAGTGAATGTTTTACTCATGCAAAGCCCCAAACAACCCAACCTATTCTGGTTTTTGAAAGTTAATTAAAGAAAAAGAAAAAAAGAGGAAAAGAAAAGATTCTAACCAGCCCTAATAGATGTCCAACATGGATTAGCAACTTAATGGGTGATGCTGCTGTCATTTTTGTTAATGATCTGGATTATGTCCCTACATGTCCTGTTTTAAGTTAGGGAAGTTCTCCTAGGCTCCTGGATCATAGGGCTTTAATCTGAGTGAGAATCAGGATCAGTGTCCCACTTTATCATCATAAAAAGATACCCTCAGACTGCGTCTACATTGGCAAGATTTTGCGCAAAAGCGCTTGCTTATGTGCAAAAACATGCTGCCTCGCTACACTGGCAGGGAGTTCTTGCGCAAGCACACTGACGTTCTAATGTGTGAAATCAGTGCTTGTTGCGCAAGAACTATGATACTCCCGCTCAGGAAAAAGCCCTCTTGCGCACTGTTCTTGCGCAAGAGGCCAGTGTAGACAGGCAACATGAATTTCTTGCGCAAGAAAGCCCGATGGCTAAAATGGCCATCAGAGCTTTCTTTCACAAGAGAGCGTCTACACTGGCACGGATGCTTTTGCGCAAAAGCACATATCTTGCGCAAAAGCACATGCCAGTGTAGACACTCTCTTACGCAAATATTTTAACGCAAAAACTCTTGTGTTAAAAGTATTTGCGCAAAATTTTGACAATGTAGACGTAGCCTCAGTGTCTATTTGCAGTGTTATGTATAGGGTCATGTTCCTAGATCTGCATCCAGAGGGACAATATTTGAGCAGATTTATCTCCTCCCTCCCACAAAAGAGAACTCTGCTCCTTCCATATCATTGTTCCCCATGTCTGTGGCCCTTGCAGAGAACTCGTGACATGGTCTCCTATAATGCAGGAGAACAAGGAGTGAGCAGACCACTTCTGGAGGCTGACCAAAACATGGGCTCTATGAAAATTAGTCAGAAAATCCTGGGTCCCTTCTGCAATCCTGGGCTCATATGTGACTTGGACAAGCCCCTGGCAGCATGATTGCAATAGAGCGTCCATGAGCCAATGTGGAAGCATCCCCGAACAGTCATCCCTGGTTTGGGGTGGGCCCCAAAGCCTTTTCCTGTTAGACCTCATCCCGCTGACAGGATGACATGGGGAGATCTCAGGGAGGGAAGTTTCCTCCCATCATTCTCCCTCCTGCTTGCTTTTCCATGGGAAGCAATGATCTGAGCTAGTATTTCTATCACAAAAATCCCCATAAATCTTTCCCAAAGAAGCTATTGTGTCAGCTCTCATATGTTACGATGAGAGGATTAATGTCACAGAAAACCAAAATAAACTCATCCTCAGCCTCCTGGATGATGCTAACAGACTGTTTTAAATCCTGACAAGCACAGAAATTCCATGTTAAAGCTGAAATATTGGGTGACAGTGGCTTGACTTAATTCCGGAAGATCGTTCCAAATGTTGAGGCTTATCCAAACGTCTTTGCTTCTATGGGCATAATTCAGGCATTGAAACCAAGTCTCTTTGTGGTTGAATATTTTATCTGTGTTCAGCTATAATAATAAGTAATGGATCATTTCACTGAATGAAATATGACATAGCTAGTAGAGGAAAGACGGGTCTTATTTTTCACAGTGTGTCAAGGGAAGGACAGTCTTGAGGTAAATACTGATCTTGAGGTAAATACTGATCGTGGGACTCCGGCAATCTGGGCTCCAAACCCTGCCATGTATTTTCTGTGTGACTTTGGGCAAGTCATTCATGCTCTCTGTGCTTCAATTCCCTGTCTCTAAAATGGAAATTTGATTATTTGCATGTCTTGCCCATTTAGAATGCAAGCTATTTGAAGCAGAGACTGTGTCTAGCACAGTGGGGTGTCAGGCTTGGCTGGGGATTCCAGGAGCCACTGCAAGACAGATGAATAATGACAACGTATCAATGCCAACTGATTTCTGTCATTTGCAGTCTGAAATATTCTTCCTCGAAGGTCCAGAAGACTGTTTCCTGTAAAATTATTTCTTTCTATGTCCATTGCAACCCAAACAGCCTTTTTCATCTCTTTCTGATAGGCAGCAGAGAGAGGTACTGAGTGACACTTTTACAGATGTGCTCTTTTTCCCATATGCATCATTTGCCCAAACCACTAGGCTCATTTGTGGTTGTTCAAATCACTTCTGTGAGGTTGTCTAGTTCTTTCATGGGAGGTGGTTTTCTAAATTATGTCTCACCATTTTTCCTTACATTATTTGGCAGGAACCATTAGAAACTATTGAAGTATTTTTCCCTTGTGTTTGAATTTGAGATCCAGAGATGAAGTCTGGAATATATGCCTTAACCTTCTCCAGATAATCCAAAGCTTTCCCCTCTTCTCTACCATTTTTGCATAGAATGGCCACAAAACATTTTAGTTCCCTGTTCCTGTTCTCAACATATACCATCTGTGTATCACACCTTGAAGATTACAATACTTATACTAAGGCTGTGTCTAGACTACATGCCTCTGTCGGCAGAGGCATGTAGATTAGACACATAGGCAAAGGCAAACGAAGCCGCGATTTAAATGATCACGGCTTCATTTACATTTACATGGCTGCCACACTGAGCCGACAAACAGCTGATCAGCTGTTTGTCTGCTCGCGCGCTAGTCTGGATGCTCCCCTGCTGACATCAAAGCCCTTTGTCAGCAGCCCCGTTATTCCTCGTGGGATGAGGTTTACCGGGGCTGCCGACAAAGGGCTTTGATGTCGACAGGGGGAATGTCCAGACTAGCGCGCGAGCTGACAAACAGCTGATCAGCTGTTTGTCGGCTCAGCGCGGCAGCCATGTAAATGTAAATGAAGCCGCGATCATTTAAATCGTGGCTTCATTTGCCTTTGCCAAAAAAACAAATCTACATGCCTCTGCCGACAGAGGCATGTAGTTTAGACGTACCCAAAAGGAAAGCATATTGCGTTGAATTGCTAGCTGAATTTGGAATGTTCTTGATACTGTGGTTTTAATTCAGACTTTAACTTAGTGTACATGTTGGCTTGGATTTTAGGGTTTTTTAAAAAGAGATTTTTAGATGAGTGTAAATTAGGGAGGGATAAAAAAAATGTATTTTTGCTACTTTATGTGGTGGATAGAGCAACCGCAAGGGAGTTCTGGGTGGACATTACTAATGAGTGAAATTGTCTGAACTGTTTCTTTCCTAGCATCTCATGTTGCCACTCTTATTTATATCAAGTTAGTCTTTCAGTTGCATCATTTAACTCAAATTTTAGCTATTTAGTTGATTAATTAATACTTCTGCTTTAGTTTAGCTTTTATGGGCTAATGAGCTTGAGGTTAAATGAAAGCAACTCCAAGCGTTAAAAGGGCCCCCAGGACCCAATATCTGAAAAAAATTAATCAAACACATGAAGCAAGACAAAAGCACAAATTTGCCCTAAGACTTGCCCTAGATTCTGGCAGTAGCTGTGCTGATGGGAGGCAAGTAATGTTTGTAACCCCAAGTAGTAAAATTTCTGAAAGAAGTAAAGGTTCAGGAATGACATCTCAGCATTGACTACTATTCCTGTGGAAGTGATATACACTGTGGAGGAAGTGGACAGGACATTGAGACTGATTAGGCTCTTGTTCACATGAGACTGGCTGGTGAAGCACGCGGGGTATTCTTTCTAGACATTGTATCATCTTATTTTCAGATGTCTTTTGATGGAACTGAATATTCTGTCATGCCATAAGCTCTTTGTAGTCCCCTGCAGTCTCTGAATGATAACCTTTGTTTATGACTCACCACCTACTTTAGCATTCATCTCCTACACCCTTCGGCTACGTCTACACTGGCATGATTTTCCGAAAATGCTTTTAACGGAAAACTTTTCCATTAAAAGCATTTTCGGAAAAGCGCATCTAGATTGGCAGGATGCTTTTCTGCAAAAGCACTTTTTGCGGAAAAGTGTCCATGGCCAATCTAGATGTGCTTTTCCGCAAAAAAGCCCTGATCGCCATTTTCGTGATCGGGGCTTTTTTGCGGAAAACAGTACTATGCTGTCTACACTGGCCCTTTTGCACAAAAGTCTTTCGGAAAAAGACTTTTGCCCGAACGGGAGCAGCATAGTATTTCCGGAAAAGCACTGATGATTTTACATGAGATCGTCAGTGCTTTTCCGGAAATTCAAGCGGCCAGTGTAGACAGCTGGCAAGTTTTTCCGGAAAAGCTGCTGACAAGAGCCTTCTTGTTTTGACTTGCTCTTTTGCTCACTCCACTATTTTGCTCCCTCTCTTCTCAACTGTCCACTCAGACCTTATTGGACATAATTGCTAAAGTTAAAAGGAGAGATGGGGTACGTCTACACAGCTACATTATTTTGGAATAACGGACATTATTCCAAAATAACATAGTCCATGTCTATACACAAGCAGTTATTTTGACATAATGTTGAAATGACTGGAGGACTGCTTACTGCACCTCCTCTAACCCTCATTGTACAAGGAATAAGGGAAGTTGGAGGAAGAGTGCTCTATTTCAAAATAAGTGCTGTGTAGATGTTCCCAAATTTGAAATAAGCTATTTCAATTTAAGCTATGCAATTAGCTTAGCTCAAGTTGCATAGCTTATTTTGAGTTTAGACCTGCTGTATAGATGTACCTATATGGTGCTCTATGGTTCATGCTCAGTGCTCTTTCAAAGCCCTACAAAATGCTCAACAGTGACCGGGCAGCTGGTGTTCTATGACCAATGCTCTATTACACAACATAATGATCTCACTTAATTTGTGTTCCTCTTGTCTGATTACTGCATCCACTCCTTATTTCTCATCATGTGACTGACTGTAAGCTCTTTGGGTCAGTGGCCGAAACTAAATGTGTATGCAGTGCACAGTGTGTGCAGTCACTGATTGTGTGGCACTACAATAGATATAATATCAATAATAAAACCAATAATTTTTTGTGTGAATGCTTTTGCACAGGAGTCACTTAAAAGGGAACTAGCAATTTGGATCCTGTTGCTGTAAAACCACATATAGCAAAATGCCAATTTGCTTCCAGCAACACTTCAAGACTTCCAAACACCTACGGTAATTGATTTTCATTTAACAAGTCAAGCCATTGATAACCTATCTGTTCAGTTTCAGCGGTATGATGAAATCTGACTGGGAAATGCAGGTGTTTCTTTTTCAAAAGTCACCATTCTGCTTTGTTAAGTGAGACTTGGAGTAACTAGCTCATTGAAAACAACCAAACATTGCAAACTCTGTTAATCTTCAGGGCTCAGCAATTCCAGACAGATATTAATTTGGGGTTTATCCAGCAGTTTGACTATACACATGTATGCAATATTGCCTTTTTTCCAAATGTTTGTCTCCGGCACTGTGATTCATTTGCAGCTGTCAGTCTATTTTAATTCCATTGTCTGTCCCAAGTAGATTATTATTCAAGGTTCTAATTTTTATGGCAGTGTATTAGTAACTGAAATCAATGTGCCAAAAGTTGCATCTACACTGCATCTGTAGCTCGAAATAAACTATACAATTTGAGCTACGCAAATTGCATAGCTTATTTCGAGTCGGTTTCTAAATAGCTTATTTCGTAATTTGGCACTGTCTACACAGCACTTATTTTGAAATAAATTGCTATGCTGAAACATCTCTTACTCCACTTGGAATGAGGTTTACAGGGACATCGGAATAGTGAGCCTATTATATATTTTGAAATAACGGATGTGCTCAAAAGATGTGGAATAGCAATTTTGTGATACCGCTGGTATCCCGAAATAGCGCTGCAGTGTAGATGTAACCAAACTGTGCTCTGTGAGCACTTGACAGTTGTTATTCAAGCAAATAGTCCAAGGAGAACTCATGAACCAGACATGATCTCCTGAACATAAAAGGGTTTTTTGTGATTGTTCTGCTATCGTACTAATAAAATCACGAAGCTATAGAAGGCCCTTTTATGTATGAAATCTAATCTCCATTTATTGCACACTATTAATTCAAACAAGATGCATCTTTTACCATATGTAGTCAAATTGGCAGAAACAATGTGCACCCTCTGTTGAGTAAACTATGGTACATTTCAGATGACTCTTCAAAAAAGGTGACCCAGAAAGGTGAACAGCATATATCCAACATATATTTCAATTTCAAGAGGAATCTTATATCTGGCCTAATTCATGAAAGTTATGAATCAGTCCTGCTGCACTGAATTCCCACGATGTCCTACTTGAAACTAATTTTCATTCTATTTCAGAATCTCAATGTAATTCATAGTAACTGGCTGCTGATTGTTAGGTGTTTTTTTCTTGTTCTGGATATACGTAAAGGATAAAAAAATCCAGCTGTTTGTCCATGATACTTTTGTATGGTACTTAGATATACACACTCTATTTATATGTCTGTAATGTAATATGAAACCCCTTCTCTCTTTATGAAACTGTTCCTATAATTAAATTTATGTACATACTAGGATACTGTATTGTCTTAATACAGAGCAGTTTGGCATTTTTTTGCATGAGCACAGATAAACACATACATCATTTACATTACTCGGCATCTATTTATAACCTCCATATTTTATTCAAGAATTTTACAAATCCAAATATAGTGAAACAGTTAGAGTACTTTATTATAAAACTTATAAAATAATTAAATATTACACTTATATTCTTGTTTTTTACACCATAATCCATATTTCGTGGCACTGTCATTTTCTCTTTTGAACTGTTGTCACTTACTTAAGGAAGTAAATGATGAAATATAAAGGAAAAGCTATGCATTAATAAATTAATTATTTTACATCAAATAATAAAAGGACACAATTATAAAAACAAAATAAAAAAACTTGCAGTTTTCCAAGAAAAAAGTTATAATTATACAAAGTCCAATATCAAGACAGAGCCTAGTTGATTGAGATATGTTTCCAATCAACATTTCTTAAAGTATCAGAGAATACATGTTTTTCATTTAAATTGTTGCAAAAGGAACTGCTAATTTTAGCTGACCACTGTCTGGCATTAGTGCTGAGATGGCTAATCCTAGTTTGAAATGATACTTTAAAAAGCAGTAAAATTGAGCTACATTCATCAAAAGAAGTTGTGGGATTGGGTGGAATTAGATAAATAGGTCCCTTATAGCCACTCCCCAGAAAATTACAGTAGGACACAATCCTATTTCAGTTACAATGGTTTTGGCAAACAGATTGGTTTTCTTTTTCCAATGCAGAAACATTTTAAAGATAGCATTTAATATGTGACATCTACTGACTTCTGGATATTGAAATGACTACAAATATCATTGAGAGTGCTCTAAAATGTTAAAGGAGACTAATCTAAAAAAGTATATTTTGAGGATTATGATAGTCTAAAATATAATTGAATTTGATTTTTCTGATGGCACTACTATTTTTTCTACTTGATATTTCATTTATCGATATTTAGCCATTCTGAGGCATCTGTGTGACTTAACAGATAAACATATTCTTGCTATTTCTTTTTTGCTACCTGTGAACCAAAATTTGCAGAGAAAGTTTACATAAAAATAAATTATTCTTCACCATAGTAGCATTCAAGCAATTTAACTTTGGAGAAACATATTTTGAAGTTTTATTATTGAAAAAAAATTAAGTTTAAACTTTTAAATAACTTACCTAACATGCTTAGAATGAAAATGATATAACCATTGAGCACAATAAATCTTTGAGTTCCTTGAGTTAGTCAAAATGTGAAATTCCATTTTATTTATATTACACGGCAATATTAAAAGTTCCACATATTTCTACCGGCTGAATATTTCTAGGAATACATTTCAAGTTGCTAGTTAACCACCTCTGAGTTTCTACACTAAGTAGAAAGTGAAAATTTTCAAAACAATAAAAACATTAGCATGATGCCATACTTGCTTTTCCAGCAGCAAGTGTAATGCAGAAGCACCATTTATCTTTGTAGTGCACTATTTACTTATTGTGGTCATAACATCTGTGATAGGCGTGTCACTGCATGCTCCAAGCAACAGCCATATGGACATCTCTCTCATGAGAACTGTAGCAAACCTCCTCTTTACTTTGAACAGACAATATAACAAATACTGAAAAAGACCAATGATGATAGACTGAGATACTGCTGACACAGAATTTACCATCTCTTTTGCCCATATTCTGATAAATTATTCAGATGAGCGTTGCTGACCTTATTTTCTTTCTTATCACATATGACAGTGCAAAATGACATATTTAAAGAGCAATGGGAAGAACTGCCCCTTGCTTGGTAGTGTTCAAGTGATCCCTAGTACCTCAAACTTTAGGGAGGTCAACAAAACAAAACAAAACAAAAAAAATAGCCAGTCCTCGATCACTTTTTAATCTAACAATTACTGTACCTCGGATAGTCCCCTAGAAAGCTACTCCATCGTACGTTTCTCTTCCATCAGTGGTTTATGTGGCATCAGATCCTGCCTTGAAGTCAACTGAATTTCATTGTAAACCAAAAGGGAGAATCCTGTCATTGTAGGGTTGCAGTAAAATATTGTGATCAGTTCTTCCTTGTGCATGATTTACAGCACTGTTTGCCATAAAATTTGTGGTTGCAGACACCATGCTGGGGGACCAGATGACACCACGGGAAGAAATCCAGACAAGAGGGATCATCTGAAAGAGGCAAATCCAATCAATATGTTTAGGGTATATTTCAGCAATTTTGTAAATAAGGCAGTACTTCAACTTATTGATTTCTACACATTTGCAAATGACGTAAACACAAGGGATAATTTCAGCTAAAGAAGAAGGCCTTGTACAATCTTTCTCCCCCAATATCACTGTCTTTTTAATTGGGTTGCTCTGCATTTGATGTAATAGACTGTGGCATGATGGGAGACCAACAAAATACTTTATCGCACAACTCTTCAAAAATTATCCAAGGTGAAATCCTTGGTCCACTGTAGTCATTCAGCATTTTACTATTGGCATTAATGAAGCTACTGAGCCCTATGCTAATGAATATTACTCTACCCTTCGTTTGATCTGCAGAGAAAATAGTTCAGCCTCTGTGAGTGCATGTGTGTTCACATACTACAGAAATAAATCTAAATGTTCCAACCACAAGCTCTGTATGTATGAACAAAATTGCTTGTGTATCCATGCTTCCCAGGTACAGGGAGAAGAGTTCATTTTCAATTATCTAAATTTAAGTGCACTGAAAGGTTAAATCTTGTACCCACAAAGCAAAATCTATTATAAGGTACCTCTTTTTGAGAACTACAGTTTGCATCCTTAAACTGGGAGACATCTAAATTCTATCATTTATATTCACAGTGCATTCATTAAAATCTGAACAAATCCCCAGGATAATAAGCAAGATCTTTATGAGATTACATAGCACAGTAATTTAGAGTGGGATTTTTCAAAAACGTTTAACATTGTCCTTGCTGTGATCCCACGTCAGTGATTACATTCTCATTAACTTTAGTGAAAGTAGAATTAAACCAGCTATGTGTGGGTATGTCTAGACTGCATCCCTCTGTTAGCAGAGGGATGCAGATTAGGCAGGTCGACATTGCAAATGAGGCAGGGATTCAAATATCCCGTGCCTAATTTGCATAAAAATGGCCACCGCGTTTTGCCGACTCAGCACTCTGTCGGCAAAAAGCGGCAGTCTAGAGTGGGATTTATCGAGAAAGAAAGTATTTTTGACAGATCCCTTATGCCTCCCTTATGCCTTGAACATGGGACTGAAGCACATAAGTCACTTAGGCATCTGAAAAGAATTAATTTTAGGACCTAATTCCATTGAGTTCAGTGGCCTCTGAATGACTCCCCTCTTCTCCTCCTTTTGTTGGTTTGGTACCTCATATTCATAAATGTCCATTTTTTAAAAAGTGCAGTTTCCTTTTAAGGTGCTCCAAGTAGTTCGGATTTACAGGCTATAAATTACAATACCTGTTGCTGTGTTTAGCAGAGTGATGGAAATGAGAAAAAATTGCTTGTGGGGAGACCCAACTTGTCTAGGAGTACATGATAACTCTCCTAGAAATGTTTATTTCTTCTCCATGATCTCTCCCTAATGGCTCACAGAGCTGGAGCTGTGCAGCTATTAATTGAGAGTTATTTGCTTCCATGTGATTCCAGCACAGCTGGCCCCATATCTATCTAAAGCAGCACATGGGAGAGTTAGAGAGCGGAGACAAGGTAAATGACCTCCAGAGACTGAAGAACCAGTTACAACACAGGGAAAAGAGCTTCCACAGCTGTGGGGAGGGGGAGAAACTGGCCAAGACCAAAATGAGTAACAGCCATCATCTCAGATATGAAATCTGGACAGAGGAATCATGTTGGAGGTGAAGGGTTTTGCTATCTTATGACAGGAAGTGATTTCATAAATTCACAAAACAAGTTCTGAAGCACAGCAGAACTTCCGGGAAGATTTGGTATTAACGTCCGAGTCTTTAGAACTGTTCAGCCATTTCTAAAGTTGTTCAGTTATTTACTTGTCAATTTCAGGCCTGAATCATCCATTCTTCCAATCCAGGTTGGTTGGAGCTGACTGATGAATCCCAGGGATGGACTTTTGCACATCCCACAAATAAAGCACCCTTGGTATTATTTCTGCACCCTGGGTATTTTTCTGCACCTGTCTTACCTCTCAGGCTCGTGCAATATTATGTTTCCGAAAGGCCTGATGGTTGACAAATCAATATTTATTACAGGTTTTCCTTGCATAGTAAAGATTCAGAAATTAATATAGATGTGAGGGAATACTGTCTGATGGTTAGAATATGAGACAGGGAGTAAGGATGCTGCTCTAGGATTGGAAGAAAGTCAACTATGACCTGGCTGTGGCTTTTGTTGTATTTAACCAGGGCGCCACCTTTATTTTCAGCGCCTATATATAAAATGGGTATAATCATGCTAAAATCCCTCACTGGGGTCTTTTGAGAATTAATGTGTGTAAAGTACTTTGGTCTGCTGGGATGAAGAGCATGATATGGGCCAAATCCTTACTGCAGTGAGGATTTTATTCAATTAAAGTCTTAACATTCTGTCTGGTCCTTACAGTGATGCACAGTTGTTGGGTTGTTTTTTTGGGAGGGTAGAGGGAGCTGGTTGAAGGGAGAAGAGAGGAACCTCAGCTTCTTTACATTCCACATGTATGGGCCAGACAGAATTCCAACCCCTGCACCCAAAAGAGCACAAAGACTACTTGCACCCCATTCCATTAGAATTCCAAAACACCCCAAAGATAACATGGACCCACAGAACAATCAGTTGGGGGCTGGACACAAATGAGAAGCAAAGTGAGAAGTCCCTGACTGAGAAGGAGAAAGACACTCCTCACATTCCCCTTACACACCAGGGCCTATGGTGGCCCAGGCTAGTAGGTTTTCTGTGCTCCAGCCCTGTGGGTGGGTGGTAGGGGGCTGGAATACCAGCACGGGCTCCCCAACGCTAAGCCTTGGGGTCCAGACCCAGGCAATCCAGAGGCTGCATCCAGCCCCCGGGCCTGAGGCTCCCCACCCCTGAAGAACAAGAGCACAAATCCATGTCCACCCTCCCCACCAGACACACTATGTGCCAACCAGGAGAGCTAGTTGACAGTGTAGAGGAGAGCTATCTGTGCCCAACAGAAAGCAGCATGTGAATCCTGAGAGCTCCAGATGGCATTCTCCCTGGGATAGAACATTCTCTCTGGAGAGGTGTGTCTCCACACTGACTGTTCAATGAAAATTAGGTCTATCAGGCATAACTAAGCCATAAGTGACAGCTGCAGGAAAGACAATAGGGATGTACATATAAGAGTTACTTTTGTCACTGTTCATCAAGATTAGCAAAGAGAGGCAAATGAGAGTGAATTGAAGCTATGAATGTCTTCTACGCAGTAGCAGCAAGAACAATTTGCTGCTTCTCTATTGAAAAGTCATTATTTTAACTTTATGCCAATGTCAGTATGGGATGTTTCATCAATAAAATGGATTGTAACAGGGCGGAGGTGAAGGTTATGCACAGTGCAGCCCGATCTTAACTGGTGACAGAAACAACTCAAATCTGAATTGCAAAACAAAACAAAACAAAACAAAAATTTCCCCCCACCTTGAACTTTTCAGACCTACCAGTTAGCCCCTTTTGACTGCTTTAACAGCACTCCATGGCTGTGTCTACACTGGCATGAATTTCCGGAACAGCTTAAAACGGAATACTATTCCGTTTTCAGTTTTTCCGGAAAAGGAGCATCTACATTGGCAGGCTGCTTTTCTGGAAAAGCCCTTTTTCTGGAAAAGCGTCTGTGGCCAATGTAGACGCGCTTTTCCGGAAAAGACTACTGAGCTGTCTACACTGGCCCTTTTCCAGAACAGTGCTCCGGAATAAGGACTTATGCCCGAGCGGGAGCAGAATAGTTTTTCCAGAATAGCGGCTGATTTTGTACAGTAGAGCGTCGTTGCTTTTCCGGAAATTCAAGGGCCAGTGTAGACAGCTCGCAGCTTATTCCAGAAAAGCGGCTGATTTTCCGGAATAAGTGGCCCAGTGTAGACACAGCCCATATGAAAAGGAACATGATGCACTTCTGAATTTTATATTTTGCAAAGCACAATGGTAAAATTGAAAAATGTGGGATTTACGCAGGAAGATGAAAGAAACAAAAAAACAAGAAACAAGAAACCAAACCAACTATTTTGACAGTGTCCCTGACAAATTTGCCAGTGTATAAAATTCTGAGCAATCCAACCTATCACTGAATGTAATTCACAGCTTAGTTTGGGGTTTTACCTTTTCTCTCTGGAGCCGGGCAAAAGTTAGTGTTGCAAGCTCTTGACATCACTGGTTTCTGATGTGGCAGGCACCCAGTTGCTGGCTGTCCTTGCCGGAGGCACTGCACGCTACGGATTTGCACCCCCCCACCACACGTTACTGTACACTACAGAAAATGAAAGATAGAAGTCATAGTCTATAACACAGACGGTTTTCCATGGTCCCCCCAAAATCAATGGAAAGACTATCAAGGGCTTTGCATGAGACATGCAAATTGAAGAGAGACATAAAGACCAAATTTTCAAAAGAGCTCAAAAGCCAGACGTCCCCTTGCTCAGCACCAGCAATCAAAACCAGATTTTCAAGTGAGCGCAGCTCCCATTGAGCCACTGAAGCAAGTGCCAGATTTTCAAAAGAGGCAAGTATCCAACTTGAACTGAACACCTCTGAAAATCCCCTCTGAAAATCTAGTTACCTATTTAGGTAACTAATGGGAAGATGAGACTTTTAGGAAATCTCACTCCATTTGTGTGTTGATCTGTTTTGAGACTTGATTCTCTGGGCCTACTCATGCTGTCCCACCACAGGTAAAATTCCCAGAGAAGCTACAAATGTCAAGGAAAAAAATACGTTTTTTTAAGATGATCTCTGAAGTATTATAAAGTGAGCGAGTCTTTTACTTGCATGTGCTTCATGAAAAGTATGCCCTTAAAATGTGATTGGTATTACAGATTACAGTTACCAGGTACACATCGTTATTGATATTAAATGAATATGTCTCTCATAGATAAATGATTAATAAAATAGGTAAGTTCCAGAAATACAGAAGCTTCATTTCAAGAATGTAGATCAAATACAGACTTGATCCAGTAATCAATCACAGTATTTAAGGAATTCCATACAATTTGTGCAGATGCTCTAATACATTGTGCATATAGATATGTAATGTTCATCCACTGTGCAATTTCAAGAAAAATGGTCATATAGAGTTTGGAAATGGCACAAAATGTAGTGCAGTGGCAGCCCTATTAAGAACACCAGAATGGCCACATTGGATCATACCAAAGTCCATCTACATCAGTATCCTCTGTTATGACAAGGGCTAGTGACGAGGGATATCACAAGTAGTAGGTGACAGTCTTCAGTTTTAGGCCAAAGAACTAATTACTCCAAAATGCAGGACTATGGAACTAGGTACATCATGCCAGAACATTTTCTATGGAATATTGCTAGAAGCTGAGATTGGACAACAGAATGGATTACTTGAGAATTGCACTGTTCTTCTAATTCCCTCTGAAGCATCTGACATAGGCCACTGTTGAAAGACAGAATACTGGGCTATATGGACCATTAGTCTTGACCCAGCAGAACAGATCTTATGACTATATGCAGCAGACACCTGTGGATGATCAGCACTAAAATACAACAGTCCCATTATGGCTGATTATGTTATGTTCTAGCCTTTTTTTTGGAATTGCAGCACAACTCAGCATAGTCTGCTTGTGCAGTTTCCCTAGGCATTACTCATTATTCACACAATGTTTCACCAAACACCCATTCTGCCTTCAATCTGGCTTCATCATTCTCCTGTGAACTTTTGAACTGGCTGCCCTACATATCAGCTATTCCCATCCACTGATTCTGTCATACCTAGTACCATATGTTAGGCCAATAGGGCTGAATGGACGTAATGGAGAACAGAATTTGGCCTGATATTTCCAACTCGGGCATTGGCTGACTATAATGTGTGGTTTTGTTCACAGAAGACTGAAAGGGGAAGGTTATTGGTCTGGTCATTAAGGGTACAGTCACCCAAGTGGTAAATGTAAGGGCTATGTCTACACTGCAGAGTTTTTGAGCAAAAACTTGCTGAGCATCCACATTACAAGCCCATTCTTGTGCAAGAAAAAGGAATAAGCCTTTTTGCGCGAGAGCTCTTGCGCAAAAAGACATGTGTGGTCGGGCAACAGGGGTTTCTTGCTCAAGAAACCTCTATGGCTAAAATGGCCAACAGAGCTTTCTTGCGCAAGAGAGCATCCACAGTGCCACAGAAGCTCTTGCACAAAACACATGGCAATGTGAACACGCTCTTGTGCAATAACTTTTTGCACATGAACTCTTGTGCAAAAAGTTCTTGCGCAGAAAGCCTGCAGTGTAGACATAGCTGAGGTCCGCTATTCCGCAGTGAGGAACAGTAGCACACAGAAGAGTCTGTACACTCCTTACTGACTCCATAAATTCCAAAAAAGGAAGTGGCACTGAGAGTACTGAGGTGGAAGAGAAAGGAGTAACCTACTCCAAATCCTCCTGGTGACTTTTTCTCTCATACCTGTTGCCAGGGTGATGAGTCCCATTCAGACACCATGCGGTATAACCTCTGCAATGGACAAGGGCCTTTGTTACATGCTTCTTCTAGTTCTAAGTTTGGTTTCTTTATGTTCCGACATCTACGCTGAGGGAAGGGGATCCATTTTCCGTGGATGCTTTTTTCACTGCACTTCATTTCCCGCTTTTTAATTCCTGGACCACAGGAGGCTGAGCACTAAAAAATATATATATATATATTTAATATATATTTATACATTGCTGCAAATTAACATCAGTTCCACTAAAGACAGGACAAATTTTTGTGGAAATATGAATGTTTCATGAAAAGTAAAAATATAAAGATCAGGGGAGCGTGTGTGTTTCCATGCTGCAGATTGGACCCCATAAATCCAGGACTTTCTGGTCCAGCAACCTCCGTGGTCTGGCGGGGTCAGGGATGCTGCTGGACCAAAGAGCCCCAAAGCAATGCAGGGGCTGGGAATCCCTGGCTGGGTCAGGCAGCATCTGGGGAGATCCCACCCTGGCCTGGAACACCCCCAACATCAAGGAGGCCAGGTAGCAACCCAAGAGCTCCCATCTGGTGGGAGAATCCCAAGCGTTAGCGGAGCCATGTGGCTGGGGAGTCCTGGCACCAGCCAAGGAACTCCAAGCTGAAGCTGGGCCCTGAGAAACTCCTGGTGGCAGCAGGGCTGAGATGACTGGGCAGCCTCTGCTGGGGAACCTGGATTTGTGGGGTTCAATCTGTAGCATGGAGACAGGGGGCTGAAATCCCCAGCAACAACAGAGTGGGATGGCTGGGCAGCGCCAGCTGGGGAACCCCACTGGCAAAAGGGCCAGCAGCAGCTGGGTGGCCCCAGCCAGGAACCCTGGAGAACACCCTGCGGCAGCAGGACTAGTAGCAGACAAGCAGTCTCCAGCCAGAACCCTGGGAGACACTGGGGCAGCAGGCAGGGCAGCGAGGTGGGGAGCCGTGCCAGGCCAGCTTTAGCAGTGCCAGTAGCAGGGCAGGGAGTCACAGGGAGAGGCGCCCAGGAGCAGGGCAGCCAGCAGGGGATCACTGACTTCCCCACTTCTGGCAAACTCCCTGGTCTGGGACAGCTCAGGTTCTGAGGGTGCTGGACCAGGGAGGTCCAACCTGTAGTATGAATTTTGCCATCTTGGAAACAACTGTGAAGCCAAGGGGCATCTGACATAAAAAATGAAAGTAGGATACAGTCAAATATATTGAGACAAAAACCTAAATTTTCAAAATTGACATTGAGTGCCTCAATCTATCAATGCCCAACTTGAAACATCTGAAAAGATGAAAAGGTGCTCAACACATTCTGAAAATCAGGTGTTTTTAGCATAACCCTTTAGCATTTTTTCCCCTTTCATATGCTCTGTGCATGCTGGTATGTCTGTACTATTACATGAGCTCTGCAGAGAACAAGACACTTATGCAGACTGTAGTACTGTACCTCAGTCCAAGAAGAAACCACCCACAGGAGCCGATCATTTCTGGGGCATCGTCCGAGTACACAGGGCTGCTGAGATTCTGGCTTGGGCTCTCTGCTGCACATACTTTCTGGTAAGACTTTTAGCTTGGAAAGGCTGGTGCCTTTGCAGTGGACATCCCGTTTCTTAATGCCTCTCCCACAAGTCTTGGAACACTTTGGCAGAAAGAAATACTCATTTGAGTTTGGGGCACATCAAATTGATATTTTTGTATTTACAGCAGAACACAGAAGCCATAATGAATCTTATCTGTAGCCACTGCCGTTAACTCAAACCTATAATTCTGTTATGGAACTATGAAATATAATAAACATACTTTTGTGGCACTTTTCATTTTTCAAACCTGGAGTTTAACATTTTATTGTGTAGCCTTAACTAACCCTCATAGCCCTCCAGTAAGGAAGATAAGCATTCTCTGTTCTACATATGGAGAACTGAAGCAGAGAGAGATTCTCTCAGGCCTTAGCAATATAAAGAGGTTGATATCTGGCCTTAACTGCCCAGCTGCGATTTCCCCCAGTGCAAGGAGCTCTCAGCTAGTGTAAAACTACCCTAGTTGGTTGCTACCCAAACCTACACTGGCATAGAGGATGGGAGGAGGCAGATGGCAGCTATACTATAGCAATTCCCAATTAGTGCTTGACTTTAGAGCCATACCCATCTTCTATAAATTACAGAAGCCCCAAGGTTGCTCCAATTTATGCTAAGGCCAGGGCTAGAACAGGTGGAGCTTGCAAACCAGAGACATAATCAACTCAATTCACTGATAGCCTGTGCATCTTATTTCAGAGAATGGATCTCAGTTCAAAAGAAAACTTGGGACAGTGAATGGTATATAACTTGCCTTGGTCAAAGCCACAAAGCAATTATTTGGCAAAGCCATGACTAGAATTTGGGGCATTGTGGCTGTGGTTAGAAAGCATTATAGATGTTATTTTGTTTGTTACTATGATGATTTAAAATCTAAAATATGTATTTTATGGCTAGAACAAAATGCACCAACTGAATATATTCTAAAGTGAAAATTGCAGATTTTATAAGGCCAGGGATAATTCTACAGATTTCCTATCATCCTGTCCTTACTTTCAGTCTGTTGCTTTTTTACCAGAGTTCATCGGGTTAATGCTTTGCATGTAAAAGCCAGTGTCCTGTGGCTACTAAAGTACGTATTAGACTGTAGATATTTTTAAAACATTCTATCCAAACTCAATGCTGCATGGGCTGGGCAAGAGAAACCTGTGCTCACTGAAAAACGGGGGATTTCTGTTCTTCCCATAAACTGGTCTGCATTTTCCCCATCTTTCTGTGAAAAAAGTTTTGACATTGTGAGGGATACTATCTATCTATCTATCTATCTATCTATCTATCTATCTATCTATCTATCTATCTATCTATCTATCTATCTATCTATCTATCTATCTATCTAATCTTTAAGATCTGTCATCATTTAATGAGCTACAAAACTGATATCAATCCTGTCATAGTTTTTTAATGCTAGTACTGTTTGTGAGTGTTAAACAGGACAGGATTTAGTGGTCACCGTCACATAGGGCATGGTGCCTTTTGAAGAGAATGGAACTTCTCATTATCCTATCACGTTATGTAAGACGTACAAAGAGCTACTCAGTGGCCTACAGTATTAGAACAATCAAAAGCAACCTGACAGACAGAGGCTGAGGTTTTCAGAGAGACCTTAAGAAGTTATATGCCCCACTGCCATTATATTTCAATTGGAGCTGAATGCCTAAATTTCTTAAGTCCCTTCGCAAATCCCAGCAAATTCACAGATGTATAGCAAAGGGGAGGAATGGGTTTTCTTTCAGCTTCTGTATGATGTAATAGAAAATCTGAAAGGTTCTCAAGCCCTGCCCCCCCTCCCTTCACCCTAAAGAAAAGCTTTTTTAATGTGTTTTTAACATTAGAAATTCAGGTCCTAGAAAACTTTGATGACTGAATGACTAGTGAAAAGACAACCACAAAGTCAAAGAGTAAAAAGATGAATAATTGAAAGGGGAAAAGTATCTTTAGTCCCCCTGTTAAAAATATTTCCTTTTTTTAAATGTTTGTGATACTTGTTTAATTTCATTAATTAATGAACACCGTGGAATAATGAAATCTTCATTAAAGACAGGAGACCTTGCATCTTCATTAAGATATCAAGGATATATCCTAGAAGATCCCCAGCAGGTAATGTTAGTGGGAAACTTGAACTGACACTTTTATTTCTGGGAGGTGCATCTACACAACAGTGTTATTTTGGAATAACAGGTGTTATTCCGAAATAACAGTGCGAGTGTCGACACAGCAATTCTGTAATTTTGAAATAAATTTGAAATAATGGACATCTTATTTCAACTTCTGTAAACATCATTCCACGAGAATAATGCATATTCCGAAATAGCTATTTCAGAATAGCAGTAGTGTAGACACTCCATTGCTGCTATTTTGAAATAGCTCCTCTCCAGGGTCATTCAGAGAAATTACTCCCCAGTGCCTCCTGGGGCTCTAAATCAAGGTAGCATGTCCATATTAGGGAAGCCTCCCTTGGACTAATTTTTAGGGTTCCCTGAAGTGTTGATGTGATATTTCAAAATAAGCTATTTCAGAGTATTTCTTCTAGAATAGCTTATTTCAAAATAAGCAAACAGTGTAAAAGTACCCTTAAGAAACAGAAGCAGAAAAAAACCATGTGCAAAATAGTTCTACAAATACAAAACCTTTTAACCTGTCTTTCAATGTTTGATACTTTTCTGGTTACAGTATTTTCCTTGTGTCTCTGAACCAAAGCTAAATAAAGTTTAAAACATAAGTGTCTTTAGATTTTTCAACGGGGGGGAAGCATTATTATTTTAAAAATTAAGATAAATTACAGGTTTCCAGTATATTTGTCCTATCTTCTAAAACAGTTGGGACAGCATGTAGAGTGTTCAGGGTTTTCACACATTTCTGAAAAAGAGTATGTACACCCAGAAATCTGCCCAGAGACCATTGCTACTACTTATGCCACTTTACTACACAACTAAATCAGGGTATGTCTACACAACCACCCTAGTTCGAACTAGGGTGGTTAATGTAGGCAACCGAAGTTGCAAACGAAGCCCGGGATTTGAATTTCCTTGGCTTTATTTGCATCTTGCCGGGCGCCACCATTCCACCGTTCCACGAGGAGTAACGGTAGTTCGGAATAGGAAGCCTAATCCGAACTACCTACTCCGTGCCGCGTGTAGCCGCGGGCACGGAGTCCGAACTAGCGGGGCTTTAAAAATGGCGGCGCCCGGCAAGGTGCAAATGAAGCCCGGGAAATTCAAATCCTGGGCTTCATTTGCAACTTTGGTTGCCTACATTAACCACCCTAGTTCGAACTAGAGGGGTAGTGTAGACATACCCTTATTTACTTGGAATGAGTTATACTAACATGTTGTAAATATGTGACTACAACATACGTAATGTGGAGGAGAACATAACTTCATCTTCCTGCATTTCATAAATGTGTGTATGTACTAATGTGCCATTCTAAACCCATTCTTTTTTTCCATTAGCAGTACCTCTGCAGAAAAATGTTAATATTACTGTATGAACTCATATAAGAAACGGGTGGGGGGGAAGCATGACTTTCAGGGAACCATAGAGTCTTGTCCTTCAGAAAACAAGAGAATCTTGTAACTGTGTTTCTATTACATTGGCAAAAGAAACCATTCTTTTTCTCTAAATTACCTGAGACCATGGTCCAGGATTCCATTCAGGTGGGCAGTGTTGAGGATTACATATCTGTACTTGGGCTGGCGTGCTGACTGGACAAAGAGAATGTGCTACCACATCTTCCTTTTGAAAAGTCTTTTTCTGGACACACTGAATTTGGCGACTTTGTTGCCCTCCACCACAAGACTTGCTGCATACACTCCATTCACCTGTCGACCAGCTTAAAAAAGAGAATGAATTTATTTCTCACAAACCCAACATTTTAATGTACCCTATACAATCAGTATAGTGTACAATCCAGTCTATTCAATTGACTGGCATTGGATTTAGATAAATTGACAAGATTCCTATGCAAGACACATTCAATCCATCTGCAAGGAATATTTTGAAACACAAGAAGAAGGAATCTTGCATCCTTTGGTCAGGAACAACTCCCAGTAATTATTATTTTTATTTGCAGTGTGGCAGTGCTTCATGTTCAATCAGAATTAGGGATCTGATTGTGCTAAATGCCATACAACCATATGGAAAGACACATTTCCTACCCCAACAAGGATATGATCTGGTATGAAACAAGACACAACATATGAGTACAATAAATAGTAGGAGAAAGGGAAGGATAAACTCTCATGCAGGTACACAGATAGATATTGAGCAACTTGATGGACTCAACTCATCAGAATGATGCGTTTTTAAAATAAACAAAACAAACTCTCCCTGACCACCACACAACTGGTCTTTTGTGCAGGCCTCGTAGGCTACGTCTAGATAGTGGCGCTATTTTGGGATACTGGAAGTATCCCGAAATAGCTATTCTGCACCTTTAAATACATTTCCATGGAATGGGCTACATGGGCATGCTATTCCAGTGTCCTTGTAACCTTCGTTCCATAAGATTTAAGAAGCTTGTTGGAATAGCGCTTTATTTTGAAATTTGACACAGTGTAGATCATGCCAAATTTTGAAATATGCTATTTTGAAATTTAATCAATTTGTGTAGCTCAAATTGTGTATAATATTTCCACCTACGGATGTAGTGTAGATACACCCATGGGCTACGTCTACACTGGCCCCTTTTCCGGAAGGGGCATGTAAATTTCACTAGTCGTCGTAGGGAAATCCGCGGGGGATTTAAATATCCCCCGCGGCATTTAAATAAAAATGTCCGCCGCTTTTTTCCGGCTTTTAAAAAAGCCTACACTTCAAAGTAGGAATAAGACCCTCCGGAAAAGGGCACTTTTTCCGGAGGATCGGGGCCAGTGTAGACGCTCTTTTCCGGCTTTTTTAAAAGCCGGAAAAAAGCGGCGGACATTTTTATTTAAATGCCGCGGGGGATATTTAAATCCCCCGCGGATTTCCCTACGACGACTAGTGAAATTTACATGCCCCTTCCGGAAAAGGGGCCAGTGTAGACGTAGCCATAGAGAATATGGGAGGGTTGCCTGAACTGAAATCAAGACTACAGGATGTGGCCGAATATTTAAACTCTACTGGCACTTATTCTGCTAGGGCACACGCATGACACACCTATCAACCTGCACATAAAGAAAGGTTTTTGAATTCTACAGAGAATCTACCACATTATCTCTTAGGGCAGATAAAGATATAAAATCTAGAAAATCAACTAACCTAGTTAAAAAGTCCTCTCTCCTGTAGTCACCTCTCTTTTTTATATCTAGTCTTTGTTTTTAATTCAAACCTGTTTGGCTAAAAGTGGCTTGGTGTCAGAGAAAAGATAGAAAGTTTGGTTTTCGTCATGTTCAGTTTTAGCTGATGGTGAGACTTGCAGCTGGGGCAGTCAGAGAGATGGACAGATTATGGTAGAGAAAAGAAAGTCAGATGTAGCCAGGTAGAGAGATTAGTTGAAGGCTTGTGAGCAAATGAGAGACTGGAAAGAGTGCGGGAAAGGAACTACCAACACAGACTCTGAAGAAAAAGCAATTATTTTAGAAGAACACTAAGGACTAAATTTTCAAAAGCACCATTTCACAGATGCTTACCCTCCATATATGCAAGCCCCAAAGTATAAGCACATGGAAGCTGATACACATGTATATTACTTGTGCTGCACAATTCTAGTCTTCCTCTCAATTTTTATCTTGACATTGCTTTGCAAAATAAACCTGTTTATAAAGTTCTATTGATCTTTAAAATTAAGCAAGAGAGAAATGGCTTGAAAAATTCGGGAACCCTGACATCTGAGTTCAGAGACTTTAGATAATGGCCTGAGACAAATACTTTTTTGGCAGCTTCACCAACCAGATGATATGAAATCTAAATAAAACAATTTCAAATTAGCCAGCTGACTGCTACTGAGAAAGTATATACTCCAATCACCCAACAAGGTTGACTGATGCATATTGTCACTAAAAATTACATAGAGTCCTCAGATGTATTGCCTGAACTGCACATGCAAGGTTCACTGTTGAAAATAAGTATAATATTATCTGTAGTACAGTAGCACCTAGAGACATTGGCTTGCACTGTGCTAATGGTACAACATGTAACACAGCCCTGGTCTACACTACAGTGTTATTTCAAAATCTGTACGCCTGCTTTCCTCAAGGAATAATGCTAATTTCAAAATAGCATTAGTGTGGATGCTCCAGTGCTGCTATTTCAAAATAATTACTCCCCAGAGTAATTTGAATTAATTGCTCCCAGTGCTTCCGGGGACTCTACATCAAGATAGTGCATCCACATTAATGAAGTCTGCCTCAGACTAATTTTGAGGCTTCTCCATAGTGGGGACATGATATTTTGATTTTGTAAAATCGGGAGTTATTAAGTTGAATTTAGATATTGTGAAATAATTTTCCAGTGTAGACATGTCCAAAGAGACAATCCATGCCTCAGAGAGCTCACAGTCTGCATGAAAGACTATAGACTATAGGTGGTTGCAAAAAACAGAGGTAGTGTGCCAAGGAAACTTACAAACAAATATTGTGCCTGTTGGAGAACGAAGACTGGATCCAATAAAAATAATGAGGCTTCAAAACCTTCTCCTAGAATTTGTTATGTCGTGGGGAGTT